>NC_142347.1:39369591-39681424 GCF_054954075.1 Amborella trichopoda
TGGGTTGCAATTTGGTTCTATTTTAATGTGGGATAAGGACATGGGCTGAGCAACCCCAAACTTTCAGGTGTTCAAGGGAGGGATTACGACCTGTGAAAATTTTGTGAATAAGTGGAGCATCTTTTGTGGGAGTCTGATTAAGGATATAGTATACCGTTAATGCAGCTTCTCCCCAAAATTCTAATGAGAGATTTGCATGCCCCATCATACTCCTTTCCATTTCCACTAAGGTCTTATTCCTTTTCTCAGCTACGCCATTTTGTTCAGAAGTATAAGGCAAGATGTACTGATGAATGATCCCATTTTAAATGCACAATTATTTGAAAATATCAGATGAATATTCCCCCCCTCCATCGGTTTTAGGGACTTTAATTTTCAGGTTGGTTTGATTATCTAACTGGGCCTTATATTCTTTGAATTTTTCAAGGGCTTTTGATTTTGCATGAGTAAGGTACACATGGTCATATCACGAGTCAGTATCTATAAAATAGATAAAATATCTTTTTTCTCTTTTTGTAGTCACATTCATAGGTCCACATATGTCACTATGAATGATTTCCAATATGCTAGTAGCTCTTTTTGCCCTGGTGGTATTTTTCCTTATTAATTTTCCTTGCACACAAGACTCACACACTTTCAATAAATCTCCTTTATAATTTTGAAGAATCCCATCCCTTTTTAATCTTTCCATTCGTTTGATATTAATGTGTCCTAACCTCATATGCTATAGGGTAGCATCAAATTCATTAAGGGATGAGACATAATCAATATTCTCTTTTATTTCAATAGTAAATAGCCCATCTACAAGTCGTCCAGTCATGATCATATCTTTCCCCTTTTTGACTACCACTTTCTCCCCAATAAAAGTGGTTATGAATCTAGTCATAGACATCTTAGGAACCAAAACCAAGCACTTCCTCATATCAGAAGCATAAAGTGCTTGCTTTAGGATCAAGGTGTTCTCACTCTTCAGTTTCAGCTCAAAATCTCTAACTCCAAGAACATCAGTCTTCTGATTTCCTCTCATGTAAATATGTTGTTGTCCTGACCCCATGGAAGTGAAAGAACAGAAAACTTCTTTGGTGTTTGTGACATGTGTCGTAGCACCCGAGTCAAGACACCAAGAGGCTCCCTTGAAGTCAGCCAGCATAGACTCAAAAACCACACATGCTAATTCCTTGTTAGTCCCTCCAGATTTGTTAAACTAACAACTATTGGCTATGTGACCCACCTTCTTGCAAATAAAGCAAGTTCGAGTCTCTCTCTTTGCTCCCTTATTTCCAAAATCTCTCCTTTTGAAATCTCTTTTCTTTCCAAAATTATTTCTTCCCTTTCCCTTTTTAAATTTAAAAGAATGTAGAGATTTGACCATATGCACGGCTTTCCTTGAAGTCGTTGTCAGTAGTTGCCTTGAATTTTTCCTCTCCTCTTCTGCTTTGATTGTAGTGATGAGCTCCTCCAGTTTTGGTGCTTTTCTTGTGGCTGAGATGGGAGATATGAAAGTCTCCTATGAATTAGGAAGTGAATTCATAAGATGAACCACTGGCATAGGTTCCTTAGGTTTCATGCTTGTATCTTTTAGCTCTCTGAATAGTGCATGAAACATGTGCACATGATATGCAAACGTAGTACCTTCTGTCATCTTTAATTCATTATACATTCTCATAGTCATGGTTTGCTTCATAAGAGAGGGTTCAACATGCTTTCTCTCAAGTTTATCATAAATTTCACTTGCAGTGTAGATTGACTCATACTCAGAAGCATATGAGTCAGTCATAGCAAATAAAAGAATGTGTTTGCATCTTAGATTCCTCCCCTTCCAATTGGTGTACTTCATCATTAATGACTTGAGATGAGTCATCAATTGGATGACGAAGTCGGTCCTCAAAGAGTACCTCATGTAAGTTTTCCTCATAGAGGACAAATTTGATTTTTTTTTTCCATGAGACAAAATTGGTCCCATCAAACCTTTCGATTTTCAAGATCTGAGATGAAGGTCCGAGCAGCCATATATTTCTATCGTCAAGCAAAAATAAGAAAAGACTCCTAATGGCAATCAAGTAAAAAATAGCTCTGATACCAATGAAAGAAAGGCCTATGTGATCTTTTGACGAGAAAATACAATTTTTTTTTTTTTATAAAAAATAATCACCCCTTATAATTTTGGCAACAAGATCACTCACAGATGGTCTTATTACAAACAATAGAAATTTTAAAAATAAATAACACCTCAATAATATAAATCTCAACTACTTGATGTCATTCATACAACCTAATATTGTGCTTGATAATATAAAATAAAAGAATAAACAAATAAAAGAAAAGATGTCGGAAATTACCTCAATCGGACTTTTTACACCCTATACCGAGTCACCACATCGAATGGTGCGGGATCTATGGTCTAACTTCAATCTCGAACCGAGATAGCTGATTTTGGCCAAACTATGTGACCACCCTTAAAATCTCTACTAACCCCCAAAACTAACTTAGGCTTCCCTCTAATTTTTTCAACCCTTAGTTTCTTCTTAGGTCTAGAGAGGAGAGAGGGAGTACTACTTAGGGTTTTGGAGAGAGAAAGTTAGAGAGAGAAATATGGAGGAGAGAGAGTGGGGTGTGCCCCTCTAGGAGAGTAAGAGGTGAGAGAGAGAGAAAGAGAGAGAGGTTGTGTGTAGAGATTAGAGGAGAGCATCCCTATTTATAGTGGATATTTAGGTTTAGGGTTTTTTAGGGTTTTCCCATAGTTTGCCTCTTTCATGAGATTGAATCTAGACCGTTGATCAAGGTGACTAGTGGGGTGAGAGATCTGAGCCATCTATTCCATATATGGGCCATAAATATTATGGAAGGTGCTTGGATTATTATCCCCATTTTCTTAAATCATTTTTCCATCAATATATTTAAATAAAATAAATATCATGCATTCCATAAAATTGCATGATCCATGCCACATATTCTATAAGGATATGTCCATAATTATCAAGCAAAAATACTACCAAATAAGATAAGGTCAGTATTTCCCTTCCAAGATTTGACCACATGCCACAAATCAAAGTTAATATATTTAATAAACTTGAACACAAAGCAACACGAGAATCCAGGGGGTGGGGCGTGCCACCCCTTTGTGGCACATGTGGGCCCCCCACCCACATGCCACATGGTGGGCCCATGTGCACTTTGGAGCCCCATGAAATTTTGTAAACAATTTTAAAATTGGACAATTTAATAGATGAATTTTTACAATATTGTAAAATCAATAACAATATTTTTATAAGTATAAAAAACATAAATAAAATATTGAAAGATTCATAAAAATTCAAATAATAAAACTAAAAACATTTCAATAATAAAATGAACACAATTAATTAATATAATGAGAAAAGGATCCATATGGTTTTAGGAATTCAATCTGTAATAATGGGGTACTCCACCTTTAACTGTGAACTACAGGCCATACTAGCTTTATCGAACCGACCTAGTGTTTTTCATGACCCACAGTCCAAGCGGGAGCTCATTAGCAGGTCACCAAAGTCAAGTTGATGAATCAAGGTGTCGCAATCTCAGTCTATAGATTACAGGTCCTCCTCTAGAGATACAGGTCCTCCTCTAGAGATGAGTCAAGGTCATCACGACCTGATGCGACCACAACTCTATAATATATAGGGGTATCTCTTGCACATGCATACACTTCACTAAAAGGTGGATATTTGGCTTTCCCAAACGATCTATCGATATGCATGCCATGTGATGGAACATGGATGAGGTTTTGGTCCCCATCTCAGTAGGCCTACCATCACACACTAAGGTCACACAGTCCCTCGGCTCACTCATCTAGGCATAAGCTCCGACCTCATCAAGGGCTAACCTAAAACCCTCATCGGTTCAATTCTTTATGCCCAAGTACCTTGGGTTTTCCAACCGATTGGCCTAGATCGATAAGCACAATCCGACATAAGCAAACATCATTTGGTTAGTATGGGGATCACACTCCCACTGAGTTTATGTTTTACTATAAGAAAAGTGTTTCAATACAAATTCATACGGCCTTTAAAGGCCACATAAAACCAACAATTATTTCAGATCTTGTCCATATTAAAGATAAGATTTTGCATAATGTCTAGTTTTGGTTCTCTAAGTCAAAAGAAGGTTTTGGGGTTTCCAAGTTAGATATTCATCTTAACTTGTGTGATCTGATCCATCAAACTAGAATGTGCCAATGCCCTATTGGAAGGTGGTTGGCTTTACTGAAAAATGGATATTACCTATTAATGGTTGCGTTAAACTGAACTTTGATGGCAATTCATTTGAAAATCCAAGTCCGGTTGGTTTTGGTGGGATGGTGAGGGATTCAAAGAGTGTGTAGTTGTTCTCTTATCTTGGGCTACGTGGGATAGCAACCGCAAATTGTGCAGAGTTTCTAACTGTTTTGAATGATCAAAAGCTTTTGAAAATTTGATGTGTTGATATGGGATGGATGGTGGAGGGTGATTTTTTAAATGTAATAAATTGGTGTTCTAGAAAAGGCGGTCCCCCATGGAGTTTGAGAAAGCTTTCGATGGAGGGGATGGATATATGTCAGAGTCAAGTGGTGGCTTTCAACGTTGTCTATGGGGAGGCGAATGCGAGGGCTGATTCTTTGGTTAAACATGGAGTTCAGGCTGATCATTTCATTGTTTCTACTTTGACATTGTAATCTGTTTCTCAGTTATGATTCATAAATTTATGTATTCGTGTCAAAAAAAAAACGGAAGAGTAGGGGTGGCATTGGATCTAGACCCGACGGGTAGACCCGATCTATGTCCAAGTCCATGTAGACCCGACTCAAATCCAACCCCAAATCGTCTTGATATTTAAATAATATTTAATATATGATAGTTAAATAATATATAAAATAAATATAACTATATAAAATTTTAGTAATAATAATTAAATAATATATATTTATATTCAACAAATTTATAAAATATATTTAAACATATAGATATTATGAGTTTTGGGTCGGGTCCGATCGGGTTTAGATCTAGGTCTAGGACCCGATCCGACCCGATGCCACCCCTAAACATGAGAAAAAAAAAAAGATAAAGAGAGAAACCCATGTGAGCCTTAAAATTGGGAAAGGATACTGAACCATCGAAGATTCTCAAGGGGATAAAATCATAAAACTAAAAACTTGCCATTAAAATCTTTCTTGATATTAATTGAAATGAATGGAAATAATTAATCTAGGAGTAGGAAATTGTAACAATTATTGTAGTCTAATCAAATAGTAAAGTAATTAATTGCCTTGATGGGAATCGATAACTCAAGCAACCCCAATTGATCACTCACCACAAATCATGCATTCATATGGGGTTTAACTATTGGTACGTGTGTGGCCATGGAACTTCACATGTGCCACATATTTTTTAAAATTTAATTAATATTTTTTAAAAAATATTATGCATTCCAACATTAACATCTCCTTTACCAATAAAATTGGAAGAACAATAAATAAAAAAGATAACATAAATAAACCACAAAAAGAACTCGAGCAAACCATAACACTGAATTTAGGTCATTCACTACTAGAAATTACATCTACAAGAAAGATGGCTAGCAAAAATATATTATTAAAAAGAAAATTACAATGAGACACAATGCTTGCTCACAATGAAGAATTTAGTAAAAAATCACCAAAATCCCTTCTTCTTTTTTGGGATGAGTCAATGGGGAGAAAGCCCCTACCATTTATAGGAATTGAACCTACGAAGTAGTATTGCAAATCATGAAGCGCTGATCAATTAAGCCCATACCCTTTTCCTAAAGTTGTGAAAAATTGGAGTATATTTCTTCTTACATGTAAAAAAAAACAAGTATATTTCTTATCTACACAAAACGCCACAATGAGCTCATTTGGCATTCCCTCTTTCTTCCATTTACCAAAGAGAAAAGACCTGTCTTTTTAATAAAGAGAGGAGAAAAAAAAAAGATGTTACCCCGGTGGCTGTTAGCTCTTTATTAAACTATTCATCCAGTAAAAAAGAAAGAAATGCCCCTAAAATAAAAAATAAATGACAGAGATGCTCATGAGTTCAATGACTCAATCACGTTGATTTTTGTCGCCAGCCAACTAAAAATCAATCCATTCCGAACACTAAAAATTAAAATGTAAGGGAATATTGTGCTATAAGATTTTTCATTTTCGAATCAAAAAAGTCAAAATCAGCTTTAACCATCACATGTGAAATTCGAAGCTTGAAGTGTATCACATAATTATTTCAGACTTTGTGCCTAATATTATTTATTTTTTAAAATGTCAAAAGCTTTATTAATTCAGACTTTGTGCCTAATATTATTTATTTTTTAAAATGTCAAAAGCTTTATTAATAAAAGGAAGTACAAGAGCAATAGAAGATACACATCATCGAAACAGATAGGGCCCTCATAAATACACCCCTCTTGCGTAAGTCATCTGCACTGTCATTTGCTTCACTATAAACGTGTCTAAAAGAGATGACAAATGGCTTACTAATATCCATGACATTCAACCAGAAAGATCTCAAGCTCAAAGGCCATCCTTAGTCCTTGCACCAATTAATGACATTAAGCAAATCTCTTTCCACAATCAGGTGTTTGATTTCGCATCGAATGATCAATAATAATCGTTACTTGTATAAAATATTAATCGTCTTAATATATACTTTTTTTTATAGGGAAATTATCACAAATATATCTTATTTTTCGTCGGTTTAAAAAAAAAACCTTCAACTTTTATAAACTTTGCCCACAAAATGACCTTCACAATAGTCGTCGTATTAGCATGTTATACAACATTTTAAGTACAGTAGAAACTAAACCACGTTATACGGCACTTGAAATACTGTAAACCCTTTTGTCTTTATATTTATCTCTTTCATCTCTCTAATTCTTTTTATGATTATCTCTTTTTTTTCTCTCTAATTCTTTTTAATATTTGTCTCTTTTTTATCTTTTTAATTTATTTTTTTATCGCTTCTTTCTCAATCTCTAACTCTCTTTCTCTCTCTACTTACTACATCAATTCAACAAACACGATTCCAACGCGATACAAATCTGACTCTGTCTAATTTTCATAGGGGATGGAGTTAAAGGGCGTTTTTATAGGGGAGGGTAAGGTACGCACATGTTGTTATGCAAATCTCCTGGGAGAGAGAAAGAGTGTTAGAGAGAGAAAGAAGAGATAAAAAAGACTTAGAGAGAAAAATAATAGATAAATATAAAACAAATGAGAGATGAAAGAAGAGATAAAAAAGAAATAGAGAGAGAAAGAAGAAATAAATAAAAAACAAATGAGAGATGAAATAGATAAATATAAACAGAAGAAGAAAAATGTTTTCTGCATTACGAGTGATGTATAACATGGGTTAGTTTTTACGGTACTATACTTAAAATTCTGTATAACATGAGTTAGTTTTTACGGTACTTAAAATGTTGTATAACGTGGGTTAAGGTTATTTAGGTAAAAAAAACCCAAAATTAAAGAAAAAAGGTGTGGACAAGGTTTATGAAAGTTAATGATTTCTTTTGTAAGTAGACGAAAACTAAGATATATTTGTGATAATTTTCTTTTTTTAAAAGTAACATATTACCATTACCAAGTTCTATGGGCAGCATTGCAAAAGAAAAAAAATTAATGCAACAACAGACAATGGCAACTTAAATGAGAGGGACAACTAGAAATGAACTAGTGAGGGACAAAGAAAGGGTTAGGTACAATTGAAATGAGGGGACCCAATAGAAATGAAGTTGTGGAGGACTCAAAGAGGGTTAGGCCCAATTGAAACGAAATGGCCCAATAGAAATGAACTTGTGGAGGACTCAAAAAAGATTAGGTCCAATTTCCAAAGAGAGACAAACATACGAGAGTTATAGAGAGAAAGAAGGGATAAAAAAGAATTAAAGAGAAAAAGAATAGATAAATATAAAATGAATGAGAGATGAAAGAGATAAATATAAACAAAAGAATAAAAGGGTTTTCGGCTTTTCGAGTGCCGTATAACATGGGTTAGTTTTTATGGTACTATACTTAAAATTCCGTATAACATGAGTTAGTTTTTACGGTACTTAAAATGCTGTATAACATGGGGTTAAGGTTATTTAGGTAAAAAAAACCCAAAATTAAAGAAAAAAGGTGTGGGAGAGGTTTATGAAAGTTAAGAGTTTTTTTTAAAAAAAATAGACTAAAACTAAAATATATTTGTGATAATTTTCCTTTTTTATACGTAACGTAGTACCATTACCAAGTTCTATGGGCAGCGTTGCAAAAGAAAAAAAGTTAATGGCAACTTAAATGAAAGGGACAACTAGAAATGAACTAATGAGGGACACAAGAAGGGTTAGGTCCAATTGAAATGAGAGGGCCCAATAGAAATGAAGTTGTGGAGGACTTAAAAAGGGTTAGGCCCAATTGAAACGAAAGGGCCAGATAAAAATGAACTTGTGGAGGACTAAAAAAGGATTAGGTCCAATTTCCAAAGAGAGACAAATACAAGAGAGTTATAGAGAGAAATAAAGGATAAAAAAGAATTAGAGAGAGAAAGAAAAGATAAATATAAAACGAATAAGAGATGAAAGATATAAATATAAACATAAAGAGAAAATGGTTTACGGCATTTCGAGTGCCGTATAACATGGGTTAGTTCTTACGGTACTTAAAATGTTATACTTAAAATGATGTATAACATGGGTTAGTTCTTACGGTACTTAAAATGTTATAGTTAAAATGCCGTATAACATGGGTTAGTTTTACGGTGCCATATAACATGCGTTAAGGTTATCTTGGTAAAAAAAACACCGAAAATTGAAAAAAAAAGGAGTGGGCGACGTTTATGAAAGTCGATAGTTGTTTTTCTAAATACACAAAAATTCAGATATATTTGTGTTAATTTTCCTTTTTATAAGTGATGTAGTACCATTACCAAGTTCTATGGGTAGCGTTAGAAAAGAAAAAAAGTTAATGCAACAACAGACATTGACAACTTAAATGAGAGGGACAACTAAAAATGAACTTGTGAGGGACTCGAAAAGTGTTAGGTTCAATTGAAACGAGAGGGCCCTATAGAAATGAAGTTGTGGAGGACTCAAAGAGGGTTAGACCCAATTGAAACGAAAGGGCACAATAGGAATGAACTTGTGGAGGCTCAAAAAGGACCAGGACCAATTTCCAAAGAGAAACAAACATAAGAGAGTTAAAAAGAGAAAGAAAAGATAAAAAAGAATTAGAGAAAGAAAGAAGAGATAAATATAAAACGAATGAGAGATGAAAGAGATAAATATAAACAGAAGGAGAAAAGAGTTTACAGCATTTCGAGTGCCGTATAACATGGGTTAGCTTTTACGGTACTTAAAATTTTATACTTAAAATACCATATAATATGGGTTAGTTTTTACGGCACTTAAAATGCCGTATAACATGGATTAATATTATTTTGGTAAAAAAACACCCAAAATTAAAGAAAAAATGTGTGGACGAGGTTTATAAAAGTTGAAGGTTTTTTTCTAAATAGATGAAAATTAAGATATATTTATTATGATTTTCCTTTTTATAAGTGACATAGTACCCTTACCAACTTATATGGGCAGCGTTGCAAAAGAAAAAAAGTTAATGCAACATAAGATATTCGCAACTTAAATGAGAGGGACAACTAGAAATGAACTTGTGAGGGACTAAAAAAGTGTTAGGTCCAATTGAAATGAGAGGGCCTAATAGAAATGAAGTTGAGGAGGACTCAAAGAGGGTTAGGCCCAATTGAAACGAAAGGGCACAATAGAAATGAACTTGTGGATGACTCAAAAAGGATCAGGACCAATTTCCAAAGAGAGACAAACATAAGGGAGTTAGAAAGAGAAAGAAGAGATAAAAAAGAATTAGAGAGAAAAAGAAGAGATAAACATAAAACGAATGAGAGATGAAAGAGATAAATATAAACGAAAGGAGAAACTGGTTTACGGCATTTAGATTACCGTATAACATGGTTAGTTTTTACAGTACTTAAAATGTTGTATAATATGGGTTAGTTTTTACGGTATTTAAATTGCCATATAATATGGGTTAATGTTATTTTGGTAAAAAAAATCCAAAATTGAAAAAAAAAGGTCTGGGCGAGGTTTAAGAAAGTTGAGGGTTTTTTTTCTAAATAGAAAATTAAATTTTATTTGTGATAATTTTCCTTTTTTATAAGTGAAGTAGTACCATTACTAAGTTCTATAGGCAGCATTGCAAAAGAAAAAAAGTTAATGCAATAGCATATAGTGGCAACTTAAATGAGAGGGATGACTAGAAATGAACTTGTGAGGGACTCAAAAAGTGTTAGGTCCAATTGAAATGAGAGGGCCCAATAGAAATGAAGTTGTGGAGGACTCAAAGTGGGTTAGGCCCAGTTGAAACGAAAAGGCCCAATAGAAATGAACTTGTGGAGGACTCAAAAAAGATTAGGTCCAATTTCCAAAGAGAGACAAACATAAGAGACTTAGAAAGAGAAAGAAGAGACAAAAAAGAATTAAAGAGAGAAAGAAGAGATAAATATAAAACGAATGAGAGATGAAAGTGATAAATATAAACAAAAGGAGAAAAGGGTTTACGGCATTTCGAATATCCTATAACATGTGTTAGTGTTTACGGTACTTAAAATGTTATGCTTAAAATGCCGTAGAACATGGGTTAGTTTTTACTATACTTAAAATGTTGTATAGCATGTATTAAGCTTATTTTGGTAAAAAAACACCCAAAATTGAAGAAAAGAAAGGCGTGACGAGGTTTATGAAAGTTGAGGGTTTTTTTTTTCTAGATAGACGAAAATTAAGATATATTTGTTATAATTTTCATGTTTTATAAGTGATGTAGTTCCATTACTAAGTTCTATGGGCAACGTTGCAAAAGAAAAAAGGTTAATGCAATATCAAATATTGGCAACTTAGGTTAATGCAATATCAAATGTTGGCAACTTAATGAGAGGGACAACTAGAAATGAACTTGTGAGGGACTAAAAAAGTGTTAGATCCAATTGAAATGAGAGGTCCCAATAGAAATGAAGTTGTTGAGGACTCAAAGAGGGTTAGGCCCAATTGAAACGAAAGGGCCCAATATAAATGAACTTGTGGAGGACTCAAACACGATTAGGTCCAATTTCCAAAGAGAGACAAACATAAGAGAGTTATAGAGAGAATGAAGAAATAAAAAAGAATTAGAGAGAAAGAATAGATAAATATAAAACGACTGAAAGATGAAAGAGATAAATATAAACAGAAAGAGAAAATAGTTTACAGCATTTCGAGTGCCTTATAACATGGGTTAGGTCTTACGGTATTTAAAATGTTATACTTAAACTGCCGTATAACATGGGTTACTTCTTTCAGTACTTAAAATGTTATACTTAAAATATCGTATAACATGGGTTAGTTTTTACGGTACCCTATAACATGGGTAAAAAAAAAAACCGAAAATTAAAGAAAAAAAGTGTGGGCTAGGTTTATGAAAGTTTATGTTTTTTTTTTCTAAATAAACGAAAATTAGGATATATTTATGATAATTTTCTTTTTTTGTAAGTGACGTAATACCATTACCAAGTTCTATGGGCAGCGTTGTAAAAGAAAAAAAAGTTAATGCTACAGCAGATATTGGCAACTTAAATGAGAGGGACTCAAAAAGTGTTAGATCCAATTGAAATGAGAGGGCCCAATAGAAATGAAATTACTCAAAGAGGGTTAGGCCCAATTGAAACCAAATGGTCCACCAGAAATGAACTTGTGGAGGACTCAAACAGGATTAGGTCCAATTTCCAAAGAGAGACCAACATAAATTCAAACTAAAGTGAAATTATTTCTTGCTTCAATGGAGCATTCTGTCCACTTGCTCCCTTGGGCAAAAAAACCTGCTATGTTTAATTTCAAATTTTGGGATACAAGTTTTAGAACCTAGCAACTAATATAAATGAAAAATTAAAAGTGCATATTGTAAGTGCCTCAAAATTATATCACAATACTAAAGAGAAAACTCATAATTTTATTTTTGAAATTAATCACCTCGTTATTCTTTCAAAAAGAATATCTCAAAAGGGTTAGGTACTTGTCTCCATTCGATAGACGCAAACAGAAAAGTACAGCCAAGAAAAATAAGAGAAATTTATAGATACATTATAATTTGTTTTGGATATTTAAATATTTTGCAACTTATAATTAAGTTTATGCTTCAAGAAAATTGAGTACATTTTAATTTTATTTCTTTATATATGAATCAAAGTAAACTCAAATTTGATATATCTATAGTTCTCATCATCATACATCTATAAAAATATTAAAAATAATTTAAAATAAATAAATTTTTGAACTACCCCTATATTATTTAGGGTAGTCTGGTAATTTAAGTTATTTCCAATTATTTTTAAATATTTTTTATGGATGTTTGGTAGTGAGAAGTATGGAGATATCAAACTTGAACTTAATCCAATGTATAGGAAAAGAAAAAGAAATAAAAACTAAAAATACCCTTTTATATTCTAAAAATTAGGACTTTATTATAAAATACAGAATATATATGACTGATTTAAATGTAAAAAATAAAATAGAATTTGTTTGTAAAATTCCAAAAAAAAATTGAAAGCAATAAGGGTTGTCCTTGAAAAAGGATGTTATAGTTTCAACAATTCAATAAAAAAGGAAAATTTTTCAACTTTCGCAAAAATACCTTTAAAAATAAATAAATTGACTAGCAAAAAGCCAAAAACATCTTTTAATAATTACCTTTTTTTTTTTTTTAAATAACTAAACAACTAAATTGTTAGAAAGCAATGTGCTTTGCCTTTCCATAAAGCCAAAAGATATTCTACTCAACTCACAGTGTTCATTTACTCTCTTAGGATAAAATTATGTCTAGGATTAATTTTAGGACTTTAAATTTTGAGGATATAATAACCTTTTCAACCAATAGATTAACCTTAGTAAAGAATTTCGTAATTATACCTTCAGTATACTATTCAAAAAAATATATCCTGAGATTGAATAGAGACTATCTTATTTTAAGACGATAATATCTAAAAGGAAAAGTTTATATAAGGTGGCAACCTTAAAATATAGAATACATATGCATCTCAAAAATCTATCGGACATGTTGCTTTAATTTTAAGATGGCAATATCTAAATAGAAAAGTTTATATTAGGTTGAAACCTTAAAATGTAGAAACACATATGCACCTCAAAAATCTATCAGAAATGTTATTTTAATGTTCAAAAACCTTCAAATTGATCATATCGACATCGAGATATATGAATATGCAAAAAAAAAAAAAAAAAAAAATTTGAGTCCCAAAAACAATGTATCTTACAATACATTATCTAGACAGTCCATTTTCGAGATTTTCATATATTTATAGATCTACTTGGTTTTAACCATTTTAAAAATTTAAATTTTTTTAATTAAATATAAAAATATATTTTAATATAATCTTAATAATTATTTACCAGAAAATTACATGTAATAATAAAATTTAGAGGTGCGCCATTGGAATATTTGAGGTTACTTTTTAGAATAATCATCTAGTAATTTCCAAACAATTCTCAAATTTTCACTTCGAAAAAAAATCGCCCAAGGTCTTCTGACCGAGGGAGTAGAAGTATACTGTGCCCGACGGAGCATGTTATTCTTGACGAGAAGTATAACGTCCTGCGCTTTCACACTAACACTCATGGACGCAATGCCCCTATTTAAGAGGGAGAATCCCATCACCGCCGCTTCTTCATGGCCACCATTTGCTCCTAATCCTCCCTTCAACTTCGTGTTCGCCATTCCTCTACCCATTACCCTCCTTCCCATTTGATTTATCCATTGATTTCACATCCTGGTTCAAGTTCGAGTCTTTTTCTAGCTAGAAGGATGGGAACTGTGAAGACAAATTCTGGTGAAATTAAGGATTCTTTGGCTGGTTTTGATGGTAAAACTGCTGATGTTATTGGGCCTATTGACATTTTCAGGGCCACAGGAGAGACAGTTCAGTTCAAGGATCTTTGGGATCAGAATGAGGTATTTCCTGTGTATGGTTTTGCTCATATTTCAGAATTTTTAAATTTAGTTTATCTGGAAATGGCTTAAACTGGTTCCCCTTAAGCTCAAGTATGATGGGTTTTGAAATTTTTGATTGAAAAATGTTTGTCAAAGCAGGGATGAAATTTGAACTTTTTTATTTTTATTTTTTTTTCTTGACTGTTGAAATTTACGTTCGCCTTTTTATAAGGAAAAAGTTTTTATAAGACTGAGGTCCTAAACAATCAAATTAAGGCGCACCGCAAAACATCAGTAGAATAGGTTGTTTTAATGCTGAAAAACCCTAAGAACCGATCATGTAAGGACATAAAAAAAATTGGACTTCAAGTCCTGAAAGCAGTACATCTTGTAATACACTAGATCATCAATTTTCAAAATTTTCAAGCATCTCTTCTTGATAAATCTTGTAATACACTAGATCATCAATTTTCAAAATTTTCAAGCATCTCTTCTTGATAAACACCGTACTATTCTTGAAGTTAGAAATTTCATTATTAGATATAAAAATAAATTTTTAATCAATCATAAAGACTTGCTGAAACGACATCTTTCGATACTATTTGAAGGCGTACCTTAGTTTGATTGTTTAGGGACTCAGCCTTATACAAACCACACCCTTTGTATAAAGGATTGGTGTTCTTAGAGGAACTGATGATGAATTGAAGCAGCCCGGTTTCGTGCCTTGTGCTGATACTATTTGAAATGAGTGTACCTTAAAGGATCCTTATGTTGATTGAGCAAAAAATTATTCATTATGAAATTTATCTATAGAATCATTAATAAATGGATACAGTTTTATATTAGCCTCCATAAATTAATAACTTCAAGACTTCATACTTGTATTCTTAGCAGATTTCATTTCCTGAGAAATGCTGGGTAGACTGCTTTTATGGAAAATTTGGAAGTATCTCTTATGGAGGATGAACTCTTATACGCTTAAAATGCATGGGTTATCCTCTTAGGTCTAAGAGATCCCATTAATAATTCTACCCCGCATCATTACTTAGTCACATTGAACATGTGCATTACATCTTTCCATGTTCTATCTGTTGGCCTTGGTGATAGCACAAACCTCCACCTATTTATCCTCAAAAGATGGATGGTATTGTGGTTGGAAAAGGAGCATTCTTGGGGAGTAAGAAAGAAACCCTAGTTATTACTGTATAAGGCGCCATAGAACATATGGTACTTACCCTATTGGATCATCCCTCTGATCTCCAAGAGAGATGGGTCTCCAACAGAGAAAGACATAGCCTCCTAGAGAGATGCGGTGTTCTCATGCGGTTTTGGGTTATTTCTACTTCTAGTAAAAGTCTCTTAGTTGTTCTCAAGGTTCTCATTTTGTAGTGATATTGCGATGGGAAAGAGGAGGTTGATTGATAGTGTTGTTTGGGTTGGAGATGAGGTTTAAAAGGGAAGATTGACAAGGGTTTTGTTGATGTTTAGAGAGAGATATCTCTTTGTACCAAAAACTGCAATCTTCATTGAAATAGTTGATTTTTAGCTGTGGGTGTAGCCCGTTGGGTTTAATCTCCTAAGTCTTTATATTATTGTGGTGTTGCATTTATTTTTTTTTTATTTCTTACACCTTTTTTGTTGTTGTATTCACTTATTTTAGTCTAGCCAATTATTAACATGATCTTTGGTGGGATTTTGGTATTTGGGGTTCCAAGTTCCACAACTGAGGGGTCTTGAGGGCCCTACAATTGGGACTAGAGTATAGAGTACAAAGTATGCATGGGGCTAAAGTTTGTATCTGTCGTAGAGAAAAAAACACATGGCAAAGTTAGATGGATTCATGATTTTAAGTGGAGAATTATAGAGGCAAAGTCTTTCTAGAAATTCCACAACAGAGGTAAGACGCAAGAAGGAAGAAATCAAGAAATATATACCAATGGAATTCAGCACAATAAATATTGTGATTTCGCCATCAAGGTAGAGATTGTTACATTCGGTGATAACCAAAATCTCTGCTCGTATATTTCATCAAAAGATTGAGGATATTAGGGTGATTGGGTAAACAGAAAAATAAGCTTCTTGGGGAGCAAGAAAGAAACCCTACTGATATTTGTATAAGTGGGTCAATAAGAATACAATCACAGAATATTTTAGATGAAGGTATCAAGAAGAGAACAATTGCTAAGGAAGATTACCTCTTATATTCGTGAGTTAGCTGATGCCAAAGCCCGAACCTCCATATACCGAAAAAAGTAATTATTCGAAATTTACAGATTACATGGTGCCAACAACAATCTAAATCTCTCATTCTGGTTGCTTGGTCTTCCCTCATCCCCATTACTTCGAGTTGAATATTGACTAGGCCTCTTTACATAATACAAGGTTAGTAGAAGGTGTTGGTGTAATCAGAGACGGTGATGACACCTTTATTGCTGCTTTCGTCACACCTTTTGGTATTACAGTCAAAAACTATGTGGAATTTTATGCCCTTAAAGAGGGCATTGATGTGGCCATTCAGTACAATTGTTTCCCATTCCTCCATGCTCGTCAATATCATTCAAGGCCGATGTAATCTTCCATGGGCATTTTACACGGTTGTAGTCAACTGCAGACATAGCGTTTCAAATCGTATGTGGTCCATTTCTCATATCTATCGTGAGGCTAACATGGTGGTGAATACACTTGCCAAAAGGGCTGCGGCCTTCTCTGGTGCTATGGTTTAGCGCTTTAGACCGTCGGATTTATTTCTCTTCCTTTACTTCATGATTTGGCACAAATTCCCTATTGTAGGGTGCTAAAATTATGATTTGTATTTCTTTATCTTTATTAATGGAAAAGCTGGGTAGGGGGCCTTCTCCCCCACTGATTTACCCAAAAAAAAATAAGTGGGTCAAGGAAGACATAGTTCTCACCCTTTTGGGTCACAGTCATGAGAAATGATCTCAAGAGAGACATAGGCATAAAGAGAGAGAGAGAAAGAAATGGCTTTCTAGAGGGAGGTAGTATTCCCATGAGGTTTTGGGTTGGTTCATTTCTACTTTTGGAGAGAGAAAGCTTTTCAATTGCTCCAAAAGTTTTTTTTCTAGTAACGGTGGGAAAAATAACATTGGTAAACAATATTGTTTGGTAGGGGAGCAGGTTTAGAAGAGAAGATCAGCGATAGTTTTCTTGATGTTTGGAGAGAGGTATATCTCTTGTAACCTAAAACTGTAATCATCATTGAGAATTTTGATTTTCTATTTTTAAGGCCACAGACGCAGTCCTTTGGGGAGAACTATGTAAGTCTTTGTGTTATTGTGTTGCGCTTTCGTTTGTGCTTCTGTTTTTACTTTATTTCTCGCACACTTTTTGTCGTGGTGATCCCTTTTTCTAGCCAATTATGGACACGGACATGATCTTGAGTGGGATCTTGGTATTTTGCTTTTAAGTTTCAATAGGGAGGAGTTCTCAATGACCATTTTTATCATGGGTGTCTTATGAATCTGCAAAATTGTGTTTTGTATTTGATAAGATGTGCTTTGCTGTTGTAACTTCTTATTATTTGTGTTTAGTACATGGTGTATCATTCTTGACCTGGTGGTAATTGGCTCCCTGCCACATATCGAATCAAAAGGGAAAATTAGCAAAAACTTTGACTTATAGATTTAGATATATTTTCAAACACAAACAAAGTGACACTTCAAAAGCAACAATTGTGAAATATTGGAACTTCGGTTCCAATCAATGGCAAATATGTACATTGTGGTCATTTGAATTTCCATCATCAGGAATGCCATTAATTGCCCTCTGTCTTTTAGGGAACATTAGAATCTTTGTTTTATTTGTAAAAATGGTATTGTTGAATATGTGTATTCACCTATAATTATTCATATAGTAACCATCAGATTACTGCGATCATATGCCTATTATTTTCTCATTAAGTGTGACTTCCAGAGTCCTAAGACTTCATTTTGATGGAAAAAAGATGGCTATCTCAAATTATTGGTCCTTTTTTTTTTAAAGAAAATTTTCTTTCTTTTATTGTTGTATTTTATTACTTTCCCAAAATATGACTATAACCACTAAAGAGATACAAATACCATGTTGGTTATTCTCAGGGAATGGCTGTGGTTGCACTTCTTAGGCATTTTGGATGCATATGCAGGTAAGATTGAAGTCCAAGACAATCCTAAGTGACATATATCCTTGCTTCTTATTTTATTAACAAGAATCTGGCTCATAGCTCTTGGAAATAGGTTTTACTGAACATGTTATGTCTATAATTTGTAGTTATTGACTAATTTAAATTGATTTGTTTTGAAGCTGGGAACTTGCATCTAAGCTAAAAGACTCAAAAACACAATTGGATTCGGCTGGGGTTAAGCTCATAGCTGTCGGTGTCGGTACCCTGACAAAGCCCGTATCCTTGCCAATCAGGTTTGCCATTTAACTTCTATTTCAGTTTTAAAAAATTAGATAATGATAGTACTAGTTCATTATCTTCTGTCTTTTTGCTTATAAAAGAAAAAAGATCCCTCTTTTTTCTCTTATTCTATAGTCTTATCGTGATAAGTAAATCTTTTTAATCGATGGTTGACAGAACCATGGATAGAATGGAAGAAATTAAAAGCAGCAAGATCTCTTCCTGCCCCATGGCTAAGCAACATGCCCTGAACCCTGGTGCCCAAGCTATTGAATTCTAATGTGTCATAACTCATGGTAGTGGCAGTCTAAAAAGCTTAACTATGGCATGCTCCTCTTCTGATCCATATTAAAGCATGTTTTGGTTGCTGCTTCAATAAAGTCCCCATTCTTAAGGGTCTTCTCCTCTCCAGCTCTACTTTGCTTTTGGGTCTTTCATTTCTCAAATGGGAAAAGGAAAATATGATGTCCTTCAAAAAATCATTGCATTTCCATGATATTATTCTGTACCTCATTACGTCAAGTTCCATCTTCTCTCGATAGTGATATTTGATGTGGGCATTGGTTTGATACCTGACTAGAAGTTTGATACATTGCATTTGAGCAATTGAATATTAACGTTTCGACATCATCAATCCTTGCACAAATTTCGGGCCGCTGGTGGTTGATTAGTAAGATTATTAAAAGGCTGTTGAACCCTGGATTTTGTCCTTGGTTGGTTAGCCTAGTAGACTCGGACCTTGGACCCGCGGCTTGGGTATTGGCCTTATTTAAAGACCGACCAAATAAGTGGGCATCATCTTGGACCTTTAAGTTTAGATCCATTGGGCCCATATACCACTTTTGGTACAAAATATAAAGGTACAGGTTGGTCAAGCCTTGCAAACCGTTTTTGTTTCAGGGTATACAAAACTCATCCTCCTTACGAGACAAACATACCATGAACCACTTGCTTTACTCTAATCACATATACTCTCTCTCTCTATCTCTCTCTCTCTCACACACACACGCCCCAAGCAATATTTAGTTATACTCCTGCAGCACTATATTATATGTTCACTTGAGTGCACTTAAATTCCAGCTACAAACAATGCCTTGTTATCTAATATCTCAGGATAACTAATTTCTTATTTAGCATGCATGCTAGTAGGTTCATTGGGTGGCAAAAACGTTGTCAATACTGCAAATGAAGATTTGAAGTTCAATAGTGAATATCTAAGTGTCCACTACTACAACTTTGTTAGTCCAAGAACCACCATAATACGTGTACTTGGGCTGATATACAAATATGGTATCTAATTTTTTGACACTGCTGGAAAGATGTTTTCCTAGTCTTCAATAATTTGGTTAAATTTGATATATTTAGGATTATAGGCCTTAGCATATACCCAGAATTGGCTTGTTCGGTGTGGACTTGGGCCTAAGTCATGGGCATGCCACTTTGTATGGCAGTTATTTAACAGGTGGTTAAAAAGTATGACAAATGTATAGATTTTGGTACAAAGTTGCTAAGAAATTGTGAGTATTCCAAGTAAGTCTTGCTATAGATATACTGATTTATAACCTCTCAGGGTCATTAGAGGTAAAATTTCACAATTGCAGTTCATACTTTCATAATCTGGGTTCTGGTATTAGTGAGTCATAAATTTTGACGGGTCCTATTCTGCCATGTTTCTTGTGCAGTTACCCTTTCCAGTGGATTGTCTCTATGCAGACCCCAACCGTGAGGTAATAATTTTAATTTCTAATAGTTTTCTTCTTCTTTTCTTCCATGTTAGCAACATAGATTCATCATGCGTGCTATCTTTTCAGGCATATAATGCTTTGGACCTGCACTATGGTTGGGGCCGCACATTCTTCAATTCTTCTTTTGTAAGTACTTGCCATATTGTGAAATATGCATATTGCTATCAGATATGAAACTTATGGGCACCATCTTCAAGCCTAAAGCTGATATTAGAATACATATTTTACATTTTGAATCATATTTTTTGTCCAGACCAAAACGTTCTTAAGGTGGGGTTCTTTGCGAAAAGCTGCAAATAATTACAGAATATCAGCAACGCCTCAGGATAAGAGCAGTGTTTTGCAGCAGGTCTCTCTCTCTCTCTGTGCCTGCGTGTGTGTGTGTGTCACTCAAGCAATTAAGAGATTCGTTAATGTGTCCTCTGGTTTCAATTGAGTAAACTTTTGAGCAACTGTTCATGAAATTTTCCTTTTGTCAAGGGAGGAATGTTTGTCTTCAAAGGGAAGCAGCTGTTGTATGCCAGGAAAGATAAAGGAACTGGGGACCATGCTTCATTAGAGGAGATCCTCAACATCTGCTGCAGACCATCGGTTGCATAAATCTCTCTGAATACATCATACTTTCAATAGGAAAAGGTGACCTTACCTATTAAATCACCTAGAATGTGTGTATGAAATATGTTGCTATACAACTTGATATGATTATATAGTTTGAAAAAATTAAACTTGGTGGGCTATGCATTACAAGATTGTTTATAGGATTTTGTGGTATTTCGAGTAGGGAAAGGATTCGTTGAAAGGACCTTGTGATAAAGCGTGGTGTATAATTTTTTTAAAAAAATTCTTTATTCCTACTCCGGCATGATCACTTACAATGTACAAATACAATCAAACTACTCTTGAAATAAATAAAATAAATACATTTATTTATTCAACAAATGAAACTAGACTTTATTGCTTTATGGGAACAGGAGATCAAAACATAAATAAATATTTAAAAAGGTAAAATTGATGGAGATTACCTCAACCGGGTTTAATGCACCACACGCCGAGTCTCCTCTCCCATGCCGAGTCTCCTCTTTACGATGGTGCTCGGGATCTATGAAGTTTGATTTTTAGAGAAATGAGAGATGGATATCAAGAGAGATCCCAATTGATAAGTTAATTTATCTACTATGGTAAAAACCTATTCAATGGCTTAATCTTGATCAACCTTTTTAGCTTGATTTTTAGAGAAATGTGAGATGGATATCAAGAGAGAGGGAGATATCTACTATGGCAAAAACCTACTCAATGGCTTTAGAGAGGCGATAGATGGATATCGAGACAAAAACCTACTCAAGGGCTTTAGAGAGATGATAGATGGATATCAAGACAAAAACCTACTCAATGGCTTTAGAGAGATAAGGGATGTATATCAAGAGAGAGGGAGAGATCTAGCATGAGGATTCCACCCCTTGTATAGAGAGAGAATTCTTAAAGAGAGAAGATAATACGTATGGAGTTTTATGAGGTCAAAGATTTCATTTTATAGATTTTCTTTGCCATATGTTTTGTATCAATTTGTATCTCAACCGTCGATCTAGTGGGACTTATGAGGTGAGATATTTTAGCCATCTATCTTGTTTCACCATTAAGATTCAAAAAGATGAGCTAGAGCCTCATCCTTCATTTCTTAAATTTATTCCCATCAAATAAGAAAAATATATATTTTAATATACCAAATCCTTAATTATTAGATCAACAAATCTTAAAGTTTATATTTTAATATATCAAATCTTTAATTATTTGATCAACAAATCTTGATACAAAGATTTAGTAAATATTTAAAATAAGCAACCTTATCACATAAGTTATAATAAATATCTCAAATATTCAAGTGTGCCAAGATATGGTACCATCCCCATAAAGAAATAGATAACCCGAAGTGGATCTCGAGTCATCCGGTTCTCCTTGATAGTCAGAGTCTGTGCATCGCAAAACTTTATGCTCACTTACATTGCCATAGGTTAATCCATAATCAAATGTTCCTTTCAAATACCTCATGATTCTTTTCACACCTTTCCAATGTTTTAATCCAATATCACTTTGAAATCGACCAATCAAGCAATGAGCAAAAGCTAGATCGGGTCTAGTTCCCATGGTTAAATACATTAGTGATCCTACGATACCTCGATATGGGATCATTTCCATCTCATTTCTCTCAAGATCATTGTTTGGTTTCATATTGACATTTAATTTTCCTCCTTCCACAGGTGTATCTATAGGCTTGGATTCACTCATACCAAATCTCTTAAGAACTTTATTGCAATATGTAGATTGAGATAATTGAATAGTGTGGGCTGCTCTATCTCTTATAATATGAATCCCTAACACATACGAAGCCTCTCCCATATCTTTCATATCAAAGGTACTTGATAGCGTTGCCTTTCTATCCCTTATATGGTTTAGGGTGCTACTAGCTATTAGAATGTCATCCATATATAAAGTCATGAAAGTAATGCCAGTCTCACTGGTCTTATGGTATATACAATGGTCATCCTCATTTGGTTTGAATCTATATCTAATCAGGGTTTGGTGGAACTTGAGGAACTGTCTTCTTGAAGCTTGTTTGAGACATAAAGTGATTTGTTTTTGTTAAGGTTGTACACGAACGTTTACTTTCCTTTCACAATAAAACCCTCTAGTTGGTTCATGTATATATCCTCGTTTAGGTCACTATTTAATAAGGCGATTTCCACATCCATCAAATACTTTAGTCTCAGTGTGTCACTGAATTTCCAGAAGTTTTTCGTCATGTTTTTATTTATGGGGGTTCATAATCTTTTCATACAAGACTGTTTTGGTGGTCCCAGGGACCACCGTGTGTAGTTTGGCCATAACTCTCTTGTTCTTTATCCGATTTGATTCAAATCTTTTGCATTATGTTTTGGATGATAAAGCCAGTACGTTGATATCTTAAGAAGTGATTTTAAGGTGTGTAATGTCTTCCCATTTGTATTAGATACTCTTGTGATATTGAACCACTTTTGTACAATCCGAAAGGACAAAATTAAGTTCTTATAGGGCCCGATTGCATAGCCCTGGCACAAGGGGTTCGAAACATTGCTTCTCGATTTTAATTTGGCATTCTAATTCCCTGTTTAGTTGATTTTATTCCTTATAATTTTGTTTAGACTAATTGTATGTTGTATTTAAGCTTTGGGACATAGTTTATGTAATTTGTGCCATGAAAATGTAATTTATAAGCTAGTTTTGCTTTATATGTAATTGCCCAATAAGGGGTTGGTAGTTGAGTTTATTTACAGTGGTTTTACAAGGCTAGAAACAGTTATAATTGTTATTTAAAGGATTCTAACTTGTCCACTTAGCTTGGTTTTAAGCAAGTAGCTTGTTTTGCCTTGTTTTTTGGCTTTGAAATTTGCTATAGTTTTTGTATCTACTAGAAATTAAAAAAATAAGGCAACCAAGGGGATAAACATTCTTTCCAAGAAGAATACTTAAATGGGTGGGGCGTGCCACCCTTTTGGTGGCCACATGTGGGCCCCACCTAATTCACATGGTTTTAAATTTTTGGGCTCCATATTTTATGGAGTTCCCATATTTTTGGAAAATATTTTATTTCATATTTAGAATTTTTAAATTTATTTAAAACATTAGAAAATTAATTTTTCTTAATTTATAAATCTAAATGACGAAAATAAAATATCAAAAAATTCACAAAAAATCAAATAAACATTATAAAAATCACTTAACATAAAATTAATTAATTTTGATGGGAATCAGATCCGTTAGATCTAAGAAATTATCAATACATAGGAGCACTACACATTCTACTGCGAATCACAATCCGTCTAGCTTTCTCAAATTGACCCAACAGTTCCATGACCTACAGTCCACTGCAGGGGCTCATGATTGGACCACTAAAGTCAGCCAATAGACTAGAAGACGCAATCCCGATTTATGGATTTCAGGTTCTCCCCTAGAGATAAAATCATGGTCTTCCAGACCATGATGCAACCATGACTCTATGATGCATAGGGGTAATCTCTCGTATATGTACACGCTTCACTCTCATAGGCGAATCTCAAATGATTATCTATGTACATGTCATATGATGATATAACGATGAGGTTTTAGCCTTGTCTCTAAAGGCTATTCATCACACGTAACGGCCACACGGTCCCTCAGCTCTCATAACCCACTAAACTCTTCCATATGCCTAGGTATCTTGGGTTTTTCCAAACTTCGGTTGACCTAGCTCGTCGAGCCTAGTTCGAGTATTAGCAAATAACATTTGCCTAGTATGGTCCACAAAAGGATCACACTCCCACTAAGTTTATGTTTTATTTATTAAATATGTTTTATACAGTGTCTTATAAGGCCAACATTCATGCCTATCGTATGGTACACCAAAACGCACTCCTTCACCGACTGTTTATCATTGATGGTGGAGATGATCAAAACCTCTACTTTTTGTGTGCTAGTTGCAGCCACCTTAAAAGTCGTATTTGTTTGTAGCATTATAGAAGGGGGCAGTCATCTTTTTCCTTGATAATTCATTCATAAGTATTGCACAAGGTTTCAAAAAAGGCTAGGCGGCTAGCCTGGCGCCCAAAACCTCAAATGCCCTGTAGTACAAATTCTTTACATGTATATATATATATATATATATATATATATATATAGTGAGAGAGAGAGAGAGAGAGAGAAAGAAAACTGAGATTGGCCCACTAGCTCATATGAACATATGAGTCCGACGGTCCAGATTGAATTTGGGCTGATCTTATGATCACAGATGTCCGACAGTGCTTGAATTTTATTGTTTTTTCTACGAATCCAAATCACTTGAAATTTTCGGTGTGTGTTCTTCTCATCAATGGGCACCTAATAAAAATATAAAAAAAAATATTTGCGAAAAGTAAAATGACCTAAATACCTCTCGAAACTTTTCGGGGGTATTTTGGTCTATTTATTTCATGCAAAATATTTTTTTGATATTTTTCAAATATTCACCTATTTTTTATAAACACATGCCTAAAATTTCAATTGATTTGGATTTGTAAAAAATAAATAAAATTCAAACACTATCTGACATCCGTGATCGTCAAATTGGCCTAGATTCCATCTGGACTGTTGGGCTCATATGTTCATATAAGCTAGTGGACTAACCCCAGTTTTTTCTCATATATATATATATATATATATATATATATATATATATATATATATATATATATATATATATATATATATATGTAGTATTAGTATTCATAATTTGATTCTCAATAGCTCTATTCTTATTAAATAATATTAAAGGTAAAGATAGTTCTGATGGATCAATGTAATCAGTGTTGCCCTCCCTGCAAAAATTCACGGGTGAGAAAATCAGGAAGATGGTTAGCAGAACCACGTAAATGTTCAATAGAGAAATCGAAAGAAGATAAAATGGCCTGCCAGCAGGCAAAGATCTGTTTTGAAACCAAATTTTTCACATCTTTTTCAAGAATATCTTTAGCAGCTTTACAATCAGTTCGGATGATAAAATGGGTATTTAAAATATCACTCTGGAATTTAGTAACACAATTTACTATGGCAAGAAGTTTCTTTTTGACAGTAGAGTAATTCTGTTGCGTAGAATTTCATGCTTTAGAAGTATAACGTACTAATTGTTCAGTAGAATTACTACGTTGTTTTAATATACCACCTAGTCCTAATTCAGAGGCATCGCATTCTATTATTTTTAAAGTATTAGGATGGGCTAAAGTTAGGCAAGGTAATTTCAAGCTTGAGTATGTTCGTTTGTCCATTTAGAAGGATTCTTTTTTAATCTATCATACAAGGGTTTAGCATCTAATGCTGGATTTTCATAAAAATCTACAATATAATTTAAGCATCCTAAGAATCTTTGTAATTCAGTTTTGTCTAATATAATATCTGAAAATTTGTCAGCAAATTGAATAGATCTTTCAATTGGAATAATTGTTCCATAATGAATATGATGTCCTAAAAATCTAACTTTAGTTTGGCATAGATTAATCTTTTTAGCAGAGACTACAAGTCCTGCATGTTTCACTGCATTGGTAAAAACATTAATATGTTTGAAATGTTGATCTATATTTTCAGAAAATACTAAAACATCATCAATGTATACAATCATGAATTTGTAATATGGATTGAATACTTCATTCATAATTTTTTGAAATTCTGATGGAGCATTTTTTAGTCCAAATGGCATTACATTACATTCATATTGTCCGAATGGAACATTAAATACAATTTTGTATTTGTCTTTTTCTTTAATATGTATTTGCCAATATCCTGATTTCAAATCAAATTTAGAAAAGATTGTAGCATTGGCTAATCTATCTAATAAGTCTTTTTTATTTGGAATTGGATATCTTATCCATTGGAGGACTTTATTTAATAGTTTATAATTTATAACTAACCTTGGAACACCTCTTTCTTTTTCAGCATTTTTATTTACATAAAATGCAACACAACTCCGGGGAGATGTACTTGGTCTTATTAAGTTTTTAGCTAGTAATTCTTTTATTTCATTTTGGCAAGTTTCTAATAAAATGGAATTCATCTGTACAGGTCTAACTTTAATTGGTATTTTTGTTTCTTCAAATCCTGGTTTATATGGTAATCCTACTATATGTTTTTTTCTAGCCCAGAAAGCATTTGGTATTTCACTACATATTTCTTGTTCAATTTTTTGTTTAATTTTTTTAATTTGGTTTTGTATTTCTTCTTTCTGTAATGCAAGTTCAGTATTTTTATAGAGAATTTCTTCTTTTAATGAATACAAGAATGATTCTTTATTTTTTATCATTGTTTTAACATTATTAATTTCTTTAAGTTTTGGTTTATCTATAAACTCGAATATTATTTTATTTCCAGCAATGGTAGTTTCTATTCCTGTATGAGTTATTAATATTGGATATAATAAAGTAAGGAATGGAACTCCTAATATCACTGTTTGACTTAGTCCTTTAACCATAATAAAAGGGGTAGGGAAATAATGTCCATTATTACAGACTACAACATTGGATAATTTGTGTTTAATGAATAATCTACTACCATCAACTGTATTTAATATTTGTGTGGTTTTATCAAAGTACTTTGCTGGTATCTTTACTTTTAATATTATTCAATAAGAATAGAGTTATTGAGAATCAAATTGTGAATACTAATACTACACAATCCAAAGGGAAGCTCCCATGGAGATATCATTAGATATTGTTCCTATACAAACTGCTCAATCTCCAAGCAGAAATCTGACCCCTTACTCTCCTACATAGTCTTCTAAATTATCCACAGTATTCTAGCCAATCACCACTTTCTCCTCAAACCCCATTATTCATCCAATCTCCAACAATTAGAAAACCCACAACTACGGATAAATCTCCGTACGAAAATATCTCGTTCATTGTATATGCCATAATTGAAAATATCCATGCCTCAGAAGACCCAAATACTATAGCCAAATACTATCTGTGCAATAATTTGAACCCCTCTAACGGCATGAAAACGCGAGAATGGTTTGAAATGACTTTGCTTGAGACATGTTCTATATATTTGACGCATTATTCTCATAAGAATTCCAAAATAGTATCGTACTCTAAATTACAAATAAGAAAGATACTAAATTTCAGTGAATGGGGTTCAGACCTTTCTCAATCAAGGAAATTGCAATCCCCTGAATTCCCAAATAAACATTACCGATATTCAGATTATATTGATGCCTAGCATCGAATACTTACCATTCAAAACCAATACAATTCCTATACATGGTTCCTCCAATTCAAAATGCCAGTAATCGAGTCTTTCCCGAACTGGTTCTAAAATTGGTTCACAGTCTGGGGATCTCTATCTCAAATAATGCCAGATACCTTACAAACATCCCAATCAAAATTTATTGAGCATAATGGAAAAGATCCCAAGATAAATCATCATTTATATTTTGTTACTTTATATCAAATACCATGGATCCTTAAATGGTCCTTTGGAATATCTGATAATAATATGGACAATTATGAATATATTCCATGTCTTGGAAAACAGATTTTAGTAAAGTGGTGGGACGTCTTTGTCTACCACAATCTAGAACCAGATCATATTATACTCAAGCAAATCCCAACTGCTTTTAAACCTTATTTCAACCCAAATAATTTGTCAGAATATATATCGCATATGAGGAAACAAAATCCTCAAGCCACCAGAGCTGAGCATGAAAAACAATTATATGAAATCTTCACAAAGGAAGCAGAAACAGCTTAGAATACAGAAGAAGCATTAGCAACTGAAACCCAAGCTGCTACAGAAGAAGATAAGTCTGCTCATGACATATCCCAAAAACAATCATTGTACTAAGCCCATAAACTAGTAACCCGATAAGCATACACCGACATACTTGATATGACAAGAGATGCCACCTTTATCTGCTGAAATGACAGAAGCTGACAGAAGATGCCCTGCCGACATTCCCTACCAACATAACCGTGCCACCTATCTCTAAACGACAAAATCCAAATACAAACAAACAGTAAAAGCATAAGATTCTCTTTACCTTTAGCCATCCAGCCGTCCACGTGTTGCAGAAAGCCTCGAGCGAATCTTTAAAGCAAGCTTACGTGTCCTTAACAACAATCCGATATACATTCTGGTTTATCAAGTTTGGAGTCCGAGGCTTATAAAAAGGAAGAAGCCTCTGCAGAAGAAGCATTCCCAGGAATTAGCAAACGAGCAACACCCGAGAGCTCTCTCTCTTCTCCTCCTGAGAAAGTCCTGCCCTCTTCTCATTCTCTTGTAAAATAATGTTCTAGTATGAAGTTGTGTTATTGTAATTATTCTCATCTACCAAGTCATTATCCATCCGAGTGGAAGGCGTTTTGCAGTTATTGCATCTGTACTCTGTAAGCCTTCTTACTTTGCTGTTTATGAATAGTTTGTTGTTATATTGTAAAAAGTTGTTGTTATCAGTTGTAATTATTCTTCTGTAATAAAAGATCTGTGAAAGATTATAAGTTGTTGTTCTACTGGTCATGTTCTACTATGTTAATTAGAGCTGTATTTAGTATTAAAATTTATCAAAATACTTACTCTACCTGGTTACTTATAGATATAGCTCCCTTTTCATTATTTATACTGTTCATAATATTACTTTATTTAGGTTATGTAAGATTAATATAGAGATTATAAAATCAAAATTATCAGAGTAGATCTTGGCGTGTAAATGGTATCAGAGCCAACTCTGCTAACGAAAATTTCAACTTAGTTAAAATCAACTTTGAACCTTTGTTCCTATTCAAAGATTATTAATAGTAAGTGATAGTACTATATAAGGTAGAAACACTACTGATATTTACCATTAGATAAAGTTGGACCGAGAGTTGAGGCTTAGACACCCAGTCCAAAAAGACCGTTAAGGCCAGGAGAGCTGTTGAGGTCGAAAAGAGACATAAGAGGTAGTCCAAAAAGCATTCATCCGCAACCTTATAATGGCAAATTTCATTAGGAATCTATCAAGTAAAGCACTACCACAAGCTAGTAATACTCTAAGAATAATAAACAAAGAAGAAGTTGTAATAGACAATATAGAAAAACAAATAACGAACTGGAATATACCTAAAGTACCTATTTCAGATATATATAAAAAAGGAACCGTTGAATTAACAGTAGGCTATGCTATCAAAACTGTAGAACAAACCTTATCAATTACTAGTAATAAAAAAAACTTCCAATTATTATCAGATAAAATAATACAGGTACATAAAAATAAAAACTATAATTATCTACATATAGGATTAATCCAAATAGCCATTAAACCTTTAACTAGATTAGGATTAAATAATTCTATATTAATATGCTTAAGAGATACGAGACATAATAAGTTTTCTGATTCCCTATTAAGAATGATAGAATCAAGTTTATGTAGTGGACTAATCTATTTTAATTGTTTTCCAGATTATTTAATATCATTAAATGATCCTAATATATTAAAAGTATTATCATTAAATCTTAAAACTCAAGGTTTTGACATGTTACCAGGATCCCAGAATATTGCTATTGTATACATAATATATTATAAAGTAATGAATACATTATGCCCAAATGCTATCCAAATATATACCAAAGGAAAAACTACTTTCTTCCAAACTAACATTGAAAAGTCAAATGTAATAATTTCTAAAACCATACAATGGCCAGATATTATATTACCTTAATCATGGAATATAGAAAATGAAAATCACCATTTAAAGGCACCTAATCGTAATATTCCTGATAGAATTATGGAACATCAAGATGGGAAAATAGAAATCCAATTTTCCAACCAAGTCATAAAGGAAGATACAAGCGTACACTCAAAAAATATATCCAATAACATTATTGAATCATCTAGACATTCTACTTCGAGTAGTATGAATCCAAAGATCCAAAACCTATTACGCACCAAAGACAATATAGTCATTCTGCAATACCAACCCACACTAAAATCTGAACCAGACTTTTCTGATACATAAATGGACTTTCATATATTAACTCTTACTGAAAGGGTATATAAACAATAGATAAAACAAGATTATATTGTTGAGGAAAATAAAGAAATAAGAGAATGGTTTCTAAAAAGATTTCAGCCTAGATTAATAGAACTATTCCATAAAAGATATAATAAATTATATAAAACAAAAACATGTAGTATAGGATTTTTCACATGGTTAAGAAATACTTTACAAGAAAGAAATATCGAGATTCCAAACTTTGAAAAACATATAGCATAAGATTTTTCACATGGTTAAGAAATACTTTACAAGAAAGAAATATCAAGATTCCAAACTTTGAAAAAAATAAAATAAATATAATAGAAAATCAATATAAAACATACAATACAATAGAAGATGTTAGTATCACTAGTGTTCATCCTCCAGAAAAAGTGTTATTATTAATGGATCCAGCAAAGAAGGAGAAAGTTCACTTGTTTCTGAAACAATGGCTACTCCTTATAAAATGACAACCGGGGAAATAGTTCATCGAACTGAATTAATCCCTCATATTATTGAACAAAATAACTATATCAATTTATGTATGCAATCTATAGGAAAGCAAACTCTGAGAATAGAAAATATGATAAGACCAAATCCTCTTCCAAAACCTAAAAAAACTTTGTTGTTTAAACCTCCTCCTGAATTAAATAAACAAACATTCCATATAGGAGAAACCAATAAGGATTTAATGAATCAATTTATATCAAAATTAGCTGATCTAAATATCAAAGATCCAAAAGGAAAAACTAAAATATTATCAGAATCTTCTACTTTAACTCTCCAAGAAGAAGTACCAGACATAGAAGATACTATAGAACATAAAAAATTAGCCTTTACAGAATCCAAAACTCCACATATCCAGAGAATAACATATGGTAAAGGTTGAAAACCAGCCATGGTTAGACCAAACCATCATAGACCCACACCAGTTGATATTCAATTTGAAGAAGATTTAATATCCCATACAACTTCCTACTCAGGAAAATCAATAGTCAATTGGAATATTGATGGCATGTCTGAAAATCAAGTCCTAGACACTATGAAACATATGACAATGTATACCTCAGCCTGTAAAATGGTTGGTAACCATGATCAGGAAGTAGCCAAAGCCATAGTGAATGGATTTACTGGATGGTTAAGATGATGGTGGGATTTCTACCTCCCTGAAACTATAAAGAATCAAATATTAACTAATAGTCGCCAATGGTCTGCAAAAAATGAACAAAATCAAGATATCTTATATACCGAAAGTGATGTTGTTAATACCCTCATCTATATGATAACACTTCGCTTTGTGGGGAATACAACCTTAATGGAAGCTCGATTAGAAGATTTACTTTCCAATTTAAGATACCCAACCTTATCCCATTATAAGTGGTATAAAGATGTTTTATTTTCCAGACTTTTAATAAGAGAGGATAGCCATCTTGATCATTGGAAAGAAAAATTTATTGCTAGTCTACCATATTTATTTGCTGAAAAGTCAAAACTAGGTTAAAAAACAAACATGGTAGAATTATTCAATATTCTACTTATCCTTTAGGAGAATTATCAGCAGAAATATGTGCTGAAGGATTAGCCCTCTGCACGGATATGAAATTAAAGAAACAACTAGATAAGCAGCGCATGACTGGCAAAAAAAAATTAGGAGATTTTTGTCAACAATTCGGTTATAGTATAAAACAAAGTAAAGACAAATCTCATAAACATAAAAAATATGAGGGAAGAAAATTGTATAAACGAAAGAAAAAAGAAAAATATATCAAAAAATTCTCACCAAAAAATCAATATAAAAAAGGAAAGAAAAAGATACCTATCTGCTATAAATGTGGCAAAGTAGGCCACTATAAGAATACATGTAAAGTTAATAAAAAACTAGATGCAATCATATTAGATGAAAATATAAGAAATCAAATATATGATATCATCCAATTAAATAATAATGAAGAATCTACATCAAGTTTTACAGAAAATAGTGGTAGAGATATTTCTCTCATAAGACAATTAGAAGATGAAAACTTTATAATTACAAGCTCTTCTGATATGGAATGTTCCTGTAATATGTTATCAAAAGAAGATTCATTAATTTTAGATCTCATAGACAGAATAAATGCACCTGAGGAAAAAAGAGAAATATTAACTAAGTTTATAAATCTTACAAAAACTAAAAATAAACCTTCTCCTTTGCTAAAACCCCCAGATGAATATAACATTTTTGATATAATGAAAAGAATAAGTCAAAAAGAAATAATACAAAAAGAACCAACTATAACAGAATTAAAACAAGAAGTTAATAAAGTAAAAATAGAAATAAATCACCTTAAAAATAGAATTAAGATATTAGAATTACAAAATGAGGTTACTGGAGAAGTAACTGATTCAGATGAAATTGAATTTACCCAATTAATGGATACATCAAAAACTGATCCTGAGTAAACAATAGAGGAGATAGACACTAATACATCTGTAAACGTACTAAATAAAATAATAACTCAGAAATGGTTCGTAATTGTCAAAATTATTATTAATCAAGAATACGATTTTCAATCAATAGCACTCATAGATTCAAGAGCCTATTTAAATTGTATTAATGAATGATTAGTACCAACAAAATACTTTGATAAAACCACACAAATATATATATATATATATATATATATATAGTCCAAACACACATATATGCATATATTTATGTCAACTTTGTAATTTATTGCATTTAAAAATATTGTAACAAATTTTTTTTATATACAAACATATAACATCACACTTGTTCAAAATTTCAAAATTAAAACTATACAAAATTTTAAAAAAATTTACGTCTAATAGCCTATGTATCAATGGTAGTCTTCAACTCTCCATATGAAAGAATAATTCAAATGGGAAAAGAAAAGTTTATGAAGCTTTTTCAAACAAACAAAAAAATTACTTTTGATTTTCATAACCTATTTAAACCTTTAAGGGTCAAAATTATCCCCTTGCCCTTTTTGGTCCTTTTACCCAAACTAAAATAAAAAAAGAAAAAAAAGCTTACATACGTGGGAGCTGCCCAAAACTTGACGGTCTTGCCGAGAATGGGTGCCCATGTGCGGCTAGAGGTGTCTAGGCGCCTAGATGCTGGGTGAACCGTTTTTTAGAACAATAACATTGCAAATACTTTTACTCAATGGTTTAAAAAACGGATCGGTGACCCGGATCGGGCTTCCAAAAAACCGATCCGGATCTGTGAATCAGCGATCCGGATCGGGAATCGAGTGAATCGGTCAGAATAAAGCTTAAAAAAAATCCGAAAAAATTATTAAAATTCATTATAAATATTGTTTTTTAGGAATTCAATAAGAAATGTGGGTACTCCATTAAGAATTTTCATGTTTTTGAATGAATATGCGAATATTGATATGTTCTTTCCCTGCATGAACCGCCATTCAGCATTTAATTTACATCACACAAAAGGATAAACATATAATTATCATGGAATAAGTATATCAACATACATGGACTATAATAAAACATAAAATTAGTAACATATGATCTAAAAATAAAATGATAGACGACGTTATTGTTCTTCTTGGTCACGCTGGTGCCATTGATTGAATTCGTTTAACAATTCATTGATTCGATCTAAAAACGAATCATCGATATTAGCAGGCGTCTGACTATTCTCAAATCTCTGAGTGTTAGTGTTTTGTTGTATTCCCAATCTAAAATCCCCGAAGATTGTCCATCCTTCATGCTCACCTGCACTGTCGTGCTCATCCCTACATTGTTGCTGTTGGGACTCGATATGTGAATAATATGGTTGGGATAGGGTGGCCTCAGAATCATCATCTCTCTCATTTTTCTCTTTGAATAATATGGATTAAAAAAAAAATAACAAATTTTCAAAAAAATCGATTATGGATTAAAAAAAAAAATCACAAATTTTCAAAAAATTCTATCATGGATTACAAAAAAAATTCGATCATGGATTAAAAAAAAAAAAATCACAAATTTTCCAAAAATTCTATCATGGATTACAAAAAAAAATTCGATCATGGATTAAAAAAAAAAAATCACAAATTTTCAAAAAATTCAATCATGGATTACAAAAAATTCGATCATGGATTACATAAAATTCGATCATGGATTACATAAAATTTGATCATGGATTACATAAAATTCGATCATGGATTACAAAAAAAAACAAAACAAAAAAAACAAAAAATTCAATCATGGATTACAAAAAAAGAAAAAAACAATTCGATCATGGATTACAAAAAATTCAATCATGGATTACAAAAAACTCTATCATGGGTTACAAAAAAAGCAAAAAACAAAAAATTCGATCATGGATTACAAAAAAAAAACAAACATTTCGATCATGGATTACAAAAAAAAAACAAACATTTTGATCATGTATTACAAAACATTTGATCATGGATTACAAAAAATTCTATCATGGGTTACAAAAAAAAAAAAAAAAAAAAAATTCGATCATGGAATACAAGAAAAAAAAACAAACATTTCGATCATGGATTACAAAAAATTCGATCATGGATTACAAAAAATTCTATCATGGGTTACAAAAAAAAAACAAAAAACAAAAAATTCGATCATTGATAAAAAAAAAAAAAAATTCGATCATGGATTACAAAAAAAAAAAAAAATTCAATTATTGGAGGCTTGGTGATGTATAGATCTCATGAAGCTTTGAGCTTACTAGACGTAGGGAGAAAAATTAATAAATCAGAAAAATAAAGATAAAAAGTAAATAGACGAGAGAATACACGTTCTATCAGGGTCTATAAAAGAGTTCAAAACAATATTTTCATAAGATCCAAAATAAATTGTTATTCTATTCTCTCTATCTAATCGAATAATTATATATTTATATAAAAAAACAACTCTAAGATCTAATTTGTTATGTAAGAAACCCTAACTTAATCCCAACCCTAAATTCCACAAAGAAAACTAGAAATATAAAATAAGGAAAAAAGCTTATAGAAGGTTCCAACCTTAAAATGTACAATTAAGGTACACCCAAAAAATCCATCCAAAAATATTATTTTGATGTTGAACAATCTTGTAATTAATTATCTTGACATCGAGAAATATGGAAATAATAGAAAAAAAAAGATTTCGAGTCTAAAAAATAATGCATCTTGCAACACATTATATGGGCCGTCTATTTTCAAGATCTTTGTGTGCTTATAGATCTATTTGATTTGAATCATTTTAAGAGTTTAAAATTTTATAACTAGTGATGACAATAGATTCTTGTACTATCCTAAGAATTCTCGACACCAAAATTACATTTTATGATTAAATTTGGATGTCTATCTTACTTTGATTATTTAAGGTTGTAACCTTGTGCAAACCATGCTTATAAAATAATCTCAAACTTAAAATCTAGAAAATAGTAAAATAAAATAAAAAATAAAAACCCATTACATCATGTAGGGTTTGGAACGAGATGGGATTATTATCAAAAGCTTAGTTAAAGATCATATGTTATATTTTTTGCTTTGAAAAAATATTTTATTTCCCAATAATTAACCTCTTGTTTCATTATAGTCTTTCGGAAAGCATAAGCCTTTGGAAATTGTGTTTTTGTCTTATATGTAAAGAGAAATAGAAGCGTTTGGTTATTTATCCGGCATTGAAGATGTGGAGGACAGAAATCTTGTTTAAATTTGTGGACATCCCCTTTACTTATGTTTTAAAAATTAAAAGAAAAAAAGAAGCTATGCGGAGCACGTGTAGCATACGAGGGTGCTTGATAGCGTACTTTACATTTTATACGTTCACTCACATCGATGCATCAAGCACCCCTTGCACGTGTGTTGTGCCATTGATGGTAGTGCATTTTATACGTACGCTCGCATCAGCGCATGAGGTGCCCCTCGCACTTATTTTTTTCTGCCGCCACCTGCGAAACCTCTGTTTGGATTGCCTCCTCTAATAGATTGTGCTCCGGTGGATTGGTGTCACAGGCAGATAGCCCTCCGGTGAATTGGTGCATATGGTCCTTGCGGTACTTTGAGGATCCAGTGGTTAGGTGCAATCCGGTGAATAATGTCCTGCCGGTGAAGACAGACATGTAATGTGTCTTTCTGTGATCGTGCCCCTTCGATAGATATTGTGGCGGTTATCTCACCAGAACCCAATAAGATCCCGTGTTATTTTGGATCATACATGTGGTATGGTAGCTTCTTTCTCGGAACTCAGAGAGTCACCTTATGATTATTGGATGCTGCCGGACTGATGGTTAAGATTTCAAGAGTCACAACTCTTGACTTTTGAGATTAAAGGGCATTTTATCTCTCTATATATTGGGACTTCTTTCCTCTTATTTTTACATACATAAAGCATACAAATTTTCTCTAACTGTTTTTCTACTAAAAAAGGCAACTCTGATGCTCTATATCTTGCAATACATTTCCATATGCCTTGGCAAGATGGTTACCCCAATCCTCTACTCCTATATATCTCAAGCAAAAATTTGTTTGGTTGTAACTTAGATGCGTACAAAATTTGATCAATAAAGAGCAAGCAAGTATTGTCTTGATAAAATAATATATTACGCCTACGATAAAGGGAGATTGAATTTTCTTTTAGTCTTAAATTCCTCATCTTTTGCCCCATTTCATCCTCCGTTTCCAACATCATATACTCCATTTTTGTGGGACCGACTATAGCACAATGTTGGTTAGGGATGGATTTACTGTTTGGAACACAAAGTGGACTGAAGGCCCTCTACTTAAATTTCAATTTCCAAATCTGTATGAATTAGTATCTCCGAGAAAAGTCATTACTAAATTAGCCAAAGGTCACTAGAAGAATGTAATTAGATAATTCAATATTGAGCCTAATAGTGAGACTTGCAGGTATTAACGGGGATAGAACATGGAAGCTTATTGTTTGTCAACCTAGTTTTTTTTGGATTGGGGAAGAGTAATTTTGATGCATAGAATTTTCTTCACCCTAGTTTTGAGTATGGTGCAAATGTACAAATGTTCATGGGGGACACATGATTGTATTTTTTTTGAGAAAATATTGTATGAATTTTCTGATTTTTAAACTTATTTTGCATATCTCAACTTTTCGGTATCGAATTTATTTAGAAACTATCAACATGACCCCTCATCCCCTCCCTCCCATCTTTTACCACATAGGGACATCCTCCTCCCATCCCTATGTTGTTTCATGTGGTCGAAGAGGAATTGTTGATCTCAAATTTCATGTAAAAAAAATGAGAAAAGAGGGGAGGGAGGGGATGATGGGGGAAGTTTTATGAGAAAATTTTATGCCGCTTAAAAGGAGAAAAGTTGGGAAGGGCTGTTGTGAGAAAAGTTTGGAAATTAGGGGTCAATATGATATTTTTCTTATTTTTATTTTTATTTTCTTTTCATTTGTTCCATTTATTCGTGGATCCCTCTCTCTGTCCAATTTTTTAAATTGAATTAAATTAAAATTACAGCTCAAAAGAAAATAAAAAAAAGAAATAACCATATACATTGAAGGATCTAAAATGCTTTTAACAAATTAAGTGCAATACGAGATGGGATTGTATACAATGAGACTATTTACCTTTTATACAAGAAGGTCATAATTACTTATAAACATCTCATGTGAAATATAGTTAGGGTATCTCACAAAGTTCGAAAAATTTTCTTAAATTTTGAGCTTGATCAATGGAATAAATGCGGCCATCTAATTTTACATTTGATGGTCAAGATTAGTGGTTTTAAAAAAAGATCGGTGCCCCGGATCGGGCACCCCAAAAACCCATCTGGATCGGTGAATGGCAATCCGGATCGGAAATTGGCCGAATCGATCGGATTAAGCTTTAAAAAAATTAGAAAAAATTATTAAAATTCTTTATAAATGTTGTTTTTTAATAAACCAATAAGAAATCGGGGTACTACATTATTAATTTTCATTTTTTTCATCAATATGTGAATATTGAGTTTTTTTTCTCTGTATGAACTTATTTTAACAAAAATACTTGTTGCATTTTTGACAAAAATAAGAAATAAGTTTTTTTTGACCAAAAAACGAACTTATTTTAACAAAACTAAGAAATGAGTTTTTTTGACAAACATACTTGTTGTATTTTTTTTTATAAGAACTTTTTATTTTTTGGACAATAACTTTTTATTTTTTATTTTTTTGACAAAAACCTTTTATATTTTTTGACAAGAAAAAGAATTGATAAGAACCTTTCATTTTTTTTATACAAAAATTTTTATTTTATAGATAAGAAAAAAAAAATTGACAAAAAGCGAAATTGATAAAAAAAAAACCTTTTATTTTTATTTTTTAGAAAAAGACTTTAATTTTTTTGATAAGAAAAAAATTTGACAAAAAATTTTATTTTTTAATTCGAAACTTTTTATTTTATTGATATGAAAAAAAATTGACAAAAAGTGAAATTGACAAAAACCTTTTATTTTTATTTTTTACAAAAAACCTTTAATTTTTTGGATAAGAAAATAATTTGACAAAAAAAGAGAGAAAAATTTGACAAAAAGCGAAATTGATAAAAACCTTTTATTTTTATTTTTTTACAAAAAAAACTTTAATTTTTTTGATAAAAAAATAATTTGACAAAAAAACCTTTAATTTTTTTTATAAGAAAATAATTTGACAAAAAAAAACAATTCCTCAACAAGAAGAATCAAACCCACGTCTGTCCTCTCAATGAGAGCACACAATAACCGGTATAGTACTTACAAATTAATATTTATAAAACCGTTAACAAAATATATAACATATGAACATTTTAAGTCATCCCATGTCGGTTCATTCGAATAGGGAATCGGTCATTCTTCTACCGTCAAAAGGCATTTTTGTAAAAGCTTTTTTGTAAAAGCAAAATTTGTTAGAGACAGGGAGAGCCCATAGGTCCCCCACACGCTTTGCGGGGCCCTAAGTTTTTTCAAGGGGCTCCACAAGCTTCGCGTGATCTCGTTGCTTCACACACTCTATGGACAATGAGTACAGAATTATTTATTCATATAAATTTGCTTCTCTCTCTTTGAAATGGGACTATGTGAAAATGTACCGGTCTCTAACAAATTTTGCTTTTACAAAAATGCCCTTTGATTGTAGAAGAACCGACATGGGATGACCGCTTCTCGATTCAAATGAGCCGACATGGGATGACCGATTCCCAATTCAAATCGGCCGATTCCATGTCGACTCAGTGATTTTTAAAAGACTTGATCAAGATCAACGATTTTTAAAACACTTGATCAAAATCAATTGTAACCGCTTTGTACCAAAGGTAGATAATCTCATTGTATACTTTTCTATAATAGATTGTCACCCAGTAACGTGGGCTGCAAAGCTAATTGCCCCTTTCACAGATAGGGTGAGGTTTGTACAAGGTTGCTTATATTATAGAAGTAAGCCACACCCCTCAAATTTGTTTATAAATATTGATTGGGTATAAAAAAATGTTATGATAGATTCATCTCTAGATATAAAATTCAAAATTTTAAAAAATAATGCCAATAGAGCATATCAATAAGCACTTAGAAATTTTCTTACAAGATGTATCATTTTTTGGAAAAAATTTATATAAGATTGCAACTTAAAATGTAGAACTATCAAAAATCTATGAGTAAAGGTTATTTTAATGCTGAAAACCCTCTAATCGATCGTCTCGACATCGAGATGTACATAAAAAAGGGTTTTGAGTCCCATAAATGGTGCATCTTACAACACACTATCTAGACCGTCTATTTTCAAGATTTTTATATGTTTATAAATCTACTTGATTTTAATTATTTTCGGAATTTAAAATTTTATAATTAGATTGGAAAATAGGTTTTGAGATAATCTTTAAAATATTTTACATTAAAATTATATATTATGATAAAATTTGAACGTGCGCTTGAAATGGATTGTTTAAGATTGCAAGAAACCAGACCCGTTTTTTTATCATTTTAAATTTTTTTTCTTTAATTTAGTACATCTTGATGCGGAGGTGATCAATTGGAGGGTTTTCCCAGACCGGATGTGCACCTTATTTCAATAAGATTGCAACCTCATGTAAACGTTTTCCTCAGAGAAAAAAAGAAATTTTTATTGCAATCATATTTCAGACATTCGTGCACTCTCTCTCCTCAAAACAAGTGGAGCTTTTATCGTCTCACGATTTCGCGCTCATGGACCAATCCGCTCGAGCTAGAGAGCAAAACCCATCTCCCCATCTTCTTCATGGCTACCATTTCCCCGCATTCCTGCTTTCAACTGAATTCCATTCGATCCTCTTCCCATTACCCATCTCGCCTTTTCATTTCTCCATTGATTTCCCACCCTGGTTCAAATACCAGACCTTCGGTAACCAGAAGAGTTGGTCCTCTGAGGACAAACAATGGTAAAACTAGGGCTTCTTTGGCTGGTCTTGATGGGAACACTAGTGATGTTCTTGGGCCTATTGGCATTTTCAGGGCTACAGGCGAGAAAGTTCAGTTCAATGATCTTTGGGATCAAAATGAGGTATTTTATGTGTATGGTTTTACACTGGTTCTAAGTCTCAGGCAAATTTGCTGCTCTCTCTCTCTCTCTCTCTCTCTCTCTCTCTCTCTCTCTCTCTCTCTCTTGTTTTAGCTGGAAATTGGCCTGAATTCAATCTCCCCGTAAGCTTCAGTTTGATGGATTTTGACATTTTTAATTGAAAATATTTTGGAAAAGGCTGTGATGAAATTTGAACCAAGCTTCTACAAATTTACTGTCATATTTTACAATTGGGTGATTTAACAATGAATTGTGCAAACCCAACTTCATGACTTTGGTTGATATCCTTTGAAACGAGGGAACCTTGATAATAAAATTTGTAATTTTGTACACTACCTAAATGTCGAGTGATGAATTAATGGATATGATCTGTATTCACTTCTAAAAATTTATTCAGTTCTTGGTACTATTATGTATTATTAAATTTTAGAATTAAGAACATTTCATTTGCCAAGGAAAAAGAGCCTTTTTGGTCCTAAGCAGCATTAGGAGACTGGGTTGAGTCCACTTGGACCTTGCCCTAGTGGCAGGAGAGTGGGGTGCCCAACTCGCAGGGCATCGAAAACCCCCTACAAAATACAAAAACAACGTTAATATAAATTTTTTTTGATAGTTTTAATTAGAATTTGGGAACTTTCATGTTTTCTGTTTTTATTTTTTCTGAAATATTCAAGGTATAAATCAAAGCTTTCAATGGTCCATCTTTTGTTTATTTTTTTATTGGAAAATTGTTTCATGCGGGCTAGACCGCATTGCTACATATGCGGTCCCGAAAGTGTAAAGCATCCATCTTAAAGATGGATGCAAGTATGTGTTTCATCAAAAAACAATGGAAACTAAGGGTCCAAATGTTTTCTTACTAGAATTATTACTTCTAATTTTTAAAATTTATTTATGTTTTTCATATTCATGATCTCCATGTTAGAGCTTACATATCCCTAAAAACTTAAGTCCAAAAATCCATCTCAAAAATAGATTTATTAAGAGGCCTGCATTTCTACATATGCGGGCTTGGCTGCATGGAAACCGGGTCCTTTTCTATTTTCTTTTGTCTTCTAGATTTCTATTAACTTTACTTTTTTTTCTTTCTTTTTTTTTTATTTTTTATTTTTTACTTTTTTGGAGAATTTTTTTTACTTTTTTTCTTTTGACTTTTATACATTTTACAAGGGTGTACGTAACTCAGTTGAGTACTGAGTTACTTGCCTAGGCCTAGGGCCGAGTACCTTTGTCGGGGCGATTTCCAAAACACTGGTCCTAAGAGAATCCCTCAAGCATAGTGGCCCTTTCGTTTCTTCACAATTTGAAAATGGGGGATAGATATCACACCTTTGGCTTAACTAGAACACATGCTAACCAATATTACTTTGCTGAATCTGTAAAAAAGCTATATTGATAAGTTATGAATCAAGAGGGGAAATTATAAAGAACCTTGGCATATGCATGGGATTGGATATCTTTTATATGAATAGAACAAACTGAAACTCAAAAGAATTATGTAATTCTCGGCAGTGAAACTTTTGGTACCAATCAATGGCAAGACATCCATTCATGATCAATTGATTCGCCATAGCCAGTTTTATCATTTGCTGCCCTGTTCTTTTTGGGGATGAATCTATGGTTATTGGTAAAGGTGGCATGGGAGAACTTATGGATTCACCAATACTTGTTGCTCATAATATTTCTGAGATTATTAAATGAACTTTTTTCTCAAAAACCACTTGTCGCATATTATAATTTTCATGTTATAGTCAAGTCTTTGGGCTTTATCTGTAAAGAAGATGACTATCTCAGTCTTTGTTCTCGCTAAAATAAAAATTGGTTCTTTTACTGTACATGTTTATCCGACTAGACTACAACTTAGTTATGATCAATAAAAAGATACAAATACCATCATGCTTTTTCTCAGGGAATGGCTGTGGTTGCTCTTCTTAGGCATTTTGGATGCCCATGCTGGTAAGATCAAAGTCCAATGCAGTCCAAGTCATAATATTTTTGCTTCTTACTTTCTTAACAATGATCTTCCGTTTAGTTCATGGAAATTGGTCTCATTGAACATGTCCATGTGTACAATTTAAAGCGTGGAAGTAATAAAAGTTGTGTAATTAATGTATTTTAAAGCTGGGAACTTGCATCCGTGCTGAAAGACTCAATACCAACACTCGATTCTGCTGGAGTGAAACTCATTGCTGTTGGTGTTGGTACCCCTGACAAAGCTCGTATTCTTGCCAACCGGGTATGCCATTTAACTTTTGATTTCAGGTTTAACGTATTAGTTTAATGATCGTTTTGTCCATTAACGATCTTATTTAATTATTTGACTTGTATGAGTAATTTCATTTTAATTGATGATCGATTAAATCATTTATAGTTGCAAATAAGAATAGCCAGAACTCCTGCCCCATAGCTGAAGCCAACATCCCATGTACTTCAGCTGTCATAATTGTGGTGGTCTACTGCACTAAAGAGCTTACCATGACATGTTACCAAACCCCCTCAAATATTACCATCTTCATATTTCAACTTCCTTGGAGGCCCCTACCTAAGTCTTCTCCCCTCCCACTCTACTGCAACCCCAGGTTCTTTGCTCTTGGGCATGGGAAGGAAAATCTAATATCCTTTAACAAAACCACCCTATTTCCTTACAAATTTATACCATATTACCATCTAGTACTTGGATAGTTGGATCGATGTTGTTAAGCCGTTGATCCTTGCCTTTGGATGTCATCGGCTTGTGCCCCTAGGTTAGTTATTCCATTGCATAAGATTATTTGTAAGCCATTGAACCTGGCTTGGGTTGTTTTGGATCACGTAAAATAAACTAAACTCAAACAAGACTTCATCAAGGTCAGAGCATGTCTATAAGGGCTGAGACTGAAGGTCAGAAATATTTGATCAATATGAAAGCACAAAGCTTGAGAAATGGTATAAACATCCTAGAGCCCAACATATAAATTTTGCCCAAATGAAAGCCACATTATGTGTTATAGTACTGGTCAACGTAGAATCTAACCATATTGGATTCAGATCGAAGTGAAACTTCGGTGGTTGATCAATAGCCGCATGCTATGCTCATGATAAAATATTGGATCATGTTTTACCCACCTTAGAGGTTTATCGGCTGTCAAATGTGACAATAAGTGTCTGATTGTGAACCTATGGTTCAAGTATTGATGAAGAATTGGAAGCACAAAGGCTTTAGATCAATCTTCCCTGTCAGTCAGATATGTCCATTAAGCCTGACTTCCGGCCTAAATTTTGAGATTCTATCAAACAATCTCGGATCAAGATGATGTGGGTTTTTAATCTAAGGCATTACCGGCCTACTTCCCAATTCCTAGAGCATTTGAACATCATTTGACCTACGTTTGGAGTACATTGATGGTCAAAGCCGACAGTGTTTGACAAAAACTCTTAGGCAAATAAACAGTGCTTGATGGTCAAGCACTATTTATTTGCCTGATACGTCATCAATAGTCAAGGGTTATGTCCATTCGCTATCAGGCTCTATATGGTAGCTACATGACCTTTGGTTCTTAAAATTGAGATTTCTCCCAACCTATAAGGACTTTTTGAACTAATGGATTCCTTTCTCAATTCCTCATCAACCACAGGAGGGCAGCATCTTAGGAATCTCTTATGTGAAAGTGGTTGAAGTTGAAACAGTCGTCATCAAACTGTCTTAGAGTTTAACCTCTGGACCCCATATCTCTCGAAATATGAGGAGTTTATGCGCCAAACTTTGTGGAGATGTTCCCCTTACATTCCTGTACATAATATCGTACTCCCGTGGTCCATAGTTATCGGGTGCGAGTGCGTTCCCGGGAGCGGAAGCGGGAGCTGGCTCGAGTCCACAGAACCATGGATTGCTGGAAAGTCCTTGTGGTTAGGATCGTCGTCCATACAGTCCTATAGAAAGGGATCGCAATCCTTGTTACAAGGAAGTGTAAGTTCATATGAATCAGAACCGAATAGAGTAAACATCATATGCACTACATCATACACTTGGAAACCGCTGTTCAAATCTGTTGGGACCTAGGATCGCAATATAGGAATCTGCGTTCCATCCAAGATCCCTAGCTGGAATTGTGGGATCAAGATTTTGGAGCGGGTAAGGACTTTTCTCATGGAACCTGAACTAATTTATTCTGACTCAATTCCCCATCAATCATGGGAGGACAGTGTCTTAGGAATTTCTCATGTGGAAGTGGTTGAAGTTGAAACAATGGTCATCAAACTGTCTTAGAGCTTAACTGCTGGATCCTCATATTTCCCGAAATATAAGGAGTTTCTAAACCAAACTTTGTGGAGATGGTCCCCTTACATTCCTCTACATGATATCTTACTCCCATGATCTATACTTTTCTGTGGCAAAGTGTTTTAATCCGCAATGGTCTACCCAAATCTACAGAAGACGAGGGTAAAACTTCGACGGGGCATATTGTTGCACGTGGAAGCCCGAAACCTGATGGGTTGATTTTTGACAAATAAAGTATGAAAAATAAAGTATGAAACACATACCACAAGAACACAAAGACTTACGTGGTTCACCCCAAAAGGGCTACATCCACGGGCACAACAAACTGAAATCCACTATACCAATGAAAGTTACATTAAAGATTTTGAAACAAACCTCGACGAAACCCAAGTCAAGCAAACCCTTTTAAACCTCTCTCCTTTCCTCTTTACTTCTGACAACCATTATCGAAACACCAGATAGAGATGCGGGAGCAACGAAAAACTAACTTTCTCTTTAACTTAAAGGGGAACAACCCAAAATCTCAATGGGAACTGCTTCTCTACAAGAAACAAATCTCTCAATCTTCAGAGTATACAAGAGATACCATCGCAATATTTCTTTCCATAAGATGCTCTCTTCTCTGAGAGGAAAATGCATCTTATGCACAAGAGGCTTTGCCTCTCTCTCTCTCTCTCTCTAGAGGAACCACCATTCCCATATGGTGACCCAAATAGGGCACATAAATTTACTGCACTTTCATCTTATATATATAAGATTAGGAATCCATACTAAATAGGAAACTTCCGAATCCATACTAAATAGGAAACTTCCTATAGATGTTACATATATCTCTAGAATCAAGAGGTATATATCCAAGAGTCCTAATCCTTTTTGGATTTCTATTTTCTTTAGAAAACTTACCAATATCAATCTCAATCCTACATAATCTAGGATTTCTTTATGTGGGTGATTTTGGATACCATTAAATCCAACAATCTCCACCTTGATATTAAAATCACCGACTCACCTTGTCTAAATCCATTGGATAGTTTCATAAACTCTTCATCTTTTGCCACATAAATTCCTTCATCATTCTTGCTGAAAAATAGTGTTTGCTATCAAATTTCTCCACCTCGAACCTTGCATTTGAACCCTTTAGCACCATACCAAAAACCCCAAACCTTGAGCTCTGATACCACTTGTTGTGCGGAAGCTCTATACCCAATGGTTTGATTTTTGGCAAATAAAGTATGAGAAATAAAGCATGAAACACATACTACAAAAACACAAAGACTTACGTAGCTCACCCCAAAAAGGGATACATCCACAAGAACGGTAAACTGAAATCCACTATACCAATGAAAATTACGTCAAAGATTTTGGAACAAACCTTGACAAAACCCAAGTCGATCAAACCCTTTTAAACCACTCTCTTTTCCTCTTTACTTCTGACAACCATTACCGAAATACCAGATGGAGATGCGAGAGCAAAGAGAAATTGATTTTCTCTTTAACTAAAAAGGGAACAACCCAAAATCTCAATGGGAACTTTTTCTCTACAAGAAACAAATCTCTCAATCTTCAAAGTCTACAAGAGGCACCATCGCAATGTTTCTCTCCATAGGAAGCTCTATTCTCTAAGAGGAAATTGCATTTTATACACATGAGACTCTAACTCCCTCTCTCTCTAGAGGTACCATAACAATGTTTCTCTCCATAGGAAGCTCTCTTCTCTAAGAGGAAATTGCATCTTATACACAGAAGGCTCTACTTCCCTCTCTCTCTAGAGGAACCACCATTCCCATATGGTGACCCAAATAGGGCACACAAATTCTTTGCACTTTCATCCCATAGATATAAGATTAGGAATCCATACGAAATAGAAAACTTTCAATAGATGTTACATATATGTCAAGAATCAAGAGATATATATCCAAAAGTCCTAATCTTTTTTGGATTTCTATTTCCTTTAGAAAACTTATCAATATCAATCTCAATCCCACATAAGATGGGATTTTTTTATGTGGATGATTTTGGATAGCATCAAATCCAACACATATCTCCCTCTTTGTTTATCTATTTGAGATGAAATTTTGTCATTGGATTCCTCTTTTAGTCCTCTATCTCCATGTCAAATTTCAGGTCCCAAGGGCTTTCCATCGGAGAGTAGAGTCATTTGAAGTGAAGCATGTGCAGAATTGTCAAACTGGCTTGACTGACAGAGTCAGCGGAAATCGTCAAATCGTCATAGCTCCTCATGCCAAGATCAAGTCAAAATGGGGTGGTTATGAGTTTTAAATTTGATTTAAACGGAGACTTTTAAGGAAGATCTGAATTAAATTGGATTGGTCTTTATCTTGTGGAACCAATATGAGAGAGTGGCTCCAACCACTCAACCTTTAGATAAGCTTTGGAAAATTTAAGTACATCAACAAGAAACCATTATATATGTTTCTCTTACACAGTGAAGAAAGGCACTAATCCTTAAGTCTGTCCGCAACATACAGTACTGCAGACAAAGAGAGAGTGACATTCCAATCCTTGAGGATACATCTACCTTGTTCAGGAGAGAGAGTTGCCCCCTGATAGTGTTGTTACCCCTATGGTGCATGGAAATCAAGGAGAGAGAAATATACTCAATGTTTCAACTCACTTGAGGCCCAGATTCGGGAAGGCATAGAGAAGTAGGCAGCATCCCTGGTTATAGTCAGGTATATAGACACCTAGTCCCCTTGGTGCTGATACTTTCTTATTTCTCTGTATATTTTCTTTTCTTGGATTTGTATATGCCTTAAGGCCTGAATCAATGGTGTTCGAGCCTGTATAACGACTTGATGTAAATTATAACGGGGATTGAAAGTCCCTCGAACTCCTCACAAACCTAATCCATATGTAAAAATCCTGGTTTTCCATTATATGAAAATAGGGGTAAATATGATCCCTGAATGTGTTATCTCCCTAGTTATTCCTTATATACCCTTGTTTCCATTATATGAAAATAGGGGTAAATATGATCCCTGAATGTGTTATCTCCCTGGTTATTCCTTATATTTTTGGCAGTCAAAATCGCATATTTTAACTCACACATTTCTGGGGAATCAATGAGTAGTCTGGATAAGCAGTAGATGAGAGAGACATAATCTGAAAGATATTTACAGGACTAAAGGGAGTGCAAAGCTTTCTTTGCAATTCTAGGTACATCTCAGAGATCATATAGATAGAGAAATTGAGAGCTAAGTCTGGTTCGAGGGATCTAGAGAGGCGAAGAACAATGACAGCCCCAATCCCTACTTTACTAGGCAAGGTATATCGGCCTAGTGTGACTTTCCTTGGTTCTTCCATGTTTTAGGAATCCTTCATTAGTTCCTTGAAACCCAAATCAAGGATCTCTGTTCTTGTAAAAAATGAGATTGATGTAATATAAAAGGCATCTGAGGGTCCCCGGCATACCTCTTTCCCAGTAATATAAACAATAGCTCTCAATCATATGTGATTGTGGGTGGACTTGTTATGCCTTTGTGCTTGTTTTTATTCTCTGGTTATTTAGTTATTATGGGAGTCCTATTTTCAATATGACGCATTTGGCATAAATATGTGGTCCCTTGTTTCCTTGCTCTACTCTATCGCATTATGTCATTGATTCTCTCTCTCTCTCTCTCTCTCTCTCTTTCTCTCTCTCTCTCTCTCTCTCTCCCCACCCCAACATATTTTAGTTGTAATTTTAAGTACACTAGACTATATTTTCGCCCAAGTGTTTCTAGAATTTCTAGAATAGAGACCGTCCATCCATGTTTTGTAATGTGCCAAGATAACCAATTTATAACATCTGTGCTAGTTGTAAATCATGCTAAAGAAAACTTTAGATTTACTTAAGATAATGAATTTATATGTATGTATGTATATATGCATGTATGTATGTATGCGTGCACGCACACGCACACACACACACTCCTTTTTAGTCCCACCATAATATGCTGCGCCTGGACCTATGTTAATTAAAAAGTAGAAGATTCTTGTGCAGGCAAGAAACAGCTTCTTTTAGGTTTTGATAATTTGGTTTGAAAACGATGGACTAGGGTCGAGGCCCAAGCCTAGGCCTGTTCAGTTTGGATAGGGTTATGGCTCATGGGCTTTGTATTTCTTATGGCGATTACTATCAGTCAATTAACAATTAAAAGAAGGGTTTTCTATTTACACCTGCATATTGGCTATGTGCACCCATATACATGGGTGTGCATAGCAAAAGAATGGGCGCAAATGGAGATCCCTTTGGTTTAACAATGGGATGAAATTTTGGGTATTCCAAGTAAAAGGTAAAACCTCGGTTGTTAACTTCTTGTGACTTGTTACTTGCTCAATTCAGTTACAATTTTGTATATTTTCTTTTGTGTGTTACTTTATTCTGGGAGTTTGAACTTTTGTTAAGTCCTATTGTCCCATGTCTTGTGAGCAGTTACCCTTTCCAATGGATTGTCTTTATGCAGACCCCAGCCGTGAGGTAATAATTTAGCAACTCAGATTTTTCTTCAGCTTTTCTTTCCCATTGGCAACAATTCATCATACATGCAATTTGTTTCAGGCATATCATGCTTTGGACCTGTACTATGGGTTGAGTCGCACATTCTTTAACCCTGCCAGTGTAAGTTTAAGTGCTCTACCTATGTTGTTTGATTTTCATATTTACTGTTGGAAATGAGATTTACAGTTACCTTTGATCTAAAAAACCTAGATATTGGAATACCTCATGGCTCACATTTTGAATCGGCTTTCTTTATTTTCAGGCCAAGGTATTCTCGAGGTGGGATTCTTTGCGAGAAGCTGTAAAAAATTACACTATCTCGGCAACACCTGAGGATAGCAGCAGTGTTTTGCAACAGGTCTGTGTGTGTGTGTGTGTGTGTTTGTGTTGGACACGCGGTGGGTGCATTACGCAAGCAGTTGTTCCAGTGACTTGTTTATTTGCATATGGTTTCAATTAGGTATGAGCGAAGCTGAAATTTAATAAGAAGTGCTGATTGTATTTTGTTTATGCTTCTTTTGTTAAGGGAGGGATGTTTGTCTTCAAGGGGATGCAGCTATTGTATGCCAGGAAAGATGAGGGAACAGGAGATCATGCTCCGTTGGATGAAGTCCTCAACATATGCTGCAGACCTTCCGTCGCGTAAATGGTGGAGAGCTCACAATCTATTCAAATACAGTCGGATTTCCACAATTATGTCTAATGGAGAATCTGCATGGGTCATGTATAATTACATAGTGGGTGCTTAATAATTAATATCCATCGTAGACACACTTTGTATTAAGTACTAGATAATATAAAATTTTAGAATATCTCCAATAATATATGGTAGACACACTTTGTATTAAGAAGGCATTTTTGTTGAGACTTAATCTATGGAAATTAAAATTGTTATATTCTATATAAAAATAAGGTCAAATTAGTATTGTTTTTAAAGAAATTCATAATTGTATATTTTTTAAATAGGAAACGCAAACCTAGAACGTATTTGAGAATTTAATGTATATTTTGGATAACCTAATGGTATATAAGGAAGGGAATCTCTAAGAACTACTAAATTGAAGAATAAACATATATAAGTCTTTGAAACCTGGTCTAAAGGACAATCAAGAACATTTTGATTCATGGATGTTGCCTTGCCTATTGGCCGAGGCAAGTTACTCAGGCGAGTCCGAGTAACTTGCTTGAGTCCATCCCAAGTTAAAAAAATAAAAATAATGACAAAAATAATAAATATATTATATGTAACCTCGCCATTTCTAACATCAAACGTAAAGCGGCATATTTGTCAGGTTCAATGCTCTTTGTATTCCCCTTTACATGAGGTCTTAGGTTTGACTTGCACCATGGCACTTTTTTGAACTACTCTTTTTTAAACCCGTAGGAAAAGAGCCTAGGCTTCATTGGTTAGCACTTGACGGTTTGCAACACTATGTCCTAGGCTCAATTCCTACCAAGGTAGGGGCCCTCTCCTCACTGACTCCCCCCCCCCCCCTTCCCTTCCCTTCCCTTCCCTTCCCTTGCCTTCCCTTACCTTGTGTTTTAACTCTTCAAAAAGAGGCCCGTTTGAAAAACTAAATTAGGGTGGTGTTTGTAGGGGTATTTGAACACCCACAATGGCAAGCAAACGAGCATGTTACCAAGAAACTGTTGATTCGCTTTTGACTTTATGGACAAATTAATATACATATATATACTTGCATGGGTGTAGAGTTCACTCAGTTGAAACTCATTTCGCCCATAGGGTGAGAGGTCGAGTAACTCGGCCAAGTATCATCGTGGTACATACCTCTCACTTAGATATGATAACTATACACTACACGTTATAGTTAACGTGGCTAAGAAACAGTCTAAGACTTATCAACAAATTTACGATGTGTTATTGATGATAACTATACACTACACGTTGTAATTAACGTGGCTAAGAAACAGTCTAATAAATTATAATCTCGTTGTGTTTTCTTGATTTTGTATGTATTATTGTAGATTAGGAATTATGAATTGTGATGGAATAATGGTTGTTCCTACTATTTTCCATAAACTAGAGATTATAGAATTATTATTTGAAATTTTAACCTGTGAAATTATGGTAGACAATTATTAATCTTCTGTCTGTATTTGTAGAGTTGACATATTACTTTTGACAGAAATGGTGTATAGACCATGATTTGTATGTAAACTGCATTAGCTCCATTTCAAATGATTTTTACTGCATTATGTCATTTGTTTGTAAAACTAAAATTTAGAAAATCTCATCTGGTAGTACACCACCGGTGGCATTGACACTATATTGGCACTGATACTTGGTTTAGAGTAACATTGTTTATGGTTTAGCGACGTATGATTAGAATTAAAGTAAGCAACTGAACCGAACTGTGTATCTGAGGAGGCCACAGGAAGTGAAAGGAAGTACTTAATGAAAACTACTGAGAGTAATTAATTTGAATGACTTCTAGATCAGGGTGTTGAATACTGAGAATCAAAATCATGGTCTATATACCATTGTGAGAAATTTAAACTAGCATGATTTTTCAAGAAGGAACAATATTTCCTAGTGATAGCATCACAAAGTTATCACTACAGAAATAATAAGATTTAACATTACCACTAGAGCAATAGCAAAGAAACTACTCCATAAGAATGGCATGTTAGGATGTTACCAAATGAGATCAATATGATTGTTTGGGAGCATCTGTTGCTATTTGAAGGTCCCACATCATCGACTGAGATGTAGGATAACTTGGGGAAGTCATGTAAAAGCTCATAATGTTGATAACCACGAAGAAGCATTCTTGCATCCACAATGTGATACACCATCATTTCTTTGTAAACCTAAGACTGTGATGAGATTTTGTAAGTATTTGAAAGTCACTTGTCTCCTGATCCTGTAAAAAGCCAGCAAACTATGAAGGACTTTATATGAATACTGCATCAAATATGTTATATGGATCTGCAGAGCTCATCAAGAAGCAACCAAACATAAACATTTTATTTGACCATATACCGCTGTTGAAAGCAAACAGCTATACATCAAGGTGTCATAAGGTGGTTAGTTGGGATCATAAAAACTGTATCATTATGATCCTTGTAAAGTAAGAACTTCAACCTGATATAACCACCATTTCTTTATTGTGAAAAGATCTGTAATGAACAAATTATTAGGGTCATGTGAACTTTATTGTGAAAAGATCTGTAATGAACAAATTATAAGGGTCATGTGAAATGTACACCTCTGCCTCAAGTGAATATTGTTCCATAACAATCAGTTGTAGAGAAATTTAGATATTTTATCAAGTATGATGGTTTGATACAGAGACCAGAGAATCTACAGTATGCATCGATGTGTATGGGCAAGTTGTAAGCAACAGAATGAATTCAGTAGATTACCATATTTGTCACATTTAATCAAGTTGTAAATGCTGTGCTTGAGTAAGAAGAGGCCGGCTTGGTTGTTCTAGAGTGTTGAATGATAGTTCAATCTCCATGATAGTTGAATAAGATTTCACTAGGACTAAACTTGCAATTTTAGAAATGTGCACATCAAGGCAATGGTTTACTTTTTTCCTTGATTTCAAATGCCCATACTTTGAATTGAAACAACGTCCATTTGCATATACATATCAAATGTAGCAATCAGTATTACCTACATGTCTCTTTCCTTCAAACCAATGTCCATGTCATCGGCTTCTTGCGATTGAATAGTCGCATCAAGATTTCCATACCAAATCTTTGTTACAGACATGTTGCTGCAGTTGGAAGAAAAGACTAGCCAAGAACAAGAATGCAAAGAAAATACTTTTATTTCCATTATAGCATAGATTGAGGCAAATTCAGAGGATTAATGGCCCGGAAGAGTGCTAGCAAGAAGGAAAATGGCAAGCACATCCAGTAATTTACTTGTAATATAAGTTGCAAACCACCACCACGTCATCATCATCATCATTATCCAAGCGTAATCCGAACTATTTTTATTTGGCTACATAAATCGTGTTCCACCATTTTGCTCTACAAAAGCAATACAAGAAGGAAAATGGCAAGCACATCCAGTAATTTACTTGTAATATAAGTTGCAAACCACCACCACGTCATCATCATCATCATTATCCAAGCGTAATCGGAACTATTTTTATTTGGCTACATAAATCGTGTTCCACCATTTTGCTCTACAAAAGCAATACATTTAGTTAGACCATAACTCACAAACCAATGATCTAATTAAGTTCACTAGGAAAAGATGGATAACTATAGCCCTATCCCATTTTTGGGGGTTCTAGGGGCATTTATTTGGACTAGGCATGTGCTTTCTTGGACCTGGCAAGCAACAAGATTCAAAAAATAGAAAATAAAAACTAAAAAACTAAAAAATAGTTTCTTTTTAGGAGAGAATAATGCATTAAATACCAAGACATCTACATTACGAAAGAAAAAAAAAACCCTGTTTGGATCCTTGGAATTTTCAATCTTGGAAAAAGTCAATCCCGAATTGAGATTTACTGGACATATCAATCCGTGTTTGCATTGCATCTAGTAGAAATCAAGAAAATGCAAATTCCCTGTTTGGATTATCTGGAATATCTTTTTCTTGGAAATGCAAATTCTCGCTCTAAAAATTTTGAGATAGTCTCTCTCTAAAACTTTCTCTAAAATCTTAACACACTTTCTTTCAAAAACTTAAAATTTTAAATAGTTTCTCTCTCTAAAAAATTTATATACTTTTTCTCTCTAAAATTTGATACAGTTTCTTTTTAAAATTTTGAGATAGTTTCTCTCTATAAAAATTTTAGATAGTTTCTCTTTCTAAGCAATTTCAAATAGTTTCTCTTTCTAAACAATTTTAGGTAGTTGCTCTCTCTAAAATATAATATAGTTTCTCTTTTTAAAATTTTAAGGTACTTTCTCTTTCTAAAACTTAAAATTTGAGATAGTTTCTTCTAAAAATTGTAAAAGTTTCTCTCTCTAAAAAATTTTAGGTACTTTCTCACTTAAATTAAAATTGTAAGATAGTTTCTCTCTCTAAAAATTTTTAGAAACTTTCTCACTCTAAATTTTGATATAGTTACTTTCTAAATTTTAAGATGTTTTCTTTCTCTCTAAAACTTAAATTTTGAGATAGATTCTCTCCTTAAAATTTCCAAGTAGTTTCTCTCTCTATAATTTTAATATACTTTCTCTCTAAAACATAAAATTTGAGACAGTTTCTCTATCTAAAAATTTTTAAATAGTTTCTCTCTCTAAAAATTTTAGGTACTTTCTCTATCTAAAATTTAATATAGTTTCTATTTCTAAAGTTTTAAGATATTTTCTCTCTCTAAAACTTAAAATTTACGATAGTTTATCTCTCTAAACTTTTTTGGCACTTTCTCCGTCTAAAATTTGATATAGTTTCTAATCTCTAAGATTTTAATATGCTCTCTCTAAAACTTAAAATTTGAGGTAATTTCTCTATAAATATTTTGAGATATTTTTCTCTAAAAAAATTTAGGTAGTTCCTTTCTCTAAAATTTAATGTAGTTTCTCTCTCCAAAATTTTAATATGGTATCCTTAAAACTTTAAATTTAAGATAATTTCTCTCTCTAAATATTTGAGATAGAGAAAATACACAAATTTTTGTATTGAGCGAAACTCTTTAAAAAATTCCGTATACTTTCTCTCTCTAAGAGTTTCCCTCTCTATAATTTTAATATGTTTTCTCTCTTTAAAATTTGATATAGTTTCTCCTAATAGTTTCCCTCTCTAAAATTTTAATATGTTTTTTCTCTTTAAAATTTGATATAGTTTCTCTTTCTAAAATTTTGATATTTTTTTTTTGTTCTTCAATAGCAATATGGATCATTTTCATGAAATGTCAACTCCACCTATTTTGGTGGAATTAAGATTTCCAAAATTTAGGCTTAAAATGAGTATTCAAGAAATTCCTCGAAAATTTCAATTCCAATAGAAATGTCAATTCTAAGCTAACCAAACACGATTGCCCCAGTTTTTAAGAAAAAGTGACTCTTGAAAATCTGAATCCAATGAGCCAATCGGCCTCTTAGGGGATTTGTTCGAAATGAATTTTGTAATTTGTCTCATCATCACCTTGTAAATGATTAAGAACATAAATATAAATAAGAAACCTAATTTTCAATTCTTTACAACTCATATTTGACCAGTTAAAAATTAACGGTCTGAACCCCTTTTTTTTGAGATTTAGGGTTCAAAGGAACCCCTAGCATGGATTTTTTAATTAGCCGCCGACCAAGTGCTTATCAATTGGACAAACTTAAAATGATCGACTGCCAAAATTGCTAACAAATTAGAACCAAAATACTGCATCTCTTGCCAACTTATGCAACTTCCTACAGTGCAATTTGAGCTGGAATATTAAGACTTATCTTCACATCGAACAAAATGAGATCTTGTTTGAATGTGCTCAATGTAGTCAATCCTTATAATGAATCATATATTGTTCTTATAGGCAATTCTACATATAAACTTTTTATTTTAAAGAGTTTTATTTTATTTTAAATTATTTTCTGAAAATCACATGTTTTTAGCTAAAAATAGAAAATCATCGAAAAATTTAAATAACAAAATAATATTAATACAATATACAAACCAAATAGTTAACAAAATGATATCACGTATAGTAAATTAGTTTTCATAGTATACTCCATATAAAACTCACTGTCATCCCTTGAGAACATATATTTAGAATTACCTAAAAGAATAGGACACCCTGCCCCTAGGGCTAGTAAAGGCTTGGGCCTTCCCCTTGCCGGCAGGGTAAATTTAAAGAAAACCAAATATAAAAAGATAAAAAAATGAGGGCCGGGCGTGGCTTGGCCAAACCGGGCCTCTCTTGCCTTGGCTCAGGCCCGACCCTCAAGCCACTTTTTGTGGCCCACCCCTACTTGGCCCACCACAAAAAGGCCAAAAAACGGAAGACTTGAAGCCCACGGCACAATCAGATGGGCTTCACTATCGGAACCTCACGATGCAGGTTTAAACTGCCTCACACCAAATATTAAATGATGGGTGCGGTTTGTATAGAGCCGAAGCTCTAAACAATCAAATTAAAGCCCACCTTCAAATACTGGCGAGAAATGTGGTTCCAATATTGGAAATCTTTGACTAGCCTTAAAATATATATTTTTTTTTAATTATAAAATTTAAAGCTTCAAAATAGTATAGATCGAGCAGATCTATAAAAACGTAAATAACTTAAAAATTGACAATCCAAAAATACGCAACAAGATACATTATTTTCAAAACTTGAAATCTATTTTTTTCTCATGTCCATGCATCTTGATATTGAGATGATCAATTTGAAGATATTTGTCCATCAAAACAACTTCTTCTAATGAAATTTTTGAGGTAAGCTCTAATTTGATTGTTAGAGCCTAAGCTCTATATAAACTTTTCCCTTAAATGATTCTCTCTTTCCGGCCATGCCTTTGGCCCTAAACAAAACAAGCAACCACTGATTTTTTGCAAAAAGTTTGAGAAATTTATACAACTAATTTCTTGTTTTCGAAGGGGGTTTAATATCAGGAGAGAAAGTACTACAAGGTACCACTAATGTTTCCTACAGCTTGCTAGCACCTCCAAACTGGTACGTTTCACCAATGGACGGTTGCCCATGGTTATTCTCAAAAACCAAAAGAGGGAAAATTATATTAGCCCGCTTAACTAAAAGATTTAGGCATAGGCCCTTCCACTAACGTTTTTTTTTTTTTTTTCACACCAATTCTTTTGGCACTATTTCTCATTGCATCCATCCCTTGTAAAAAATTAATAAAAATCCGTATTGCACTTGGGAGTAGTAACTAACCCCGGGTAATAAAAAAGGAAATTTATCAAAATACCTTGGAGAGATGTACTATTTAACATTTTATATTTTTTCAATTATTTAACATTTTATATTTCTGTAACTATTCCAACTCATGGTTATGTAATTTTTGATGGGCTTTTGGAAATTAAATCAAATTCTGGGTTCAGAACTTGAAGCAACTTGAGAGCATTTTATAAAAATTAGTGGAAGGGATTTTGTGTGAAAAGGAAAAATATCGTTATATTTTTTCAATTATTTAACATTTTATATTTTTGCAACTACTTCAACTCATGGTTATATAATTTTTTATGGGCTTTTAGAAATTAGATCAAATTATGGGTTCAGAACTCCCAAGTGTTGAAGCAACTTGAACGCATTTTATAAACATTAGTGGAAGGGATTTTGTGTGAGAAGGCAAAATATCGTTATGAACCCTAAAAATCTCCCTTTCATACAAAGTAATCCTCCACCCTTCATCCTTATTGAGTGGCATTAAGAAGTTTGCAAATGTTTTATTATACCCCTTCCAAATGCCCTTACTATTAAGTACCCAAAAATTAATTCTCAAATGACACTCACATCCTCTCTCTCTCTCTTCATTCCTCAGTTCTTAAAATCCATGAACCTAACTTTGTATTTTGGTGGATCATAAAAGCATAATTTTGAGGACTCAAAGAATAAATGGTCATGGTGTGGTGTCATTAATGCTTTGAGTTCCATTTGCATCATGGGTAGAATAATTTTTCCCCACTGATCTATAAAAAAAAGAAGCACAAAAGCACACGAATCACCGTTAAAGAAAGTCGACAAATTAACTTTCTATTTTGTTAAGTATATAGGCACCCTCTAAGAAATAAGAGATAAAAAGATAAAAATGAAAACAAAGTGTTATATGCGAATTAGTTCGGGATACTTAATTAGGACTAAACAATTTTTAAGGTTTAAGGACATTTGAAGGTGGTAGAATGAAGGATTTATAAACTTCTTAGGGCTACTTGGATAGGGATAAAAGGTGGGGATACTACAATATCAACAGGATTTTAGGGCTTATAAGATAGTTTCCCCAGTCTAAAAATGTACATTGCGTCAAGATTTCATGAAAAAAATGTGGTAAAAGTTCTACTCTAGTTGCCAACCTAATACAATCCTTTTTTCTCAGGGCTTTAGACCGGCATGAGTGGCTCAGGACCGGCCTTGACAAATTTTCCTATCTGAAAATCTATTGTATTTTATCTCTAAAAAAATAATTTATTTTCACCTTCCTTTCGTGTTCTTCATTGGGTACCTTTAAATTTTGGACCCGGTTTCTATGCGGCCAACCCTGCATATATAGAAATGCAGGCCTCTTAATAAATTTATTTTTGAGATGGATTTTAAGACTTAATTTTTAAGGACATTGGATATCTAACATGGAGAGCATGAATATGAAAAATTAAATAAATTTTAAAAACTAAAAATACTAGTTCTAATAAGAAAACATTTGGACCATTAGTTTCCATTGTTTTTAGATGGAACACCTAATTGCATCCACCTTTAAGATGGCTTTAAAAATTATGGACCGTATATATAGAAATGCGGTCCAGCCTGCCATGAAGCAATTTTCCTTAAATTTTTAACCATTTAGAATATTTTTCTCTTTTGTCATTTTGTTCCTGTTACACTTGTATGTTTGTCGGTTTAATCTCTCTCGCTCTCGCTCGTTTGATTTGTTATTTTCTTCTCTCTCTAAAATCGGCTTCTCCTTGTGCACCGCACATCATCTGTGCATCGTAACATCCCAAAAGAAATAAATGGAAATTTGAGGCACAAAAAGAAACTGAAAATAATAACTAATTATTTATGGGTCAATTAAAATAGGGTGTGGTTTGTGTAAAGCCCAGGCTCTAAACAATCAAAGTAAAACGCATCTTCAAATGGTATTGAGATATATGGTTTCAATACTGGAAATCTTTGTGAAAGCCTTAAAATATATTTATATCTCTAATTATAAAATTTAAAGTTTCAAAAATAGTGTTGATCGAGCATATCTATGAAAACTTGAAAATTGACGGTTGAAAAATACATTATTTTCAAAACTTGAAAATATCCACTATTTTCAAAACTTGAAATCTATTTTTTTTCTCATGTCCATGAATCTTGAGGTCAAGATGATCAATTTGAGGATATTCGGGCATCAAAAAAACCTCTTCTAACAAAATTTTTGATGTGCACCCTAATTTGATTGTTTAGAGCCTCACACTTTATATAAACTTTTTCTACTAAAATATGATTTGGTTAAACCCCATAAAAAAAAAGAAATTTGTCTAGGAAACAATTAAGCTTGCCTTTCGTGTGGTATTCTATCCCTGATGTGACCATTTAACTTTGAATAACAAAACAATTAATCCGTCCAAATTGCTTTTGCTATCCTTTTTCCCGGTTTCAATGCGGTGAAGCGCATATGCAGAAATACAGACCTCTTAAGAAATTTATTTTTGAAATGGATTTTAAGATTTAGTTTTTAAGGACCTATAATCTGTAACGTGGAGATCATGAATATGAAAAAATAAATAAGTTTTAAAAGTTAAAAATAATATTTAGACCATTAATTTCCATTGTTTTTAAATGGAACACCTAGTTGCATTCATAGATGAATGCTTTCTACTTTTTGGACCCAATATGTAGAAATGCGGTCCAGCCCATGAAACAATTTTCCTTTTCTTTTTCATTTTTATTTGCTAGTTTTCAACAATTTTCCTTTTCTTTTTCATTTTTATTTGCTAGTTTTCTAAGGATCCTATGCATTGACGATGGTATGGTCCTCTTCCTCTCATTTATATTGGGTGTAGGGCTGGCAGTGGGCCGGCTTTTTGCCACCCTTAGTTCACTAATTGACGACCCACCCAAGAAGACAAATAGAAAATATTACGATAACTAAAATGGGAACCTTGTTGGGAAAAGGAAATGGTGGGATTCGCTTTTTGGAAGATTGATATTGAACAAAAAGTTATTTTTGGAAACAACAAAAAAAACTTTTAGCCCTCGTTTGGCTGGTTCATAGCAGTGTTGTAAAATTCACTTTGGCTAAAGCCTTCGGATTTTAGGCCAGACCGAAGTGAAGCAAAGCTTGGTGCTTCGGTCAAATCCAGGCCGCTTCGGTCAAAGTCGAGTATGGGTTGGGAAGTTTTGGCCGAAGCTTCAACCTCTTCGGCGTAAGCAAAGAAATATCTAAATAAAAGTATTTTTTTTTGTATTTTTAAAAATTTTATTTTTCATTATTTTTATATAAAATTATGATTTATTTATATTATTTTTAAAAAAAAATCCAAAATCTATCCCCGAAATCGACCGAAGAATTAAATTGCTTCATTTTTCTCAACAAATCAAGGAAGACTCTTAAGTAAATATGACAACATTGGTTCATAACATGGTTTAGAAATTTTCCAAGATGAGAATCGCTGATCTAGAACGGATTTAGGGGCTTGCTTGGGCGATTTCCTCCGGGGCATGAGAATCGGCTGTATTCTATCTAATTTGTATTATTTTTCATGTATTTTAAACATGATACAAATGGGTAAGACAGATCCGTGTAATATTTTATTGAGATTGTCTACAAAAAGACTATTTATCTTTTATACATTTAGATCTACAAAGATATCATTTATCTTTTGTACATAGGGGTCACAATTATTTTCAATCAAATTGGATGATTTGGGGTGAGTCACAAAATTTGAGAATTTCTTTTTTTTGAACATTATGACTTTTCAATAGTATTTTCAATAGTACTGTTACAACTACCCATTTTAAAATTTAAAAGACAATAAAGATTGTGACCTATTTATACAAAAGATAAACAGTCTCTTTATAGACAATCGATTCACTTTTTAAAACACTTGTCATAGTGGACTCGAAGGAGAGCCAATAAATATTTTTTCATATAGTTCCTTATAAGCCCAATAAGAAAAAAAAGAGCATCAACATACAAATGTTGGAACATCACTTCTGTGCACACAGGTTACTCTATAACTCGCTGAATTTATTGATATATTAGTGTCAAGGGTTTTTTTCAGGATATTATCGAGTGAGTCCTTTTAATGAAAAATTTATCTTTAAGAAAAATATTTAATATGAATACTCTTATTAAAAATAACTAAATATCAATATGAACAATATTTTCTATGAAGAAATCCCTCGGACCGTTGGATGTTCTATATTTCATGTTTACCATAAAAACGGAAATTATTGTTTTAACTTTTTTTTACTTCAAGCTTACAATAGAAAAAATAAATAAATAAATAACAAAATTCCACTGCAATCATTTTTATATAGCAACTAGCAATCAATCATAAACTATTCTATATTTGAAAATCCAATTTTTCAAATAAGTCCGAAATTTGAATCAAACCCGATATAATTGAGAAGATTAAGCTCATATTTAGCAAAAATCTCTTAATTATCGTGATAATTTCATATGTATCGAAGTAGTATCAGAAATACTATAGTCTTTCTAAATTATCACAAGAAAAATCCAATAAATTTATATTATCGGCGATAATTATCGCTACTCTCCTGTAAAAATGAAAAGTAGAGTTACGTAGAAATGACCAATCATCTCCCACCAAGGAAGGGGAACAAGGGTGGAAGCACTACACTATTGATGAATCCAAGAAAACTAGGCATGCAAGTCGATTACCAAATAAATATACAAATATTTCTAACACCGAAAATGCATATTGGATAACCTTCAATGCATAGACTAATTAATGAACGACCTTAAGAATTAAAATAGTGTACCTTATAATACATTATGAATTAACGTATGCCACAAAAATCCATTGGAAAAGGTTGTTTTGATGTTGAAAAATCCTCTAATTGATCATCTTGACATCAAAATATATGAAAATTAAAAAAAAAGAATTTTGAGTCCCAAAAAATAATATATCTTATAACACATTATCTGGATGGTTTATTTTTAAGATTTTCATGTGTTTATATATCTATTTGATTTGAACTATTTTTGGACATTAAAATTTTACAATTAGATATGAAAATAGAATTTCAATCCATTATAAGAATTTTTTACATCAAAATTACATTTTATAATAAAATTTAGAAATTCACATTACTTTTTTTTTCTTTTCTTTTTTGAGTAATTCAGTTAGGAAGACAAACCCATCTTCGTTTTTTCATATAAATTAGGGAGTTAACTTTTATTTGAAGGTGCCAACGGGTAGTGTAAGCATTATTGAAAACCACGTGACAACTAAGTATGGGGTGCTACCACCACCAACGAGCCCCTTTCTTAGCTGCACCTTACTTTTTGCAACTTCATGCGAACTCCACCCATTAATGGTAGATATATTTTATAATAGTTTAAGCTCATTGTTTGGTGGATAAAAGACACTGCCGTAAAGATTCTCTCTATTACTACTCTTTATAGGATGGAAAAAGTCTTCTTGTGGGCAATAAACTAAGTAAAGCACGCCACATTTGAACAAACCAAACACTACTTTTGCATAAAATATAAAGCTATGCTAGTTTGTCTCTCTAAAGTGGGCATCCCAAGTATACTAGGTTTTCATAAGTGGCCATCTAACTCACATCTTATCCTCTCCTTAGGACCCAAAGTATCTTAGGAACGACTTCGATATTAAAAAAAAATTGTTTCACATCAAAAAATAAAAATTGGAGTATTGGGATTGTAACTTATAATGCTATTTACTTTCAGGGATTGTATGTAATTGCACCATTTATTTTTGATACGAGGTAGTCACAATTACTTACAACCATGCGATGTGAAATTTGATAGCTTGAATGTGTCACAAAGTTTGAAAAATAAAATTTGAATTTTAAAATTAATCAATAGAATAATTGCAACCACCTGATTTCACATCCAATGGTCAAGATTAATGTGACCATCTTGTATGAAAGGTAATTGTCTCATTCTATACTTTCTCTTATCTTTGATACAAAGCAGCCATTGATATCCATCAAATCTAGCCAAGAAAGTATGGCCCCATATGGGTTATTTGGCAAGAAAGAAACTGGAGAGCAAACGAGGATAAGAAACAAACCCTAGAAAGGCTTCCAAGGGAAGTGATTTGAAATATCAAGAATAGTAGATTGGTCCCATCAAAGGACAATGATACATAGAAGATGGGAAATTGAATTCTGGAGTCTTTTTTAGAGTATTCAGAGAGACATTTTGTACATGGAAGAGTGGGAGCATAGATCACTGTAACTCCCATCTAGTATATATTTTATTTCGACCTGCTCAAACTCGTTGCTAATTTAGCGGGGAAAAAATGATATCCGTCATATTTAAATCTAATTGCTTGGATGTGTCATAAACTTTGGAAATCTTTCTTTTAAAGTTAGAGCCTTGTTAATAGGACAGTCTTAATTATCTAATTTCACACCTAATGCTTCCATTGATTATGGCTTTTTTGTACTAGAAGTAAATTGTCTTATTTGTGAATGATTTTATATAACGGTTGTATAGTAATATAATGCAACAATATTCAAAAAACATGTCTGGCCTATTTGTTTGATCCAAATTTTAAATTATACACTCTTTTTATTCTAATGAACAATCACAAAAAATAAAAATTTGAAAAAAAACAAACTATAAAGTATTTTTTTAGCCCAATTAACATAGGCCGTCCATTTTTGGACGATGCTTAGATCTAGACCATAGAATAACTTCTTTTATTTTCAAATTTTATTTGTAATTTTATTATCATTAGATTAACAATATTTTAAAAAAATAATTTTGAATTTATAAAGACCTAGATCTTGAAATTCATCAAATGGATTGTCAAGATTCATTGTTGGAAGGGACTTATTTTGATCGTATATAAGGTACAAATTAGTTTTGTTTTTTAAAAAAAATTATTATTGAGTTAAAGAGAGTGTGTATGCGAAATTTTGAGTCATACAAATAGCACAAATATAGTTTTTTAGAAATGTACTTACATTATACTATGATACCATCGTTGCATTAGATCATTTCCATGTCTTATTATATATTTCATAAATCTGTATGAAATGTTCTCCCCCTTAATCACAAAATGTTATCATTTTATTTTATTATACTATCTGAATGGCTGTAAAAAAAATTATTCACTACACATGTGGAATACTTTGCAATGAACTTTTACCCTTATCGGGATCATCATGCCTCTTCCTTCCAGGGAAAGTTCTGAGGTAGGCTCTAATTTGATTGTTTAGAGCTTAGGCTCTATGTAAACTTTTCCGCTCTTTTTACAAGAACCTACCCCGTAACAAATTCCTTAATGATCATCTTTAATGATAAGAAATTCTTGGACAACGTTAAGGGAAAATTACAAAACCCCTTCAATATACATTGTCTATTCAACTTACCCCCCACCTAACTTTATTCTCTCACCTCTTTACCATTAACGACGTATCTTCGCATGGCCCCCCCCCCCCCCAAACCCAAAAAAAATAAAAAAAAAATCTGAAATACCTTTTTTCACACGCCTTTTCTCTCTCTCTCTTCGGCAACGAAAACAACACGCTCCGACAAAATGAAAACTCGCTCTGACAGTAGACCTTCTGAAGCCAGGGCACTCCAGCGGTTGATTACGTCGCTCTGGTGGTACATACATTCGCTTCAACAGTACACATTTTGGACCCACAACGCTCCAAAAGTGTGGTAGTTCGCTCCGATAGTAGGCGAATTTTCTCCGGTATTACATGATCTCGCTCTAGCAGTACACCTTTTGGAGACATTTCTCTCCGACACTCTAAAAATGCACTCTGGCAGTAGGGTCGCTAGAGCCACAGCACGCTGACAGTGCATTAGGGCACTCCGACAATGTTTTCAGCACTCCAGCAGTAGATGAAGGCACTCCGTCGATACACCTTCTGGAACCACAATGCTCCGACAGTACCTATTCCGATCCGACAATCATTACAAAGCGCTCTGACAGTGTTATTCTATGCTTCGGCAATACGTAACTTGGGACCGTCAATTGAATTTTTTTGTACAAGAAGGACATTTCCATCCAAAAATTAGTAATTTTTTACCTTGGGGGTTTTGTGAGGAAAAGTCGTTGTGGAGAAAAAAGTGAGAAAAAAAATTGGCGGGGGGATAAATTACATAAATGGTACATTTTTTAGAGTTTTTTGTAATTCCGTAAAAGGTTAAATAATTGAATTCCAAATTTGAGACCATACACACCTCATCCTCTTATCTGAAACAGTGTTACACCCAGCATCAATATTTAATTTATCTTTTTCTTCAAACATAGGTTGCCACCACGTCCACATCAATTTAATGCTCCTTTACTTGCTAGAAAAATAAAAAGAACGGAAAGAGAAGCAAATTTTTACATGGAAAGTACCTAGTTAGGTAAATAACAGAGCCAGTTTAATCGGGGTGCCTACTATCTACAAACTTCTCTCCATGAGCCAATCATTGTCGCTCACCAAAGAAAAACAAAAAAAATGAGAGAAAGACAGAGGGAGATGACTAGTTAAAGACCTAGGGAGATAGGGGAATTGAGCAGGTCAAGAGAGAGAGAGCCATATGGGACATGCCCCCTTTAGAGAGAGAGGAAGATCATGATTGGGACCTGCCCTCCTTTCTGCACAGTAGGGAATGTTTTCTCCATTTGGGTTGTGCTCAATTGAATCTTTTAGACTTCTATGCAGATCAGGGAAAAGAGAACTTAAAACAGTAAAAAATCCCATCTCTGCAAATTCAGTTTGAAAAACTCTTCTAAAGTCTGGGACATTTTCAGAAGCTTTAGAGAAATGGGTATCTTTTGCACAGTGATTCTTCCACCATTTCTTGGACAATCTCTCCCTGTATCTCTGCAAAAATGGCAACTTCAATTTCAGTCCCAATCTCTCTAACCTCTGGTTCAAAATCTCTCCATTCATGGCCTTCTTTAGTAGGAGAAGAATCCAACAATTGGGTTGTGTTGGTTGTGTCATCACCTGTTGACACCCATGAACAAATTTGCTCACATATTGTTTTAGCAAGCTGCTCTGCTCCCCAAAATTCCTTGGCCCTCCATGGCTGAAAACGTTTCAAGCTTCCCCTGGTATTGAATTCATAACTTTCAACGACTTCTCTAACATTATCGAAGAGAAGTTGTCTGGTTTGTTGTAACACTTTCTTGGATTTTAGATATTGAGAAGAAGAATCAGACCCAAGAAGCTCTTGCATTTCTGAATCTTGAAAGCCATGTTCTTCTTTAAGGGTTTGCACAAGGACATCCCAGAAAGAACCAGAGAATATGGATTCCTCTGTGATTTTTTGGGTTAGCTTGAAACTTGTAGATGATGGGTATTCCTCATTGGTTGTTCTGTTGCAGAATTGATCTGTAATCACTGCAAACAGACATTCATTTAGAAGAAGGAACCACAGAGAGAGAGAGATTCTATTGAAAAGTTAATGTAAAATGAGGAAATAGCCATTAAGAAGATGAAACCAGATACTTTTGACAAAAGAAACAAGAAGTTATCTAAACTGGAAGAAACCAGCTAGAAAGAGAAAAGAGTAGAAAGTGAGAGTTTTTCTAGAAAGAAACTAACTGTGGTAATGGACAGGGGAACCTTCATCACAAGGCAAATCTAGGACAGACACAGGACTGAGCTGCTTACTGTCTTCGAAGAAGCCGCATTCGTGGTTTCTATCTGCAACAGCCTGTTTTTCTTCATCAGTAAAACTCCATGAATACAACATCTCAAGGTAAATTTCACAATGAATTTGCAAAATTAAGAGAAAGGAGAGCCAATATGGCATAATTCTACATACCTCTGTTTTCCTGAGATTGGTCAGCTTAAGGGCCCCGAATGGTACCATAGCAGAGAGAGAATCACCTCCATTACAGGTCGAAAGCGAGTCATCATTGTCGCTGTCAATGCACGAGTCGAAGACCGTGCTCGAACTCTCAGAGGAAATTCGATCCAAGACCACCGATTCACCAATTTCTCTGTCTACAACACAGCCTGAAACATCCGAACTCCGTCCATTGTCTCTCTTACCAACATCAGAAGAGGCCCTTTGCGCAGACTTTGCGGAAGAAACAAGCTTCAAAATCACAGATTTCAGCAGCTTTGAGTAATTGGGTTTCTCTCTCCTCCTCATCTTAACAGTGTTGCACCTGCTAAAGCTCTGTAAATTCTTGCAATCATCAGCAGTCCAGCAACTGCTGTCTCCCTTGAATTCCAAGCTTTTCTTTGAGTACCCATTTTCCAGAAGGTAAACATCAAGAAGAAATGGCTCTTGCTTCTCTTCCAAAAGCTCTTTGAGCCTTCTCACATGGGGTGCTGGTTTCTCCATTAGATCTAGAGAGAGAGCTTGGGGGAGGAAATGGTAGAGGAGAATGGGATTGAATTTAAGAAATCTTGAGGTGGGCTGATATTAAATGGGGTTGACAAGGCATATCTGTCAGTTGGGGACTGAGCAAGGAGGGGTTAGAGAGAGAAAATTTAAATATGAAATTCTTAGGAAGGATGAGACATAATTGCAGAGAGGTGGAAAGAATCTGAGGATTGTTTTGTTTGGAATTGTGTTGGGGGACCGCAGGAGGAGAGAGAATGGGCATTTCTTGGCAGGTTATGGGCCTCACCTAATGCTGCACGTGTGCACCTTGCACTCCATGCTCTTGCGTTTGAATGTTCACGGATGTGACACGTCTCTCTCTATCTTACGGTTCCCCTTCTGCCTCTCTCTCTCTAGCTTCCATTTCCTTCTCTCTCTAGGTCTATTTGCTCCGTGATTTTGCAGAGCAGATATCTCTCGCTTTTTTTCTCTCTAGCTTCCATTTCTTTCTCTCTCTAGGTCTATTTGCCTGTCATGTGATTTTGCAGAGCAGAGATGCAAGACACTTGACTCTCACTCTTTCTCTCTCTAGCTTCCGTTTCCTTCTCTCTAACTCTCACTCTTGCTCTCTCTAGCTTCCATTTCCTTCTTTCTCTACGTCCATTTGCTTGTTTTGAAACATTCACTTTGTCTCCAAGCCAAAATATACTGGAACAAAAACATGCGAAAATTAGGTGCGGACTGTAGTACAAAGGGTGCGGTTGGTATAGAGCCGAGGCTCTAAACAATCAAAGTAAAGCCCACCTTCAAATAGTATCGATAAATGTGGTTTCAATACTGGCAATCATTGTGATAGCCTTAAAATCTGTTTTCATCTTTAATTATAAAATTTAAAGCTTAAAAAATAGTGTAGATTGAGCAGATCTATTAAAACTTGAAAATTAAAAAAATTGACGTTCTAAAAATACGTTTCAAGATGCACTATTTTCAAAACTTGAAATCCATTGTTTTCTCGTGTCCATGCAACTTCATGTCAAATGATCAATTTGAGGATATTTGAGCATCAAAACACCCTCTTCTAATGAAATTTTTAAGGTGGGCTCTAATTTGATTGTTTAGAACTTGGGTTCTACGTAAACTTTTTTGCTCTAGTAAATTTTATGAGGACCTGCCCTTTTTTTTTTCGTTGTTTGTTAGTGTTACCATTTAGGTCTGATGTTTGTTTTATGTTTAATGTTTGATGTTTTATTATTTATTTTTAAAATTTTTGTGAACTCTAGAGCCGTCAGATGACCTAGATATTGGACAGCCCTGGCTTTGGGTTAGTCTGTAGTTGGGGATGTCAGACTACCTAAACATCACAATGCAGGTATTTCCAGTCCAATGTCTTGCCCCACAAAAGTTTTTTGAAGTGTGGAGCAGATGTTTATAATTATCATCAAAACTTTTTTTCATCTATTTGGAGTCGGCTATACAAATCTCAATCTTTCATCCTGTTCGGTTTGATATTTGTCATATTAAATTCTTTTTGGTCTATATTATAAATGTAATTTGATACTTGAGAAGTTAAATAGCTTGTGCTAAATTAGGCCCTATAAACCCGCGCCCCACTCTCCCTCTCCACAGTTTCCACACTCTCTCTTTTGGCAATCTAATTTTCCTAACATTGGATTGACCTAAAAATTAGGACTTGTCTTATATCTAGGCCATCTGGTAACGCTAGAGTTTATATAAAATAAAATAAAATTTTAGTCTCATGTTTGTGACACCAAACCTGAGGTAAAATTGGAACAAAAAACCACAAAAAGGATTTTTTTTTTTTTGTAGACCATGCAGCTCTGGTCGACGCAATTTCTTCTAAAATATAATTGTACGCAATTATCGTGTGGGAGCATATCGTACATTTACTCTTTCAGGCCAAAGAGCCAAATTTCATCTCAATTTTAAGATTCACTAATAAACTGATTTTAAAAAACAATTTCATCTCAATTTTAAGCGGGAATTTCACTTGTAATGCACTTCGATTTGACCATTCAAGACTTGGAAAAGCCTTTACGGCACAAGAAGTTTTACTTTGTGCGGCCTTGTTAAAAAAAGACGTTTTACTTTTTATGGAGCACCTAAAAAGTATGTTTGATCTTTTCCTTCTTCTTTTTTTATTGTTAGAGTTTCCATTTTTTTTTTTTAAGTTTGCTAGGTTAAAGACCTGCACGACCACGATTCAGACGCCTATGCAGACTCCTAAACTGGATTCCATCGAAGAGAGTAAATGAAGAAAATACTACCACGAAGATCTCTCTCTCTCTCTCAAGAAAATTGTGGTGAAAACATGCATAATGCTTCTCTCTCTGTCTCTGCGAACGCTCCATGCTACGTCTAATCACAAGGATACCAATTGAGCTTTCAAAGGCAGGACCACTTTCGCCCTTTCGCCCTCTGGATCTGTTGCCTCGGATCCCCTCTCTCTCTCTCTGCGTGGTTAAAACGCGCATCTCCCTATAAGGGTGGCAATGGGCTGGGCTAGCCTTGGCCCCCGTTCGGACCTTATCCCCAAAGCTCTAGCCTAGCTCGGCCTTAGATCTGTTAGGGCCTGGCCAGAAAGCAAAATAGAAAAAAAATAAGAAAAAAAGCGGGCCGGGCTGTAGGGGTGGCAGTGGACCTAGATTTGACACGGGTCCTACCACGTATACTTAACACGGGTCTGAGTATGAGTCCAACATTTGGACCTGGCAGGTCACGTCCGGGTGCAAAACCTGGATCCGAATAATATTCAGGTCCAAGTCTGGTTGGACACAACCCGTACTCGAAAAATGTTAGAGATAAAATACTTCATGCCCTTTTCATTTGGGTGTATTAAAGATAGTATATAATAAGATCTCATGGTCATCTTTAACTATTGAATGACAAATCAGATATAGCTTAAAATTTAGCGGTACATGATTGTCACCTTGTTACCAATAATATAGGTATATGATGGTTAAAAAAGAGCATAAAAAAAAGAAAAAACTCATAGTGAGGGTGGAAATGGACCTGACCAGACCCGAGATTCGATAGGTATGGGTATGGGTCTAACAGTTGGACCCGACAAATTCCTATTTGGGTCCAACTTTTGGACCATGCTATTCAGATTTGGGTCCAGGTCCAACAGGACCCGACCTGTTGCTACCCTTACCGGTCTGGCACTGGCACTAGTCTAGCTCTCGAGTCACATTTTGCAGCCCAAGCCCTATTTGTTTTTAGAGTTGGGTCGCCCGGCCCATTGCTAATCCTATCTCCATAAAAAAACATGAATTTTCTCTCGTAAAAACTCTCTCTCTTCGACTCTCACTCTCAGATAGAAAAAAATTTGAGGGTTTACATCTCTCTCTCTCACGTACAAGACAGCACCCATTTGTCATGCCAACTAAAGTAGAGATACAAACAAGCATAACAATGTGGCACCGACCACACGTGTTGCAAACGCGACCATGCATCTCCCTAAATAAAACAAGGGTGTGGTTTTCCATGAGGTTGTAACCTTCAAATTTTATCATTACATATATAATTTTGATGTAAAATATTTTTAGAATTATTTTAAAATCTATTTTCATATCTAATTATAAAATTTTAAACTCTAAAAATAATTAAAATCAACTAGAGTTATAAACATATGAAAATTTTGAAAATGGACGGTCTAGATAATATGTTGTGAGATGGACCATTTTTTGAACTCAAAATCCTTTTTTTTTTATAGTCATACATCTCGATGTCGAGATGATCAATTAGAGGGTTTTCAACATTAAAATAACTTTTACCGATATATTTTTGAGGTGTATCCATAGTTCTACATTTTAAAGTTGCAACCTTATATAAACTTTTTCCATAAAACAAATCGCTCTCCCTCTCTCTCTCTAAAAAGACAGGAGTTTTCTCCTAATGAAACAACCTTTCGCTCTCTCTTTCGTAACGAAACATCCTGTCCCTCTCACACTCGTAAACGTTCCTTTTCTCTCGTGGAACAAAACTAGACGGCTTATGGTCCCCTTTCCCTTTGTTGCAAATGGGTACAAATCAAGTCAAGAAAAGACTACAACGACATTCCAAGTTTTTTTTTTTTTGGAAAAAGAAAGTTTGTCGGGCCTCTCTCTCTAACACAATTTTATATGCAGCTTGGTTTTGTTTTGTAAATTTATTAACTTCTCTCAGCTCAAATCTATGCCTAATGTTTACATGCCTACCGACACTGTATTAATCTACGTTAATGCAGCTAACACATACTATGGAATTGTCAACATCATGTTTAAAATTAGCTCTCTCTCTCTCTGGGGGAATTTCTGAGAAGCCGCCATGCCAAAACAACATTAGAAAAGAACCATGCCAAAACAACATAAGAAAAGAAACATTGAACTTTCACTAAAGTCCAGAAATCCCATATCTAATCAGAATATTGTTGGATCGCAAAATCTTGAAGAACAAGGACGGTCCTTTATACAAAAGATCAATAAATTAAAGGTTATGTCTTGGATTCATTGAATGCCAAGGAGAGACATTTCAAATATCAAACATCAATATAATCAAAGGACATCATACAAGATCCCCCCCTCATAATGTAAAACGTGAGGGGGAACATGAGAGAGACACTTGAAGATAAACATGAAGATCTGGTGTGGGAGAAGATAGAGAGAGAAATTACGGGGAGAGAGTTTTAACCTCTGTGATAGAGATATAGGTGCGGTGTAATAAATCGTTAGAGTGCTTTGGACTCGGATATCAAGCGAAATGTCTTCATGCACCTTGCATTGGCCCTGATCTCATGACAGGTAGATGCAAATGAAGTAAATCTTTGGGAAAGAGCAGTGCGAAACTGGCGAAGCTCTTCTTCGAGAGCCTCTCTCCTTTGCAACTCGATGCTCAACACCTTGGCTATCTCCTCCTTTTGGCTAGTGAGCATTGCAAGGTTCTGGGTGGACTTGGAGATAAATTGTAATAGAGAGTCTCTCTCTTCTCTAAGGCTCTTGCACTGTCTCTCGAGGCTCTCACGCTTTTCCTTGGCTGCAACCAATTGGTTGTTCAATTCCAAGTTTAAGTCCTGCACAATATCATTCACAAAAGGAATAAACATCATTCAAGTTACACGATACATCGGTGCATGAAAATTTGACGTCCCTTATTGTTAATAAGAAAGTTGGCTAAAAAATGTAATTTTAACATGTAAATGGAAAAAAAAAAGTTATGCATATCAATGTATCTGAGCTCTAAAATTTCTATCTTCGCATATTAATGTACAAAAAGATACACTAAAGTGCACCCTCAAGTGCAAATTGCTTCGGGACAGGCAAAATTTATCTTAATTTGCCAATGACAAAATTAAAATAACTTACTAAATGACCAGTTAGTCCTAATACACAGACATCAAATGCAGAAAAATTCAACCAAAACAAAATCACCCTTAGAAGTTAAACTCATTATCTACAGATTACAACAAAAACCTAGATACAAGTAATTTGTGTTGTATGGCTGGTTATTAAGTCTAAAACTAAGGCTCCATTTTTTAAAGGCCTCCCTGGAGGGAATTTGCAAAAACATACATACTTAAATGCATAATACATATATAAGAATGTACATATATGTCCATGCATGGCAGAGTACATAACAAATTACACGCTTGGTTGAAAAGGGTCAACTACCTTGAGTTCATTATTTTCTTTTAGACTCTGTGGAGAATTCAAAGTAGCAACAGCAAAGCTCAGCTTGTCAGTGAGCAATCTACATTGTTCTTCAATTAAAGAATCTGCTCCACCACAATCTGTTTCCCCATGCAAAAATCTAGAGAAGTGGCCCTCTAAAGTTGTAAGAAGACTTATTCCAATGTCCCTTGCACAAGATAGCAATACCGCCTGAAGTGACTCCTCATCAGTTGTGCAGCTCTGTTCATGTTACAGAATTAATAGGAAATTTTGCAGTAGAAAAATTCATGATATTAATCTGTATGAGTGTGAGAAATCTTCACCTGAATCTTAGAAAAAACTTCTTTCAAAATGTCTTTGCAGTCAGCTACAGCTTCAGATATCTTCTCCGGAAATTGCCTTGCTAACACTGCCTCACGCTGGAGTTGAGACAATTCTTCCGTTAATTCATTGCTAAACAATTGTTAGTTTTCATTATCTTTCTGCAAATTAAGTTGAAAGGAATTCTTAGGTTCAAGAATAGACCTCAAATTGCAAACCATATGTAATAACTAGAACATAGTTGTTGGAGATGGGAGCAGGATCGTTCGGGAATCGCCAAACCAGTCTATAATAGAAGCTCCCTGGGGTTAGGATCAGCGTTCGTATAATGAACAAGACAAGGAACAAAATCCTTACGTTAATAGGAAGGGATCCCATGTCAATGGATTCGATGTTTTGACTAGCAAGAATCTAAGCTCTACTATACTTAAAACTGAGGTTGTGTATGAATTCCCTTGGTTAAGGAATCGAGGTTTAACTATGTCATATAATGGGATTCCTCTTGTTCTAATATCATGATTCTTAAAGTATAGGAATCAAAGTCATCAGCTGGTTAGCCCTGACAACCCAAAAGCCTATCACTCAAGGGTCATCTTCTTCGAATGTTGTCTCCTCTGCTTCCATTAGTTCTCAAAGGCTGGCTCTCTGAAGGGGCAAGATGAACTACTCTCTCTCTCTCTCTCTCTCTCTCTCTCTGACATAAAAGAAGCTTTTTAAAGCTTGAAATGAAAGCATATATTCTTATCTCACAACTAAGAGGATTCATCATTGTAATTTAAGAATATAAAACAATAGGACATCATAAATATAAGATTTTAAATGAAATATATATTCTCACAACTAAGAGGGATGACTTACACAATAGGACTTAATAAAATAATGGGCCACTCTAGACTATGCCTAGTACAAATTAAGAATCTAAAATAATGGAACTTCGTGCTTTGCAAAAAAAAAACTGTATTTTACCATCATGGAACTTATGATCCCTAAAAATGGGAACTTGGGACAATGGTAATCTCTAACTTGGTATCATCCGTAGATAAAAGTAGATCCCACAAACATGGAACCCAAGATTTTAATGAACCAAAACCTTGGACCATGGTTGATGGGAGTGGAGATCTATTTTGAAATGGAACTAGATTTCACTGATCAATGGAACGTGGTCCTCTTTTTTTGGGAGCGAGATCCCAAAATTATAAAACCGGGGTCCTTACAAGATCTTTTGCAGGAACCGTGGGATTGAGATTCCGAAGCGGGATTGCCACCAAACCAACAAGGTTCCCTTAACTATAAACTAGAAACAAACAATATATCTATTGGCCCCAAGTTTCAGAATTACAAGGTGCAATTATCTTTTGAGGATATGGAAAGTCATCACACTATATCCCTTCAAATAACAAGATAATTTCCAATACATCCAAGGAGAGACTGTGTATGATACACTATAAGTATCTGAGTCATGTATACAACAAACCCACATTTTTCTTTCCAAACAACATATGCACTTGTGGACAAGTATAATAAATGATAGGTTCATACAAAATTGTTGGTTCACTGTGCAGGGTATTTGGCACCATAAAAACCATCTACTTTCATCTCTGATTCTGATTCCCAGTTGCTAAAGTAAGAGATTGTAGTTGGCCCAATAGTGCAGGCCCGAGAGATTGGTTTTCTCTGCATCTAAGTGTGAAACTTATTGCTTTCCCTTAGTGAATCCTAGCAGTTTTGGGGTGATAAATTGCAGCCTAATTGTTGATCTAAGTGGACCGATCAAACCTATCAAACACCCAGGGACTTTGGTATTTGTGTAATGTTAATACTTCTGGGGCCAGATTCAGCTATTAATGCCAGAAACAGTATACCAACACCAAATAACTATCAAAAGATTTTGCACCATTTCCAATTAAATGAAATGTTGCTTATGCCCAGCCCCCCTCCAAAGGAAGAGATGTTCCTAGCTATAGAAGTCTAGGCACTCATGAAACCTTAGCAGAACTTGTGAATGACTTTTAATGGAAAATATGTTTTTCTCTAGATACTTTTTGAAGTGAAAATAGGATGACATTAAAATTCAACAATGCGAGTCAAGTCGGCAAATGCTTGTCACCTATCAAAGAGTCCCCCTAATTGTACTTTCTGTTACTAGGTTAAGTAAACACACGTATAGGAAAAGGTTTTGGGTTGCTTTATGGTTTTCTACAATATCTGCATATCCAAGTTGAGCTCTCCCTTTTATCTAAACCTTCAAAACTGCAAAATAGCATAAGCATAAAATGTCCACCACCAGCAGTCTACCCATATTGTTCAAATTCAAATAAAAGTATGAACACATTAACACAAGGGCTAAAAATAAATTTCAGATATAAATGTTGATTACCTCAAGTTCATTTTTCTCGTTCAAAGCACATTGCAACTGTTTCTTGAGATTTCCAGCTTCTTCTTTGTAGAACTCTTCTGAGCGAGAAACCTGATACAAATATGATATGAATATAAGCACAAATCCTATCAAATGTCATGCTATTGTGCAGTTAACTATAAATTAAGTTATATTCAATGCAGGGGAATCATAATTTACACTATCATTCACAGGAGGCATTCATGCAGAATAAAATTACATCTATATCTCCGAACTAGTCCATATAATTTGCCAAGATTGGTCATAGGAGAAAAATGAGTTTCAAACATAAGAGTTGGTTACCTCATTTTTTTCATCCAAAACACATTGCCATTGTTTCTTGAGATTCTCAAGTTCTTCCTTGTAGAATTCCAGAGAGCAAGAACCCTGAAAAAGGTTTAAATGAATATGAACATAAGATCTATCACATGTCAATAAGGTATTGTAGTTTACAGCAAATTAATCTGAACTTCGGAAAGTTACAAAATGACATCCATGGCAGTAGCAACAATATTGCATTTCATGGCAGTCCTCAAGGCATTAAAATCACTTTAATGTGTTAATAACTCTCATTTCTCAATATGATCTAGATATTATATATATAAAAACGCTTTATGCAAAAATTTCTCTTTGTTAGATTTCGAGATTTCATTCTTGTGAACCATTACCATATATTGTGTTGAAATATAAAGCTAATATTTACAACAAAAATTCCAATTTTAAAACAAAATTGCAGCCAAAGTTCAATAAGATGGACTGCAAAGTGAGCCAACTTTTCTCATCCATCAGAAATATTCACAACACTAAAGGCCTCTTAGTGGCTGATGGTAGAAATGCAATCAACAATACCACAGGCCAAGTATCAAACAATGAAACACTTACGATATACCATCAAGTGTACATTTGTATTAGATTCACTTGGCATCCATACAACAATATCTCACTGCAGTCCAAATAATATGAGATTACATCCAAAGTCAATATAATTAGATCCTTAGCACTCAAAACAAGATATGCGGACATTAAAATTTCGATAAGCCAGAACAAATTATTAGGATGTAAAAGAACACCAATTGTCGTGCTGAAGAATTCCTAATACAAACACCACTTAAAGCAAAAAATAACAAGAATGTCCTTACTAATAAATAATAGGAAGGATAGATATTAGGAGAATATCATACGCTTACATCTAGTTATGAGATGTATAGTATAAGCATATAGAAAATTCGTGCGCCCCCCTCGCAGACAAACACAAAAAGCCAATATGATACCAATTTATAGATCGCTGAACCAATCAATTGTGACAAAAAAGGGAGAAACTTTGCCACTATTACAACGTTCTGATAAGCAATGACAAAATAAACAAACTCACCGAGGCTATGTTGCTTGCTGCCAAAGATGGATACTTCCCTTCAGGAGTCATACGTAACATATCAAAATCAGGAGTGCAATGGCCCTTATTCAATTTTTCCCACATATCTTCATCAGCAAAGTCTACAAACTCATCTGGAATAGGACTTGCATCAGGAAGCCTTTGATAGCTTGAGTGTTTTCCAACACAAGCATTTGATGATTTAAAACTAGGAGTTTGGAAAGCATCCTTTTGTGGTGTGCTATGACACTCAATGGATCCCTCCCTATACCCCCGTCTGAACGAGATCTTTCCCTGTGATACAAATACCAATGTCATCTACCAACATTTTGAAGAGATAATAGCACAAAAACAAGATGACATATAAAACACAAAGAATGCAGAACAGAGAATAATGAAGTTTGATTTTTCATTATTCATTCTAACAACATCTATGAACACTTTTGACGAAGCCCTTATTAAATAAAGAACCAATATGTTGTCTGATTCCAACTAATCCATAACCATACAACAAACACTTCCAACAATCACTTCAAACACATCAATGAGTTACCAAATCATTCTAAATAATCAGAAATTCAAACTCTCAAAAGTAATACATTGTGATTAGAAAAAAAACCATTTTTTACTTCATCCCTGGACCAAAATAAATGGTTAAGATAAAGACATCATGTTAAATCAAAACCCAAAGTTAGTTCATTCACAAAGTTTAGCGAATTTGCAAAATGACGATGTTTACTAGTCCGTAACGAGAATTTTTTTTGCTGACTCATGTATTTAGCATGCAGATAACATAGATTTAGTGGAGAGATGAGTGAGTTATCAGTGACAGTGTATACATCAAGGGTCAACGTTAAACCCATACCTCTTTGTCTTAGTTATGGACGACTTAAGTAGGTACCTACAAGATGAGGTACCGCGATGTATGTTGTTCGCAGACGGCAATAGTTTTGACCAATCAGACCCGACACAGAGTGAATACAAAGTTAGAACTTTGTAAGGATGCTCTAGAATCCAAAGGTTTTAAAATTAGTTGGACTAAGATAGAGTATATGGAATGCATGTTTAATAACAATAAGAGTAGAGACGAGAAAATGGTTAGGATTGACGGCCAAAAACTACCAAAAAGAGCACACTTTCAATATTTGGGGTTGATAATCCAGGAAAGTATAGAAATTAAGGAAGATGTTACACATAGAATTAGAGCTGGGCGGGCGAAATACAGATGCACAACCGAAATTTTATGTGATCACCACAATATCAATGAAGTTCAAAGGGAAGCTCTATAAGACCAGCTTTACTTTATGAGCAAAATGTTGGACTGTCAAATCAACATACCTATAGGATGAGTGTAGCTAAGATGAGAATGTTGAGATATATAAGTGGCAAAACAAGAAGGCATAGAATTTGAAATGAATACATTCGGGAGAATTTAGGTGTGGTCCAATAAGCGATAAGATGAGAGAAAGTAGACTTAGGTGGGTTGGCCATATGCAGCGAAAACGCAGTACAGCACCTATTAGTAGGTGCGATTTGGTTCAAGTGGAAGGCTCAAAAAGAAAAATTGGTAAGCCCAAAAAACATGGTTGGAAGTAATGAGAAAAGATATAGAGACTTTTCGCCTCACTGCGAGTATAGCCCTTGATAAAGTAGAAAGGTGGACCAGAATTCTTGTAGCCGACCCCAAGTAGTTGGGAAAAAGCTTTGATGATCATGATGTAATGAAGATGATGATGATATATTTAGCACACAAATCGTAAAAATTTCAGTTATATACACTATAACCCACTATCTTAAGATAAAAGGGACTAGCATAATGTACACATGATACTTCTTGTTGGTCCACAATGTCAAATAAGACAAAAAGAAGAAAAAAACATAAATTAAGGTTCAAGTGAATGATCTATCAAGCATAGAGTAATAAAAACACATGAAACAATAGGAATGTTCACAGTTGTTAGTCGCACCTGATCTAAGAAATCCAAGCTCAGCCGTCGAGGAAATGAATGTTCACAGCTGTTTGTCTTTCAAAGAATGAAATACATCAATAAGAGAAATACATCACATTATTAACAAATTACAAAATAAACGATGGGTGACATGCCCTACGCTATACCTTCGCTGAATTCCTATCTTGATCAGAACATATAAGACTGCTAAGATTATCTATTTTCATTTGTTGTTCCCTATCTCGCTCTTTATGCAATTTCCTCTCTTGTTCAAGCTCCCATGCTAGCTTTTCACGTTCTGATTCAAACTAATGATCATAAAAATAAGAGTGAAAAATCATCAAGCTACAATGAAACATCTGCAAGTATAACTCAATGAATTGTTACTCACCTTCAGCATCTCATTTCGCAACTTCAAAATCTCTTGTTCGAATACCTCCGAATGTGATCCCTGACCCAAGTAAAAACTCTTCAGCTGCTGCACAATATTCAATGGTCGATGAAATAAAACTAAATTTCACAAGTTGTCACCTGCAATATTCTGCGAAGCTCTTCTATCTCTTGCTTTTGGCGCTTCAATAGGGCCGCATCAGTCAAGATCTAAAAGAGAATACCAACCATAAAAAATTACTTAAAATAAAGAAAGAATTTGAAGCATCAAAATATGAAATAAAGCAGGCAGATAACTCAAACAAGAAAGTTTACAAGTGAGAGGAAAACATAGGGCATAAATTTAAAAAAATATTAATAAATATGTTTAGGAATTAATGAACAGGAAAAGCTTATGCATGTTATAAAATAAAATGTATTTCTCATTTTCTAACTATTAACAAATATGTTTAGGAATTAAATAACAGGGAAATCTTATGCATGTTATAAAATCAAATATATTTCTCATTTTCTAACTATAAATAATATTTGTACGCTCAGATGCCTGACATATTTTTTTCTCAAGTTTGCATGTCTATGTTCGAGTCAACAGTTCATACATCCATGTGTGCAACACAAAACCTAAGAGTAAGTGCTCACTCCCATTTGATGGCACAAGAAAATCAAAACAATATTACAATTTGGATCCTTGTTCTTTTTTATGTTGATGTCCATTCTGAAATTTATTTTAGAAAATTTCACTAATGCTTTTGTGTTCTCAAAACACTTAGATTTGACTAAGTCTATATACAGGGTCAAGTCAATTGAATCTATTCACTCCAGCAAGTTGTTCAGTCAAGTTTTTGTCAAGATTCAAGATATTATTTAATCAAGTTAACCTATGGTGAAGTTGATTCATCTAGCTCTAGGAATAGCCTTTAATAATAATTTACTCATCAATATTGCCTATGGAAAAAAAAAAGTAGAAATCAAAAAGGCTTACTTTCCAAACCTAAAAATACAAAGGTTGAACCTCAAAACAAATAAACATAGAACACGTAATCTCATTGGGGAATCAAGGATTAAACAACAAGTTAGCTAGTTATGTAGTAACTAGTACGTGTAAGTCACCGACTGAATAGCTACAGGTTCACTTCGTTCACTACTAAGGGAACAGATATACTAAAAGACTCTTTCGTACTTAGAGACTGGAAGGGGCCGGGCCGGCTACGCTACGTTCATCAGTTGGTGAGATTTCTGTTGTTATCCCTAAAGCATCTCCCTAAATAAATAAGGCACATAAATAAGTCTTCACTATAGAGTACAATATGTATCTAGCCACTTAGTTGCCAGAAACATTAAGTAATAGCCCTCAAATAATTTACTGGTTACAAACAACTATCTAAAAAGACAAAGAAAGTCAATTTTCACACCTCCAAATGCCTCATGCTTGCTATTAAGATTCTTTACGAGACAGTATAGACATATTTGAGTTCATCTAATCCAATAAGTTTAGCACAAAAGTAAGGCCAACAACATGAAATAATAAAGCACATATAGATTAATCTACATGATAAGAGATCGCATGCATGTCAATGACATGCAAGTATGAAACAACGACAAAGAACGAGATAGAGAGGGAGAGAGAGCAACCTCATTGACACGAGCACAATTGGTGATGCGTTTTGCTCTGCTTGCAAACTGCAAGGTTCCCCTTGTCTCATCTATGTGAGCCTAAATATGAACAGTTGCAAAAGTGATCAAACTTAAAGCAAAAATTAGACACAAGGTAAGTTTATATGAGTAAAAATAAGGTAAGCTACCTCTTCAGGTGCAATAGTACATATAATGGATGTCTTAGCATTACCACCAAGGGCAGGTTGGAGAATGCGAGTAAGTTTACTATCCCGATAAGGAATATGTCCCCTATAACAAAAGAACAACTTTATAATTTAATACCCTCAAAAAAAAAAGTAAAGTAACACTTAAGAAATTCTTCAAGGGTAAACCATTTATTGAAACAAAATTAAAAATTTACCGTTGTTTACCACCATTATCACTCAGTTTATTGATAACTGTACCAAGAACCATTAAACTCTTGTTAATGTTCTTTCCTTCCTTCAAACGCACCCCGTCAGCTCCTGTCTTTGCAATTCGTTCTGATCCAGCTAAATCTACTAGGTTCTGGGGAAGTTGAACCACATAAGCTCATTGCATTCTAATGCCCACTAAATCAAACACTTTCCAATGCAACTGACTCAAGACATATATTTTTCTTTATACATAGGTATTGGAAGACATAAATTTGGAGAACATTATCTACTATACGAACCAGAACAGAAACACGAACAGCATCAGTAGTCAAAGTATCTCCTGCAAAAGGAGCATCCTTGCCCCTGCTTTCAATAACCTGATTCAATGATAGTGCATGAGAAAAATTCATAATAACAAAAGAAAAACAAAAATGAAACATGAAAATAGAAAGCTTTACACTCAAAGGAGAGGTTTACCATCCTAAATATAGTGTGGGACCGACTACTCCTCGCATTCATATTTGTCTGTCCCACATGTCTATTAGCTAAAACAACCAGATTGTCTCAAAATTAGTTTGCATAGTCAGGAGTACAAAGTTTAGTGAGGAATTCACACTGGTAAGAAATAATTGAAGTTGTTAGAATTAGAAAGAGAGAGACTAATAGAATCTCACATTCTCCCAACTCAATTAGCCTGAGGATATCCTCAGGACGATTTACAATTTCCTCTCGAAGACCAGAGACGAACACACCTCGCTACAAAATAACATAAATAAGAAATAAATTATGAGAAAAGTAAATAAATAACAGTGAACATTTCATTCAAAACCAATTCCCATATCTCTTTTTAGGAGCTCACCTCTAAGCTCTCATGGACCTGTAACTTTTGGTTCTCAAGGGCAAAAAGATCATTGATTTCTTCATTGTAGATCTCCAGGTATGAAACTCGAATCAAGAACTCCCGCTCAGTTATCTGATACATGGTTTTCAAGGGATTTCAGAAAACAACTCTAAGCATTTCAAATATTACTCATAAGCATATAATTAAGGTTATCTGTCCAAAAGCAAACTATTCTGACTACCAGCTTGATACTCTTGAAAATATCTTGGACTGCAAGACGAATGATTCCAGGATCCTCAAGAGAGCCATTCATGGTAAATGTCTTACCACTGCTGGTCTGACCATATGCAAATGCAGTTCCTGTATACATCACCACAGCCAAAAGCAGATGCTTGGTATCTCTTCAGTGACCTTATGCAAAAGAGAAAATTGCAATATATTCAACTCACATAACCTAGCTCATGCTGCAAAGAGTAAACCAGATTATTTCCTTATTTGGTTGTCCGCAATAATGACCACCCAGATATGAACATGCCACTCATAACTGCAGTAAAAAATGTGGTCATATGACATTGCCCATTTTCTAAAATCAATGATTCTCACGAGGAAAACCTTGTAAAAAAGTTATAACATGAAAAATTCACTTAAAGCCTCCAGACAACTAGTTCTCACATATTTTCCCATAATCTAAGTTAAATTTGGTGAAAATTGCATCTTTTTTCCGTAGTAACCTAAAACAATAACTATGAAAGAAACAAAGTGACAAACAGGTGAAACTACATCTAGAACAACCTCGTCAAACACAATCTTGCAACAAACATAAGTAACTTATTATTAGGGATTCAGGAAAATCCAGCAACATGTAGCTTGAATCCTCAATCTTGAAACACAAAAGGGGTGAATCCTAAACAGTGTTCAAATCTTACTTGAGTTGACTATTCCCTCAGACTTAGTAAAGTTACTCGGCCTTAGCAAGGTGTCAAGGCAAGTTTGGTTGCATAAATTAAGGTTTACAAAAATGATATTTTCTACATAATTTTGTGTTACTAAATCATTTAATAAATGATTATATATGTTTATGTTTTTCTACATAGTTTGAAACTATAAATCAATTTTTCCAAATTCCATTTTCTATACACTTTTTCCATCTATGGAACTTTGATCCTAAAAGCTTATCCAATATCTTACAAAGTATAAGTTCGCTGAATTTTTATTTTGTTAGTGAGGTCCCTGCAAAAGCTGACAAAATGTTATGATCTTAGCCAAAAATTGCAAAATACGTTTTTCGATTGAAAATATGGGTCCTTGATTTATTCATATATTAGCTCTTTTTTATCTTTTAACATCCCAAGTAATTGTCCAAGAATTCCCAAATATTCACCCTTTTTTTACACTAACATTTCTACTACACAAATGTTTAAAATCATGCATTCTAACATCATAAAAAGATAAGACAAACTACTACTATTTTTAACATCATCCACAATCACAAGATTTTTTGGACAAATTCTACCTTCCAGACACAATTGGATTAATCATTTAGCTATTGCACTGGAATAAACTCTTCCAAGAGTGAAAACCAAATTTTAAAGGTAGAAAATCAGGAAACCATACCATTGAACCCATTGACTGCAGCCTGAATAACATCCTTTGTGTGAAGCTCATAAACCCTAGCATTTGTGCAATCTTGATCAAATACATGGTCTGACACAGTCAAGGAAAACACATAAAAGCTTCAATCGCAAGATATGACAAAAAATTTTAAATCCTAAGAAATCAAAGATAAAGAGAGAGAGATACGAAAAAAGAGATTGAGAGAGAGGATTTGGTGGAATGAAAATTAGTTATTGGAAGCAGTATATGCAACAATAGGGTAGAGCATTATCAGAAAAGAAAAAACAATAGGATAAAGCAAAGTTCAGAATAACAAATCGTGTACTTGAGAGACTATGAAACCCTAAAAATAGCAGATCTCCTGGAAATTAGATGAAAACAAATGTTACAGGGAAACCGTCGAGCCAATGGACAAACTTACGGATTTTGAAAAAGCATAGAAGAAAGAAACAATGATAAATTCGAAATTAATTAATTGCCCAAAAAAAAAAAAAAAGATAAACGAGAAACTAGAGAGAGAGGCGTACCAAATTCAAACGATAAGCTTGAGACAGGGGTTCCATGCTTGCTATGAAGGGAAATGCAGCTGCTATCTACCATCCAAAAGCTACCGTTTATGTTTTCCTGTGTAATGGAGGGTCGAACGCGAACAGCTACACAAATTTTCTCCATTGATCTCTCTCTACAAATGACTGTAATGGAGTCTATCTCTGCAAGTGAATTGGAAATGAAACCCTATTTTTGAGCAGAGAGGATGAGATTTGGAGTAAAAGCGGGATTCTTGTGGAAGGGCCGTTTGAAATTTAAATTCGTTAAAAAGGTTTTGAAAGTTGATGGCGTGGGTTCCTGATCTGGCCCTCGTTAATTTTACAAATGACGAGAAAAAAGCTCTACAGTAATTACGGGGTTATTTTAGTAACTCACCTATGCTGATCTGGATCGGGAAGCACTGATCTGGACCAGAAATTGGTCTTTGACAAACTGGTTCTTGGTTAGAATTAGGAATCGATTCGGCTCAAGGCGACTTGTCTGGTTCCAAACCATGAAATTTAGTTTGAGAACCGGGTGATTTGGATCAGGAAAATTGTTTCAGTGGGGATTGCATTTCTATATATGCAATCCCCGAGGTATAAAGCATCTATTTTAAAGATGGATGCAAATAGATGGTCCATCTAAAACCAATTGAAACTAACGGTTGAAATGTTTTCTTAATAGAATTATTTTTCTAATCTTCAAAATTTATTTATTTTTTAGACCATCCATTTCTCCCTAAAAATGGCATTCATATATCTGCAAGATCTGTAGCATTCTTTTAGCTTTAAATTTTATAATCGGTTTAGAGCATGATGAAGATTTCCTCGTAGCGCTTTTGAAATGAGGATTTGAGATGAGGCACTTTCTCTAAAAAAACATGTCCTCTCGTTCTTATTCGCAAATGAAGGGCCAAAGCAATGCTCATCGTTGTATTTCTTTCTTGGCTTTTGTGGATCATGCTCATTTATATTGGAATAAGACGTTCACAAATCGGGTACACACAGGCCAGATTGGGCATTGGTATAATAATGCTATTAAAACTTTATAATGCTGAGGACCAGAATGGGCATTAGAATGAGGGAAAATTACCGCACAAATTAATTTTTTTCTCTTACTTTTTTCTCCAAAACAATGTTTTTTAACAAATACCCCCAACCATCCCAAACATTAAAAAAAAAAGAAGCAAAACTACCCTTACTTTATCTTTTATCCACGCCTCTTTCCTACCGTACTTTCCTCTCTCTCTCTCTTTTCTTTCTCACAAGACCTAATTTTTTTACTGCAATGGGACCCATAGTCCACAAACGCACTCACGGCCTAAGCTCCGTCCCTCTTTCTTGTGCTCTCTTCAGGCCCGAGCTCTCTCCCTCTCCTGGCCCCAGATCTCTCCCTCTCCCAGCCCGAGCTCTCTCCCTCTCCTGACCCGAGCTCTCTCCCTCTCCCGCCCCGAGTTCTCTCTGTCCCTCTTTCTTTCTTGCGCTCTCTCCCAACCTGAGCTCTCTCCCTCTCCCGGCCCGAGTTCTCTTTGTCCCTCTTTCTTTCTTGCACTCTCTCTCAGCCTGAGTCCACAAACGCAATACGGCTCGAGCTCCGTCCCTCTTTCTTGCACTCTCTCTCGGCCCGAGTTCTCTCCCTCTCCCTCCTCGAAGGATTTTTTGGCCGGAGTCCTACCTCCTCTCTCTCTCTCTTCTACTGTCTCCTTGAATCCAAGGCACGATCCCTCCATGTGAAACAACTATCAATTTCTTTGGCCCAACCTAAGCCCTTAAAGCAATGATGGTATTTAGTTTCCCTCCCTAAAGTGCAACTCTATTGCAAAACAGATTTAGCCATCAAATCCATCTGCCACTTAGAAACAGTGTCACCACAACCTAAAAGCAACATGTAACTTCGGTTCACCTTATTAGCTAACATGTAATTATTAGTTCCAATAAAAATAATAACAAATAAACAAAATTTAAAATTTAAAATCAATAAAACAACTTACTCGGATCTGTCCTTAAATCACACGAGGGACTTAAGGTTCCATACCAAAACCTAAAAAGCAAGCCCTTCGTTGACAGGCTACCTTGAGAGTCCTCTTGGTAAATCTTATTCACATTCTTTTCTATCTTTCTCCGTCTTTTCTAAAAGGGGTTAACCTCATTTTATAAAGAACACCTTTATTTAGTAACTCTCACATTCATGGTCTATATGAGGTGAGATCCAATTGTTACTTCTGCCTTAATTCCCTTAAGTGCAGCTAATTAGAATTAACAAGTTGTCAACAAACTGTTAATCCAATGTAATGAACTAAACATGTCATTAGTCCACTAATGACTCATATAATAGGATGTCATCCAAGCATTCCCACAATTTATAAAGAATCCAAACACACCACTGAGTTTTCCCTCCAGTGATACTATGTTTTTCACTCCAGTGATAAATCCTATTAAAGCTAAAAAATGGATCCATGTATATGGCATTACCTTATGTTAATCGCATGGGATTTCACATATACTTCAATATGGATTTTGTACCATTATTGAAAAAAGAATTTTTGGGAGAAAAATGGCTTGATAGGCCACATTTCCAACAACTCCCACTTGCCCTGAAGGCCCTTTAACATTTTGTACATGGCATTGCCTCATGCTTTTCACATGAGATTTCACATATACCATGCCAATGTGGTCAAACACCACACTTGGATTTCTTGACGTCAATGGTTTGGTATATGGCATGGCTTCATGCTACTTGTATGGGATTTCTCATATACATTACCAATGTGGTCATACACCACACATAGATTCCTTAGCCTCAATAACGTTGTATATGGCATTGCTTCATACTACCTGCATGAGATTTCTCATATACCTTACCGAAGTGGTCATACACCATACTTAGATTTCTTAGCCTCAATAACCTTGTATATGGCATTGCTCCATGCTACTTGCGTGGGATTCAACATATACCCAACCAATGTGGTCAAACAATACATTTGTATTTCTTAGCCTCAATGGTTTTTTATATGGCATTGCCTCGTGCTACCTGCATAGGATTTCTCATATTCCCTACTAATGTGGTCATACCATACGCCTGTTGTAACCTTGAGCAACTAATTGGGCTTTATATCGCTCGATCCGTTCATCAGATTTAAGCTTCACAGAAAAGACCCATTTACTATCAATAATAGATGTGTGAGGAGGACACGAAACAAGATCTCAAGTATCGTTTTCCAACAAGGCACTGATTCTGCATCCATTGCCTCCTTCCAACAAGGCATAGTCAAGGCTTGCTGGTAAGAGGGAGGAATATCTACCAAATCTAAAAGGGAAAATAATGATCTAGAGAGTAAAGAGAGATTTAGGTCTTTAAAAGGGACCTCAATCGTATCAAGAGAAGTAAACAAAGCTCTAGGCTGTAGTGAAAAGTCAAAATCATCAAGGGAGAAACCATATTGATCAGATGCATGAGGTACACGTGAAGAACGGCGTAACTGAGTAGAGCTATCAATAGGAGTAAGAAAAGAATCACTTACAGGTAGGGTGGAGGTTTGATCCTGCTCTGGTTGGTGAGAAGGAGTGTGCGTGGATTGGTGTTGGCCTTACTGTTGAGGCATTAAAAGGTGTGCTGATTTATCAATGGAGAAATCTAGAAAGAAAGGATCAGAGGACCCTGATGATTTTGCTATCGAAGAGTAATAAAATATGTTTTCCAAAAAGATAACATTGCGAGCAATACATATACGACGAGCTGTTGGATCATAACATAGAAACCCCTTTTGGTCGGGACAATAAACCACAAAAATACAAGTGACTGCTTGAATCGAAAATTTTATTCGTTCATGTGGTAGAAGATGAACGAAACATACACACCAAAAAACATGCAATAGTGAATAATCAGGATGAACATGAAATAAAAAATAATATGGAGATTGTTTATGTAAAACCAAGGATGGGAGGCGATTTATGAGATAAACAACTGTTGATGCAGCTTCAACCAAAAAACTATGAGGAACACAAGAGTCATGCATAAGGGTTCTCACAACTTCTAAGATATGGTGGTTTTTCTTTTCAGCCATGCCATTCTGTTGTGGAGTATATGGACAAATTTTCAGTGATTGAATACCCTATGTTTTCAAATATTTCCCCCCGGAGTCTGACCGTAAGATTTTTACTTTGATATTAAATTGAGTTGCAATCATGGATAAAAACGTTTTAAAATGGGAGAACACTTCTGATTTGTGGCGCATAAAGTATATCCAGGTATAGCGTGTACAATCATCAATGAACAAAACAAAATACTTATATCCCATTCTAGATAAAGTTGGAGCAGGACCCCACACATCACTATAAATGAGATGGAAATGTGTAGTTGTTGTATCTACTCGAGTCGAAAAATGCAAACTGGTGCTTTTATTCAAAGAACAACTACTACAAGATTTATTGATAGAATTCAAATCAAGTGTTTTATTTGGCAATGAACCAAAACGAAACAAAGTATCTAATTTAGTTGCATTCGGATGACCAAGTCTCCGATGCCACATATGCCATTGTTTATTGGAAACAGAAAAATCAGAATTCGATGGAGAAAAGAAAGAAGTATCATGATTTGGTTTCTCAAACTCCAAGGCAAATAAACATCCAATTCTACGCCCCTTCCCTGTCACTCTCCCAGTGCGTTGGTTCTGTATTAAACAACCATCATGAGAAAATTGAACATTGTAACCATCATCAACTAGTTGGTCCATAGATATTAGATTAACAGTTAATTTAGGAACGAAGAGGACATTACGTAAATGAAAAGGTGTACCATGGGAGATAGAAAGTAAAAGATTATCAGTACCAATAATATTCAGTTTCTCCCCGTTAGCGGTGAGAATCTTACTATTACCGTGGTATGGTTTAGTAAATGTTGGACTTGTGTGCACTCCAGTCATATGATTAGACGCACCTGAGTCAATAAACCAAAGTGGATTTACATTAGGGGATAGGTGAGAGTTCATACCAGACAAGCCCATAGTGGAGAACGTAGAAGAGATAGCCGTAGAGACAGAGTTTTGTACCAACTGTCGAATATCATTTGATGTTTGGGACATTGTCATATTTGGGTCATGAATAGTACTGGATGGAGGTGTCTCTACTTTTAGTCCCTTGGAAGCATCATTAGCAGTTTGGTATGCCCTGTACAAAGGTCTTTGTGTATTGAATGCCCGTTGCCTCGTCGAGAAGGATTTCGACATTCTGTGATAATATATCCTGCACGTTTACAATAAGTACAAAAAATTTTCTTCTTACACTGGGATGCTATATGACCATATTCTTTACACTTATAAAATTGCAGTAAATAGGGATCCTTTTATGATGGTGTTCCTCTAGCCCGTTGAGCTACAAGTACCAACTCTATATCCTTTATTCCTTCAATGGTGGCTTGGGTCATGATTCTTGTTTTCTCACGAAGTAATTCACCAAAAATAGCATCCATATTTGCTATTTTTTCGATATTCAAAATATTGGCTTGATCAATTTCATAGTCTGGATGCAACTTCATCAAAAACTGCATCACCTTCCTGTTACCATTTATCTTCATTAAGCTCTGAATGCAACAAGCACTAGTGATAGCCTTTAAGTTTACATATTCATATTCTGTTCATAAGTTCATGAAACCAGCATAATATTTCTGAATGATTTTCTCCCCTTGACTATAGAAAAACATATCATACTCAATTTGGAAGCGTCTTACAAGATTTGATTGATGATAAAAAATTTCCAATTGTTCCCACATTTCTTTCGCAGTATGGAAGTCTCTCATTGGCCTTCCAATAACCAAATCTATAGAACCGAGGATCCATGAGATAATTTTTGCATTGTTGATCTTCCATTGTTGGGTATCTTTAGTATTGGGTGTAACTGGTTCAGGTTCAATACCATCAACATACCTCCACAAACCTTTCCCTTCAACAAAGAATTGAAAAAGGAACCGCCAATCGGGATAATTTTTTCGATCAAGTTTTATAGCCAATACATCTTCTTTTTCAGAAGTCATGTGTAAGTTGTATCAGAACTCACTGACGTGATCAAGAATTTGGATCTAGTTACTAATACATGAACATAAAAAGGAATTTTGATATAATATGGTCCCTATGGGCCACATCCCTTCTGTTCCTTTTTTTTTTTTTTAAGGAACCTCAAACTTGTAAATTTGCGACGAACAGAAATATTAATCATAAAACAAACACAAGATCCCCAACACAACTCGAAGTTCCCCGAAGAGCCTCAGTTATAAAAAAAATGGAAAGCTTATCCCAAAAAGCCTATCTAGTTGGATTAAAAAGCTAATCTCTGATAAAACAAGAAGAAAGAGACTAAACCACCGTCTAATCGTCTTCTTGACTGCGCAACCTCGCCAACTTGTCAGTAACTGCAATGTCGAGCTGAGCAGCCCTCTCCACAATGGATTTCCTCTTCAAAGTGGACACATTGTGAGCAGTCTCCGCACAGAAAGTCATGTTATGCATCAACAAGAGGTCGAGTTCATTGGCATTGTGCACCACAAATTTCTTGAAACCATTGGGAAGGTAATGCTTTGTCGTTTTGTTTGAGCCGTATCCAATGTTTGGCATCAATGTGACTCCCTTGAACTTCGTTCTGACACGAGAGTCTATACCCTTAGGCCTTTGCCAATTTTCTTTGACAGAGATCTAGAGGTCGCTCTGGGGCCTCTTAAACTTCTTGACCCTCTTCTTCACGATCCGGGCAGCAACAGATTGCTAGTGGTAGATTAGATATCACAATGGCCGGGCAACAACGGATCGCTGGTGATAGATCAACCAAGCTCTGATATCATGTTAAAATTCTGAATCCTCCAGAAAAATCTCTGTGTATTGATTAATGATAAAAAATATAGAGAGTCCCCTATACATATAGGGCTAATCAATTATTGATAATAATGAACTAATTTAGATTTGTCAATAGAGATATCTACATCAAATATAAAATAAATTTAAAATTTAAAAAAACTATCTTCAACTATCTTTATCTCCTCGACTATCTTTACTATCTCTATCTCTACAATTGTGTATATATACATACACAGTTGCATTATAGTATAATGAAATGGTGCAGCTTTATTTCAACAGTGGGATCTAATTTAATCTAATGGTTGAGGTATAGGCAACAAAAAAATATATTGTTCACTGCCAAATTTCAAAAATTGAAAATTGAAATCAAATTTCACCCTAAAAATCCCTCTTTAATAGCTCCTGTGTTCTAACCACCATGGTGTCTCTCCGTGAGGACAGGGGGCGCTCTCTCCCTCCACTGTGACCACGGAGGGCTCTCTCACTCTCGGAAGTTATTAGAGAGAGCGGAAGGTAGAAAGAGAATGGAGAAGTCCAGTTCAGAGGAAGGGCAGGGGAATGAGAGGAGATCTAGTGAGAGAGAGAGAGAGAGAGAGAGAGAAGAGGCTTTAGAGAGAGAAAGAGTAGCCATGAATGGTGTTGTTTGCTATCGATGGCACCTCAGCAGAGCCTTTGTTCCATACACATGTATTTCTTTGCCCCAAAAATTTGGTTTTTCCGCCACCCATTGCTTGGACTTGAACCAGAGGATGATCGAATTGCTAAGGGCCATTTGGGCTACAAATAATAGTTGGGCTGGTTCTCTGGAGTCTTAGAGCCATAGGCATATAATGAAAGAGAGGAGTGAGAAGATGAAGGAGATCTATCTTCTCCTTCATTCCATGCTTCCACCACGTTCCAAGGTGCCCTGTTTTTTTTATGGCAACAAAAGCTTGAGCTTTTAATTGGAAGTCCGTGAATATGCTTGAGCTTCTTGGGTTTTTCCTCTCTCTCTCTCTAAATTTCTTTATCTTGGGAACAGCTCGAATTTGAATTCATTTGAGTTTCTTTGGTTACTATACAATTTCGTCTCCAAATTGAGCTCTCTGTCAAACAGGTTTTTAGAGCTTTGCTAAGCAAACGTTTGAAAATCGTGACCAATGAATGTTTTCTCAAATTTCAAGCTAATGGGGACTCTGTACCTGGTATTTTAGGGACATGAAAATGTATTTTCCCTCTCTTTCTCATTTCATCTTTTGATTCTCTAAGTGAAGAATGAGGCATCAATAGTTCAACAAGCAACAACTGAATTGCAAAGCCTGTAAAAGTTTGGGGGTTATAATTTGCCGCCAAGGGCTGATATCAATGATGTTTCCAATTGCAGGCTGCCAAGGTTGGATGTGTTATTGAGCCATATATCACCCATTATCGCTCTTGAATAACCCCTTCTCTCTTTCTCTCTCTCGCTCTCCTAGTGCTGCTTCTGCCACTTTTAATTTTATATACAGTCACCCCTTTGTCCTTATAAGTTTTGAGCAATTTATATAAGGATAAAGAAATCATGTTACATCAATAACTCTCTCACGCCTTTGGATGAGGGTTGCTGAATATCACAGTTATCCCTTTGTCCTTAAAAGTTTTGAGCATTTATATTAGGATAAAGAAATCATGTTATATCAATAACTCTCTCACGCCTTTGGATGAGGCTTGCTGAATATCTTCGGATGAGGACTTCTCCATATGAATAGTTTGATGGGGGCAGATGACAGTTTTTGCATAATAGTTTTGAAACCGGTGTTTAAAAAAACGCCGAGTCGAACCGGACTCGCCCGGTTCGACTCGGGAATCGTCATGGACGGATCGAATCGGCAAAAAAAACGGGAATTGTCCGGTTCTAGAGAGAACCGGACGATTCTGTAAAATGACTCACCGATTCACTGTACGGAATCGGCGAGTTCGTACAGTAAATCGGCGAGTCCTGTAAGGAAACCTTTTTTTTTTTTTTTTTTTTTTTTTTTTTTTTTTTTTTTTTTTTTTTTTTTTTTTTTTTTTTTTTGTAATCCATGATAGATTTTTTTGTAGTACTTGATCGATTTTTTTGTAATCCATGATCGAATTGTTTTTTTTTTTTTGTAATCCATGATCGAATTTTTTTTTTTTTTTGTAACCCATGATAGAATTTTTTGTAATCCATGATCGAATTTTTTGTAATCCATGATCGAAATGTTTGTTTTTTTTTCTTGTAATCCATGATAGAATTTTTTGTTTTGTTTTTTTTTTTGTAACCCATGTTAGAATTTTTTAATCCATGATCGAATGTTTTGTAATTCACGATCGAAATGTTTGTTTTTTTTTTATAATTCATGATCGAAATGTTTGTTTTTTTTTTTGTAATCCATGATCGAATTTTTTTTTTTTTTGCTTTTTTTGTAACCCATGATAGAGTTTTTTGTAATCCATGATTGAATTTTTTGTAATCCATGATCGAATTGTTTTTTTCTTTTTTGTAATCCACAATTAAATTTTTTATTTTTTTTTGTAATCCATGATCGAATTTTATGTAATCCATGATCGAATTTTATGTTATCCATGATCGAATTTTTTGTAATCCATGATTGAATTTTTTGAAAATTTGTGATTTTTTTTTTTTAATCCATGATCGAATTTTTTTTGTAATCCATGATAGAATTTTTTGAAAATTTGTGATTTTTTTTTTAATCCATGATCTAATATTTTTTTGTAATCCATGATAGAATTTTTTGAAAATTTGTGATTTTTTTTTTTTAATCCATGATCGATTTTTTTGAAAATTTGTTTTTTTTTTTTTTTAAACCATATTATTCAAAGAGAAAATGAGAGAGATGATGATTCTGCGGCCACCCTATCCCAGCCATATTATTCACATATCGAGTCCCAACAGCAACAGTGTAGGGATGAGCACGACAGTGCAGGTGAGCATGAAGGATGGACAATCTTCGGGGATTTTAGATTGGGAACACAACAAACCACTAACATTCGGGGATTTGGGAATAGTCAGACGCCTGCTAATATCGATGATTCGTTTTTAGATCGAATCAATGAATTGTTAAACGAATTCAATCAATGGCACCAGCGTGACCAAGAAGAACGATAACGTGGTCTATCATTTTATTTTTAGATCATATGTTACTAATTTTATGCTTTATTGTAGTCCATGTATGTTGATATACTTATTCCATGATAATTATATGTTTATCCTTTTGTGTGATGTAAATTAAATGCTGAATGGCGGTTCATGCAGGGAAAGAACATATCAATTTTCGCATATTCATTCAAAAACATGAAAATTCTTAATGGAGTACCCTCATTTCTTATTGAATTCCTAAAAAAAAATATTTATAATGAATTTTAATAATTTTTTCAGATTTTTTTTAAGCTTTATTCTGACCGATTCCCGATCCGGATCGCCGATTCATCGATCCGGATCGGTTTTTTGGAAGCCCAATCTGGGTCACCGATCCGTTTTTTAAACCATTGTTTGAAACTTTTACTCTATTAAAGAGAGGAAGTCGGAAACGGCCGATTCGAATAAGGGAATCGGTCATTTTGTGTCGGTTATTTTTGTAAAGCCGAGACAATTCTGTGTCAATTTTTTTGTAAAGTCGAGACAATTCTGCAGCCAGTTTTGTAAAGCCGGGCGACTCTCGAGTTCTAGAAAGGAACCGGCAACGACTCTCGGGTTCTAGAAAGGAACCGGCAAATTCTGCAATTGGTACAAAACCGGGCGACGCTCGGGTTCTTTACTCTCGGGTTCTAGAAAGGAACCAGCAAATTCTGCAATTGGTTTTTTAAGCTTTATTCTGACCGATTCACCCGATTCTCGATCCGGATCGCCGATTCGAATCGGTTTTTCGAAAGCCCGATCCGGGTCACCGATCCGTTTTTTAAACCATTGTTTGAAACTTTTACTCTATTAAAGAGAGGAAGTCGGAATCGGCCGATTCGAATAAGGGAATTGATCATTTTGTGTCGATTATTTTTGTAAAGCCGAGACAATTCTGTGTCGGTTTTTTTGTAAAGTCGAGACAATTTTGCAGCCAGTTTTGTAAAGCCGGGCGACTCTCGAGTTCTAGAAAGGAACCGGCAACGACTCTCGGGTTCTAGAAAGGAACCGGCAAATTCTGCAATTGGTACAAAACCGGGCGACGCTCGGGTTCTTTACTCTCGGGTTCTAGAAAGGAACAGGCAAATTCTGCAATTGGTTTTTTAAGCTTTATTCTGACCGATTCACCCGATTCTCGATCCGGATGGCCGATCCGGATTGGTTTTTTGGAAGCCCGATTCGGGTCACCGATCCGTTTTTTAAACAATTGTTTGAAACTTTTACTCTATTAAAGAGAGGAAGTCGGAATCGGCCGATTCGAATAAGGGAATCGGTTCGAATAAGGGAATCGGTCATTTTGTATCGGTTATTTTTCGAATAAGGGAATCGGTCATTTTGTATCAGTTATTTTTGTAAAGCCGAAACAATTCTATATCGGTTTTTTTGTAAAGTCGAAACAATTCTGCAGCCAGTTTTGTAAAGCCGGGCGACTCTCGAGTTCTAGAAAGGAACCGGCAACGACTCTCGGGTTCTAGAAAGGAACCAGCAAATTCTGCATTTGGTACAAAACCGAGCGACGCTCGGGTTCTTTACTCTCGGGTTCTAGAAAGGAAGCGGCAAATTCTGCAATTTGGTACTCGGTCATCCCGTCACTAAAGGGGTATTGAGTTTGGTACATGGTCATCCCGTCGTTGTTGGGTACTCGATCATCCCATGGGTTTTCTTCACGCACGTGTACTCACGATCCACGCACTTTGTGTAATTTCATTTGTGTAATTTCATTGTTTCATACATGCTACTTAAAGTTAGTAAAAAGAACTACTTATGCATATAGATTTGCTTCTCTCTCTTTGTTGTGGGACAATGTGACTAGGTAATACCTTAAAATGTTCATATATTATATATTTTGTTAACTATTTCACAAACATTCAATTGTACGTGCTCTATTGGTTATTGCGCGTCCCCATTTTGAGATGGATGCGTGTTCGATTCTTCAGCTGGGTTTTTTTTTGTCAAATTATTTTCTTATCCAAAAAATAGAAGGTTTTTTTCTCTTTTTTTTTGTCAAATTATTTTCTTATAAAAAAAATAAAAGGCTTTTATCAGTTTCGCTTTTTGTCAAATTTTTTTCTTATCAACAAAATAAAAAGTTTCGTATAAAAAAAATGAAATTTTTTGTCAAATTTTTTTCTTATAAAAAAATTAAAGGCTTTTTCTAAAAAATAAAAATAAAAGGTTTTTATCAATTTCTCTTTTTGCCAATTTTTTTTCTTATCTACAAAATGAAAAGTTTCGTATAAAAAAAATGAAAGGTTTTTATCAATTCTTTTTCTTGTCAAAAAAAATAAAAGGCTTGCGTCAAAAAAATAAAAAATAAAAAGTTATTGTCAAAAAAATAAAAATTTATTATAAAAAAATATAAAACAAGTATTTATGTCAAAAAAACTCATTTCTTATTTTTGTTAAAAATAAGTTCATATTTTTGTCAAAAAAACTCATTTCTTATTTTTTTCAAAAATACAACAAGTATTTTTGTTAAAATAAGTTCATACAGAGAAAAAAAATTAAATATTCACATATTGATGAAAAAAATGAAAATTAATAATGTAGTTTCCTAATTTCTTATTGGATTCTTAAAAAACAACTTTTATAATGAATTTTAATAAGTTTTTTAGATTTTTTTAAAGCTTAATACGACCGATTTAGCTGATTTGCGATCCGGATCTCTGATTCACCGATCCGGATGGGTTTTTAGGATGCGCAATCCAGATCACCGATCCGTTTTTAAACCACTGGTGCAAATACTTAGCAAGTTAATTTTTTGTTCAAGGAGTAATTCAGAGACAAAATATTGTTGGTGTTGATTTTTGATTTTGGGTTCCACAAACTTAAGGGGAAGAAGATCAAGGGCACTGAGTTATAGCTAGACATGGCTCAATCTGAGAACATATGGAGAAGATCCAAAAATTCTGAGGTGATTTTTTTTTTGGGTGTTTTTTTGCTTTCATATTTGTTTCAGCCGAGTAGAATCTGGTATAAAGAAGCCCTGAAAGAGAAAAAATGGATGGTAATTTTCTTCTACAACTAATCAATTTCTTATATCAATGGAACAAGAGGAATTATGAGAATGTTTGGCCTGAGATGGAATTTGGGTGGAGAATTATTATGGGTAGTATTATTGGTTTCTTTGGAGCTGTATTTGGAAATGTAGGAGGGGTTGGAGGAGGAATATTGATTCCCATGCTGACCTTGATAATCGGCTTTGACGCAAAATCTTCAACAACTATATCAAAATGTATGATCATGGGTGCAGTTGGATCAACTGTTGATGACCATCTTAAGCTCAGACACCCTACATACTTGCCTTAGTGGGTGTGAGCATGGTGGAATACTGGCTGGTATAGTTGGTGGGCTTATTGGGCTTGGAAGAGGCTTCATATTGGGGTCACTTTTCTTATGATGCATAGCATAGATTAGAGAGAGATTCTTATAACTTCAATTCACCTTTTCGAGATCTAATTATAATGTTTCTGTCTCAAAACAGTTGGATATATTCATTAAAGTTGGCAAATGCATTGAGATCACAACTCTAACATTAACTCTCTCTCTCTCAAAATTGTTTAGACAGGTGTTCATTGAATTCATTAGCCACTCAACACCCAATTCAAAGTTGATTAGAATAGAAATAACATTTCTCACCTTCTTTATGTTGCATACCAATCATCAAAGACCCCAATTGTTCAGATCCATGCGTGCTCATTATCAAAGCCATACTTGAAGTTGATGTCAATAAACCATTGAAACATAGAGAAACCATTTAATGGAAGCAACCGATGACAAATACATTAAAAAAATAAAATCTGATTTTTCAACTGTTAGGTATTAAAGAGGATTGTATTATTGTTCTAGCAGCAGTAGATCAAGTATCATATGATCTCATTTTGAGTTATTGATGCTAAATTTGTGTGAAATACTCAATACATCTTAAGAAACATTCACACAACTCTCATGATCAGAATAAAATGATTCACAATTAGAATTTATGATAAAAAAAAAGGCCAAAATAGCGCATTAGTGTGTTGCATTCTGCTGCTGCTTGCAGCAATGTCTTCAGGTTATTCACAATAGATACATAAAAAAAAAAGCAACTTTGTAGAGAGTGGATATTACTTTGCAATAAGCTTTGAAATTGTGATTGTTAATTTGCAAGGAGCTTCGAATTTATGTAGGGAATTCATAAAGATCAATCACATATTAAGAGAGAAGAGGCATAATGGCTTTGAATAAGTAAAAGATATCCAATTCACTTGATGTTAAACTGAATATTATTCCAAATAATCTTTATGACTCTTACCGATACAGCTGTCTTGAAAACAATGGATTACATAGATCATATTAAACAGAAGATCAAATGAATCAAATGATTGCTACCAAAATTGGAACGATACCGTTTCATTATTATTCTAAATAATCACTATGACTCTTGCCGATACACCGTTTCATTATATTACAATGCAACCGTTGTATCATATCGTTTCTCTCTCTATATATATATATATATAAAGAAGAAAAAGAAACCAATGAATAAAAGAGATGGGTTCAGATGTACACTAACCAAATTAGAAAGTTCGTCTTTCTCTCTCTCTTACTCCATGTCTCTTTCTACAAAATTCCTAAAATATCTTTCCAACTTTAAAAGAATTCCCATGATCTCTATATAGAATATTTTACAGATTTGCTCTCTAACCTAAAATATCTCATTAAAGTGAGGGAAGAGATACTGACACGCCAATCTAATTCTTAGCTTATGAATATTTTTTTATGCAGAATCCAAATATAAAATAGGAAATAGAGAAATAGAAAGATTACTCTTTTGTTGTGTTATTATTATTATTATTTGAAATAGATATTATTAAAATAGTTATCAATTAATAGTTGTTGCATTAATATTTACTATAACTAATGATATTATGAAATGGATGTTACTTATAATTTCATATTTTTATTTAAGAATTATATATTTATCAAAGATAGCCTAATATGCATTAAAATATATTTATTGTCACCTTCATCTATTTGTCATAATACATATAATAGACGTCTCTCCTTAAAATCTCTCAAAGTGCATATATTTCTCTATCATATCCTAAAATCCCTCTTTATCTAAAGAATATAGGATTTTTCTCTTAAAAAAATTAGAACAATACTCTATATCATGCCTTATTATGCTCTAGAGTTAACAATACTTTATATAACTGAAAATTTTTGCAAGCCTCAAGAAGCCACAGAGTTTGTAGATGAGTTGCAATCCTCAACCTAGTTTATACTCCAAGGTAAATAAATGATGATAGTGGAAAAGCTCAAAAAGATGAAGAATCGCTTGTTAGTGTTGAACCTATGCAAGGTGAAGGTGAGCAAGGGTGTACAACAACAAACTCATGTACCCTACTTGATTAGAGCAGGAAGCCAATCTCAATGCTACAGAGCTTATTTTCTTACTCATGGTGGTAAATCTGAAAATTTTCAAGAAGCCTAATTTCAGGAGCATAGGGATGAACGAGGTAAAGATAATTCCTTGAATAAAACTCATGTCTAAGACTTGATTCAGCAACCAAATAGAATAGACACTCAAATATAAGTAGAACTTCAGAATAAAGTATGATGAGTAAGTTAGGTATAAGGCAATAATGATGGTGAGAGTCTTGGGTCAAAAGAACGGAATTGATTTTGATGAAATACTTTATTTACTAGTAAAATTATATCCCATTTCTGTAATCTTGGGAGCAGTAGCAAGTTTCAGTAGTTGTGACTTAAAGAAGGAGACTTTCATGGAATGCCTTGAAGAATTTCAAGTGAAGGACAAAATAAACTTGGTTTTTATGCTCAAGAAAGCGATAGTTTAGAAGAAATTTGATTCATTTATGAATCATGCGTACAAGAGATCATTTGCAAAAATCACTGTGTGTACATAAGGAAGTTTTTGTAGGTAACTTCATTAATATTTTGCTTTATGTGAATGACATGTTGATTTTTAGGCAAGATGTTCATATGAGACATGTTGAAGAAAGAATTAGCAAGTCCTTTGAAATGAAGGAGTTGGGAGCAACACAACAAATTTTAAACATTGAGATTTCATGTGGAAGAAAAGCAAAATAGTTATAGTTGTTTCCAAAGAAGTATAGGAAAAAGTTCATATAAGTGCGAGGCTTTAAGCAATCAACTTAGGGCGCACCTCATAAATTTCACTAGAAGAGGTTGTTTTGATGCCCAAATATCCTCAAATTGATCATCTCGACCTTAAGATGCATGGACATGAGAAAAAAATGGATTTTAAGTTTTGAAAATGGTGCATCTTGTAATGCATTTTTGGACCGTCAATTTTCAAGATTTTCAAGTTTTCATAAATCTACTCAATCTATACTATTTTTTAATCCTTAAATTTTATAATTAGAGATGAAAACATATTTTAAGACTATCATAAAGATTTTCAGTACTGAAACCACATTTCTCGACACCATTTGAAGGTGCGCTTTACTTTGATCGTTTAGAGCCTCAGCTCTATACAAACCGCATGCATATTAAAAAGGTGTTTGATGGATTTAAAGAGAATAATGCAAATAGAGTTAGTACTTAGTGCACCACTTGCAAGACACTTTAAAGCAAGTGACAAAAAAAGGTTCTTCAAGGGATGCGACTCCAAGGCCAATGTAAGGAGAAGATTTTATACGCCAAAGCAATTGGGGGTTTAATGTAAGCAATGTGGTGTAAGAGGTCAGACATAGTACATCTTATTAGAGCAGCGGCAAATAGGATTCCCATGTTTTAGGGGTTTACAAATGCATAGATGGTTAGGAATATTTGACCCTAGAAAGCCAAAATCTGGTTCCTTAATTCACTTTTGCAGGGGTTGCAGATTCATGGCAATTCATGTTGTGGAAGTTATCTAGCACTTTCCATAAGAGAAGCATAGTTTATTGCCACTACACCTAGGGGTCGCAACGGCTCGGGTCGGTGTCCGGTGGCAGACCTAGACCCGAAAAAATATTATGAGACCTGGACTTGAACCCGGACCTAATCGTACCCAACCAAAAATTAAAACGTCTATTTATTTAAATATATTTCGTAAATTAGGACCAAAAAATATAATATGGGACCTAGACTAGACCCGGACGCAACCCCGACTTGACCCTAATAGTATTTGGGTTGAGATTTGGACCCGAACCCAACCGCCTAGTCCAATTTTTGGACCCATACTAGGATAAGGGTCCGGTTTACCCATTAGGTCTCAGGTCGGGTCCGGGTCCATTGCCCCTCCTGACTACATAAGTAGAAGATTGTTGTAGATGAGGAGACATCTCAAGGAGCAAGGCTAGGAATGATAAGAATATTGTGATAATCAAAATTGCTTTACGTCAAAAATGCTATAAATTTAGCAAAGAATCCAGTGAATTATTTCTAAGACATAGCAAATGCATGTGCACTACTACTAAATTTGATAGAAAATGAGTTGATATAGCTAAAAAGTTTTTTTTTTTTTGGGTTATTCAGTGGAGATGACGAGCCTACCCGTTTTTTAAATCGTTAGTAGTTTCTAAATGTGTTAGGTGAGAATGAAAGCTTAAACTTTAGCCGGGGCATATATAGTGCTACCACCGCGATTCGAACCCCATTCTCAAAGCTAAAAAGCTTCACACAAAGAACTATCAAATACGATGACAAAACTAAAGACGAATTTCGAGCTATATAGGCGCCTGGTAAGGATGAATGATACTTGAACAGATGTACCTTGGGCAAAATTCACTAAGCAATGGGGAGTCCTCCTTATGAGGCAAGAAAGGTGGGATTATTGATCAAGAGCCCAATCCCATATGGCCCTCCATATTTTTGGTGGAAGTGAAGCAAATTTGACAACATTAACTTTTTTTTTTTTTGGGGCTCTATTTTCAGCTGGATAGTTACTTTATTATTATCCTACGTATTTTTGTGAATATTTTTAGAGTAGTTTTCCATGCTTGTACAATTTAATTCGTTTTATGCATAGATGTGAAAACTACGTTCCCAGAAGACAAGAAAATTAATATATACAAATGCCGTAAATCATTATTAGTATTGTTATAGAACAGAAGTACATGTACAGTGGTATAAAAACCAAAACCCAAAGTTAGAGACAAAGATTGGATGGTCATGATCATGTCAATTTCATAATCGTGAGGGTTAAAGTATATTTTTTCTTTGACCTTTGTAGCATGAGAAAATTAGTGGCTTTGGTGCCCCTATTTAGCTATGGATCCAGTTTTGGTAAGTTGGCTGAGTCATCTATTCATATGCATTCCCTCAGGTTAAACTTAGATTTGGATCCAAATTTGTAGTGATCCGTAACGTAAAACATAAAGATTAAAAATTATTTTAAAATTTTTAAAAATGATACATTTTTTCCTTCATCTATTTGGAATTTTAGTTGGGCTTTTTTTATGGCCTCCCATCGCAAAGAGTCTTTCAAGGTGGGGCATGCATCCCTCGACTCATCAAACAATTTTATTTTTTTGTTTTTGGGTCAAACAATTTTTTTTTTTTGTTTTTGGGTGAATCTCAAACACTTTTCCTCTAGGATATGTTTGGTTTGTATTAAAAATTATCAATAAAAAATTTTCACATGAAAGTACTCCCCTTTGTCATGAGGCGTGAATGTTTTTTCATACGAATCGGTATCAGTAGAAAAATGTACCATAAAAATGGACCAATTAGTGTGAAAAACAATCATACCTCTTGAAATGGGAGAGTTTTTTTTATGTGAAAGTTTTTCCTAAAAACTTTTCATATGCACCAAACATGCCCTTAGCTATTTCCATTTGACATCCGCGTCTTCCAAAGGGAACATGGTACGCTAGTGGTCTATGGTATACAATACACCACAAGGGCGTCCACATCCATATCCACATCTTGATAATCATGGGCAGATACCATTATAGTATACACATTACCTAACGCTCTCGTCATGCACCATTCTTAATACATCGTATGCTTTTTCCTGGGGAAAATGTGTTATGATATTATTATTTTTTCCCTTAATAGTTTATGGGATAAAAAATAGACATTTACTTCACCATCAAATTCTTTGTAAAGGTAGGCCCTAGGCTCAATTGCTATCAAGGGAGCCTTTATCCTCACTAACTCACCCAAAAAAAAAAATAAATAAATAAAACGAAAAAAAAAGAAGTGATTTTTGACCAATTTCAAGTCCATTATCACATCCAAATGTATGATTACATGGGATTTAGTCCGATAACGTATATAATTAAGTCTTAGGGACCACAATACTAATGTCCGAGCCCCCCCCCCCCCCAAAAAAATAAAATAAGTATGCTTACGTCAGGGCAAAAGCCACAGATCTTATCCACAAAGACCTCAATCAAACAAATAAATTAGAAAAGATAAAAATGGAAAGAGCAACTGCACATACGTCATGAGTTTTTCATTACATTTTTAATGCATCTTAAATCCTCCACTATAATTATCCTATTGACCACTGTTTTTTTTTTGGTACTGTATTTAAAGGATAAAGTTCATATAAGGGTAAGGCTCTAAACAATCAAATTAAGACGCACTTCAAAAATTCATTATAAGAGGTTGTTTCGATGCTGAAAAACCCACAATTTGATCATCTCAACCTCAAGATATTTGAACAGTGGATAAAATGGATTTCAAGTCTTAGAAATAATGCTTCTTGTAATGTATTATCAAGACAGTCAATTTTCAAGATTTTCAAGTGTTTAGAGGTTTGCTCAATCTACACTATTTTTTAATATTTAAATTTTATAATTAGAGACAAAAATAAATTATTAGGCCATCATAAATATTTGTTATATTAAAACAACATATTTCGGTACTATTTGAAGGTAAGCCTTACTTTGATTGCTTAGGGCCTCACCCTTACAAACTACACCCATATTTAAAAGATTACAATAAAGGGAAAGGCTTCTATAATTCCCCTATACCATGGAAGATATATGCTGCCCCTCCCATCCAGCCTTCCAATTTTGATGAAGTGAGTCACTCACCCTTTGATCTAGATGCGACGATTCTGAGTATTTTATTTTTAGTTTTTTTTATACATATGGTATGATAATGGAATTTGGTGTATGCTATATTCTCATTGGGACGCACCTAAAAATATTTTTAAAAATAATTTTTTCAGAAAATATAATGATCAAAATACCTTTTGAAATTTTTAGGGGTATTTTGATCATTTTATTTTTTTGAGAATATTTTTCTTTATATTTTCTAAAAGTGCGAGTTCAAGAGAAGATTGGATGTCCAAAATTTGGTGTCAAAATATTTTTTAAAAAAAATTAAAAATAAAATAGTGTAGAGACCGGACATTGTCATTGAGGTCACCATCCATTTATAATAGATGGTTGGATAAGAAGAAGCATAGAAGTTTTATGATTTAACGGAGGCATAAAAAGCTTGCCCTACAATAAAAAAGAGTGAAAATTTAACTTCTTTCATAAGTGTGGATCTTTTTCATATTTCCCATCGAGAGTGAGAAGTGCAAGCCACGTAAAAATCACTCATATTTAGGTCCAATAACTGAGAAGATTTAATGGTATAAGGTGGGGGCATTTTATTGGAGTAAGTTGATTGTGTTTGTGAAATCAACCCTTTAATAATTTTTTATGTTTTTAGAAAAATATATGTATCCTTGTAAAAACACGCCACACCCACTTAATTAATTTCTTGAAAAGTAGGGGTGTTTAGTGACTTAACCTTTTTGGTGTGTGTTAAGTTGGTGGACAGGATCACAGTTTAGCACAAAAAAGGTTAAAAGCTTCATAGGTGACGGTCCAGAATCCAGATCTCTCCCACTATAACTCGATCGATGTGTCTAGTTCACATAAACCCCAATGAACATAGTTTATCAAGTTAATTGGATTAATGCTTCTTTAAACTATGTTTACATTCTTTTTTCTTTTGTTTTCTTATTTTAGCCGAGTCGGATGAGCTGACTTGCCGACTCAACAAGTTTTACTTGTTTTAGTGAAAATTTGACACCCGTTACAACTTCACTAGCGAGAAAGACCAAAGTTTCATCTTCTCATACCTCGGCTCTTCCTGTAGTTTTGTTGGAATATGTTACTATTGGAGACTTTATATTTTGAGTCAAACCAGGTGTGAATGTAATTAATAGGTATCTGATGATGTCTTGGAATATTTTACCAAAAAATAATATAAAAAACTTTGCTTAAAGCTAATCTGCTAAGCATTTGAGTATATCTAGAGTCGCATACTTTTTATACACTGCTCCCAACAATTTTCCTAGTGATGGTTTTTTTTTTTGGTAGTTTCTTCCTTTAAGGAAAACGGCAGTAATTTCTTCACATGGTTACAAGATTGGCTTTTGGTTTTCTTTTACACAAGGGGCAAAACCCAGCATTTCAAATTCATGTTAAATTCTCCATGGATTTGGACTTTCATTTAGAAGTTAGAAGAGTTATTCAACTAGCATTCAAACAATTGTACTTTCTAAAAGTGGTAGATCGTTCGATCAAAAACCGAATTTGCGCCATATTTCCTTTGGACACTGGACTAATAATAATGTTGCTTTAACTTTTAAATCTGGAAATTAGCAGGAACCAAAAAAGATTTTGGGTGTATAAATAACTTCCACTTCTTTTCTCATTCACGTGTTGTGCATGTAAGCATTCATTTTTAAGAAAATAATGCATTATCTTTTGGAAAATGTTTTGATACGGCTGCAGCCTTATCAAAATACGTAAAGCCTCACCTCAAAAAGCACCAAAAATTGTAGGCCTGGCATTGAAATACTTTCAAATCAATCATCTCGGTCTTGACCATTACTGTTGTTAGAAAAACAGGATCCCAAACCTTAAAAATAGTATATATTGTAACACATTATCTTGACCATCCATTTCGTCCTAAAAGTAAGTGTTTATGAATCTGCATGTTCAGTGTCATTTTTTTAGCTTTAATTTTAATAATCGGTGTTGAAAATTGATTTTAAAACCATGAAGATTTCCTATGCTTAAAGTGCTTTTTGACAAGGATTCGAGGCGAGGCTTTATTTTACTTTCATGAAGCCTAGGCCTTATAGAAACTGCAAATGAAAATGCAAATGCAAAAGAATATCGCATATTCCAAAATTCAATATATAGATTCCTGCTTTACATGAAACACCATATTATAATATTTGAATCAAATTATCGAACTTTCTTTTGTTGCAATCTCCTGGAATTTGTCTCTTACAAAGAAAACAAATAGCCAATAATACATGCGGTACATTTAGGGCATGAATATGCTGACACGTGCGACGTCTATAAACAAGAAAAATATGAAAAATAAATATTAAAGACATGGATTTATAAATTTTTTTGAAAAAGTTACTATCTTAAAATAAGTTCTATATTGTTTGTTGCATACTTTATGCATTGACAAAAAGGTACAGTCGAGTGGAAAGATTAATGCAGAAGCATGTGAATGAAAGGTTAGAGGAATAGATGAATAAAATTGGGTATGGATCGGTTTGAATCGATGAATAAACTACTTTAGCTTAAATTAGAGCAAACTCGGGGGATTGATTGGTTAGATTGTTGAGATATGTGTCGGATAGTTGGATTGGTGATTCAAATTGGGTATGGATCGGTTTGAATTAATGATCTAAAAAATATAAAAAATAAACTAATTAAAATAAAAATTAAATTAGGGGTTTAGGAGATGATGATTTAGATGAGACCTAAAAAAACATTAGATAAACTTAAGAAAAAAAAAAAAAAAAAAAAAAATATATATATATATATATATATATATATATATATATATATAAGAATTTAAGGGAGATTAGACTAAGATCCATACCATCTGGGAACCGATTCGATCCGATCAGTTTTCCATCCAGATAGGCGATTTGGATTAGAAATCACTAAGTTTTAAAACACCGAATCTGAGAAAGAGCCTAGAATGCTATATGGACAAGTCCACTTGGGTTTGCTCTCATTACTCACCTCGGCCAGGCCCAAGTCCTAAGGTTGAGTTGGGTTTCTAAACATTGAAATGGACATTATGAATAAGTCTATCTATCTTGATGCAAAAATACAACATGCAGTGTTCACAATCTCTGATGTAAAAAATGGAAAATAAAAATCTAAGCGGTCAAAAACCCTTTATAAAATTATTTAGGAGGTTAAAACATCCATTATAGCATATATAATTTAATTCAATGCACTTGCACTTCTCCAAAAATTATCTTCAAAATACTCTAATGGGACCTGGTTTAGAGGTTTGGGAATCCTGAATAACTAGAGGCATTTCAATAATTTAACCTAATACGCCCTAACTAAATAAGAGAAACATAAAATAATTTTTTTTAATGTTAATTAAAATCTTTTGATCTCTTAATAATTTTGCAAAAGGTTTGGACCTATAGTAATACCTGCTAGGACAATAGTTTAACGGCAACAAAGGCATGTGCAGGCCCGCTATGATATTTATTATGCTTTGTGCTCTGATTTTTTTGCCAAAAGTAATATATTATGCTCATAAACAAGTGATGGTGGAAAATCATTGCTGTATTGTAAATTTGGGGGTTCACGAACTGCGAATAAGTCCCGCCATGCCCTTTTCCTATGTTTCTTTACGAGTTTGTATTGCTCCTCTTATAGGCTCACTTCAATATCTATGGGAATATTGAGCACAATTCTCTCTCTCTCTCTCTCTAACATTGAGCACAATTCTCTCTCTCTCTCTCTAACATTGAGCACATCTCTCACTATCTCTCTAACATTGAGCAATCTCTCTCTAACATTGAGCACCCTCTCTCTCTCTAACATTGAGCACCCTCTCTCTCTCTAACATTGAGCACATCTCTCTCTCTCTCTCTCTCTCATGAGAGTCCACTATACCTAAGACCTAGTAGTGCCGTGAGCATAATTTCCACCTCTCTCACTCTCTCACACACATCATTATGCTAATTGAAGATAGCATCGTCTCCTCAAAAAAAAAAAAAAAAAGGGAGTTGATTGAAGCTTATTTTAATGGAGTATATTTATTTTAGTCGTTATTCCTCTTTTTTTATTATTTCTCAAGTGATTTTATTCCTTAATATTAGTTTTCCCACTCAAACTATTCGCACCCAAACTTTAGTGGGTTTCCAAAGACAAGACTACTTACCAACCCTAAAAAGAAAATAACAACACTTTCGGAAAAGCAAACACGACTTCTTTAATCCAAACCATCCATTCAATAAGAGTCAACATCCCGACGGTTGAAAACAAGGTGGGTCCCACTACAAAAACAAACAAAAAGGAGTTCTAATGCGTAAGCCAAGTGTTCCATGATTCTTTCTTTCTTCGAGAGAAAATAAAACCAAAGAAAGGAAAAGAAAACCATTGATTCTTGACTTTTTATTTACATTCTAAAATCCTAAATTTACCCCCAATCTATTATCACCTATAAATTTACAGAGCCAAATGTCCTTGAATTTCCATCATTTTCCTTCCCCTCCTTAATTATATATTAATTTAGAGGGAAAAAAAAAAATTCAATTTTCCCTTTAATCAAAAACATTTTCCCATTAATACCCAACCCAATTTTCCCATTTTCCATGGTTTCAGCTTTCAAATCATTGAAACCTGAGCGAAAGGTACATGAAAGTCCCCAGTGAAATAGTCACCATTACAACTAATCTCAATCTCCCTCAAAACAAGGTTATGGCAATAATCCGACAGCCTCTTCCTCAACACCCCATACTCCAATCTAAGCCGTTCATTTTCGACAATCACACGGCTCAGATGATCCGAGGCCAAGGCCACTCTCCTTGCTAGCTCATCATTCCCATAACTCAGTCGACTCACTGTGTGTCTAAGGTCGTCTAAGTGTTGCTGCTTACGCATGCGAGAACGCCTCGCCGAAAGGCGATTCGAGAGCTTTCTCCTCTGCCTCTTCTCATCTAAGAGAGAGATGGGGTGGTGGTTTTGAGGTGGGTTGGGGTGGTCTTCTACATGAGTGGTTTTGAGGGGGAGGGAAGAAAAAGGTGGTTTTGGAATGGGTTGGAGAGGCTTAAGCATGGTTGTGAAATTGGAACTTAGAGAGAGAAAGAGAGATAGGAGAGAGAGAGAGAGAAACAGGGGGGGGGGGGGCCTTGAATTTTAGCTATGGGGAGAGGAGGGGGAAGAAAGGGAAGGGGAGATTGGGGGTGGGGCTCAATTTATAGGGTGAGTGGTCGGTGGGGGTGGCCCCACTAGAGAAGGATGTAGGGATACTGTATTTGTATAAAGATGCTTTATAAGGTATTTTGTGGGGTAATCACATAGTTTTATGGTGTTTTTTGGGGCGTTTATACGGTTTTCGGGGGGTATTTGTACACTTTATGAGTCATGGGGCACTTTGAGTTTGGCTTTGGAAAGGGATTGGTGGTTTGGGTTTATGGGGGGAGGGGGCAAGTGGATTATTAGCTTAATGAGTAAGAAAGATAGTGGGGCCTGAGTGGTTCTTATGGGACCTACATGTTGGGGGTCTCTTTTGTTTGTGAAAAATTGTCCCTGGGCCTTGTAAATAAGAAATATGGAAATATGTAAACTAAACTCATGGTTCTTCTGTTGTTGATTAGGATGGGATAATATTTTTATAAGTAAGATGTTTGTTTTTGTTATAAGAAGGTTATAATTATTTTTGATATTTTCTTTTCACCTTTGAATATGACTAATAGCATGTACTTAGCCACTTATTTCATATCTAATACGGCAAAGTGATCATGACTTATTATATACGGATAAATATTTTGTACCACAAAAAATTATTCCACCTCATGAAACTCTTCCTGATATGTCACTTGAAATAGATAGAGAGAAAAGGTCCCAATTCTCATACTGATCAATTGAAATTGATAGAGAAAGAAAGTCCCAGGGAGAGTTACAAAGGAGGAGTTTCAGTCTTCATATTAATCACTACAAACGGATAGAGAGAATTCCAATGACTGAGAAAGAGCAAGAGTGGGGTGAGAGAGAGAGTTCTATTTTGCATTTTAATAATTAGAATTGGCGGCACATTTGTTCATATAAAAAAAAATTATAAAAATATTTTTACATGAAAGAACTCCATCACATGATTAAGCATAAAAATTTTCTCATATCAAGTCCACTGTAGAAAAGTTTACTATAAAAATGAATCAATTGTGAAAAAAACTTCATACCTAATCAAGTTTTTTTTTATGTAAATAAACTTTTACAAAAAAAAAAATTGCCACGGGAGAGTTGAATATTATTGGTACTCCGAAATTCGAGGGTACTTTCGTAATGCATCCACCCTCCTTTTCTTTTCCAGGGCCCGATTCGTTGCACCTGAATGACATCATCCAAGAGCTCCCCGATCGCCACGTGTAGACTTTAAGGAGCCAAGCTGCCTCGGAACAAGCCGCCACCTCATTGCTCGGCCACTTTTGGCTTTAATTTTAAGTCAAACGAAAAATTAAAGGATAAAAAGTTAGCCGCCGATCAAATGCGCCGCCGCCATAAATAAAGTGGAAAAATAAATATAAATATTGATTATAGGAAAGCATTGAAGGGCGTTTAAGCTGCTTTCGGGAGAGTGGACGGGCAGGATCTCTCAAAAGAGAAAAGCACATTCAATCTGGACCGGACATAAGTGTTTGCTTTGTGATGTAGGCCGACCGATTTGTGGTCAAAAGCGGAATAGCGAAAGCAAAGTGGGGCCACCAATCATGTTTATGTCAATAGGTGCACGTGCAATCCACTTTCGTTCAGTTCACGACACGTGTGATGATATGCGATGAGAAAGCTAATTCTCTCTCCACCCTTTTCTCTCTAAGGGTGTATCAGGGCATAAACTCCAATTTATGATTTCTCGAATTGTAGGACACATTGTAAGTTGTCGGATTGCACATCTGATGGCCGATGATGCTTGCAACCTCTTTGTACCCACAGCGAAAGGCATTATACCATGGGTGAGGTTTGTATATAGCCCAGGCTCTAAACAATCAAAGTAAATCCTACCTTTAAATAATGTTTAGAAATATGGTTTCAATACTAGAAATTTTTGTGATAGCTTTAAAATATATTTTTATCTTTAATTATAAAATTTAAAGCTTCAAAAATAGTGTAGATCAAGCAGATCTAAAACAACTTGAAAATCTTGAAAATTAATAGTCCAAAAATACATTACAAGATGCACTATTTCCAAAATTTTAAATCTATTTTTTTCTCTTGTCCATGCATCTTAATCTCGAGATAATCAATTTAAAGATATTTGAGCATCAAAACAACCTCTTCTAGTGAGATATTTGAGGTGGGCTCTAATTTGATTGTTTAGAGCCTCGCTCTATATAAATTTTTTTCTTATACTATAGGAGTGCGTACACTATACTCCTGCAGGAACATATTCTACACACCGAGTCCCTCATGTAAAAGACCTACAATGGAGGAATTTTTTCAACTTACAATTTTGGGAATATATCATTATTTTCAAAGGAAAAAAATTTGAATTTTAAGTTTTCTAACACTTAGATCTCACCTTTATAATATTGGAAGGCTCATGTTCAATATCAGGACATTATTTTTTTTAAATGCATAGAGAGTGCAATTAGGAAAATTTCTTCCGTATTTTGTTTGAAGTTAGTCTATGGGTTGAAGAGATTACATCATCCCAAAGTTACTCCTAGATTGAAATTTACCTGAGGGAGTAAATAGACAGTGTGCTAATACGGGAACATAAGAATATTTTGACTATACAAGACCCTAACTAGAAAAGGTTTTAGCGAGGATGATACAACACTCGCACGCTTTTTATATATTCCTCTAATAATTATTTTTAATTATTTTTTTTCCCTTTCTTATTGAAATGTCAGTCTTTTTACCTCCGGTAATTATGCCCCTTTTTTAAGGCTCCTTGCACCTTGTGATTTCCATGGGAAACTCTCCTTGGAGAGTTGTGCCCTATAAGTTTGGTATGAAGTCGCTTTCTCAAACAAAAAATCAAAATGATTTAAGTGGTATCTTAAGACTAAGAACATGCTTCTTTCTTCTTCTTCTTTTTTTGTTTTTTTTTTCCCCCTCAGACACTCTACTTTCAAACCCTAGCTTTTCATGAAATAAACCCTAGTCTATTCAAATTCTTTTCAAACCCTAGTTTTTCATGAAATAAACCCTAGTTGTCTATTCAAATTTTTTTCAAAACCTTAGTTGCCGAACTTTTTTATGAGAGTTTCTCATATGAAAGAAATGCGGCCGTAGAATACACATCAACGCAAATATGATTGTCCAAAATTCCACATCTAATGTTCCTTTGGTATTCGATGATTATTATTTCTTCAGATTCGAATATGCCTTCTTTCTATACTGCCTACTAGGAGTTTACACGTGTTAAGCTTGCTCGGACTTGCGACAATGCCTGCTTATGTGAAAATATTTATCAATCCTTTTCTATCAAAAAAAAATATATATTATGACTTCTTTTATTTTGAGACGAAAATTACGTGTTAGTTAAAATAAATTTTAGGTGGCATAGTTCTCGTCTTTCGACTGCAGACAACAAAGTAAAGAGTTTTCGGGATAATTTCGTATATAACTCTAATTTCTCGTATTATTTCATGATAAATCCTCCTTCTGTTTTTTTTTTCAAGTGATATAAGAAAATTTGTAAAGATTTTTTCATAACCCCTCATCTTTTATCTCCCTTTTGATCATAAAAATTAGCCCCAACAAATCTTTTTATATCATTTCAACCAAAAAAACGTTTTTAATGGGTGGAAAGGGAAAAAATGGTTAAATTTTTTTTTGGGATGAAATGGTATAAAAAGATTTGTTGGAGTTAATTTTTGTAGTCAAAAGTCAATAAAAAATGGAGATAGGAGATGAGGGGGTATGGTAAAATCTTTAGGGACTTCCTTATGCCGCTTGAAAAAAAAAAAGAAAAGAGAGTTTACCATGAAATAATATGAGGAATTAGGGTTCTATATGAAATTTTACCAAGAGTTTATAAAAGGTTGCCATCTTAAACTGTATAATAAGATTCATCTTAAAAATTTGTTAAAACAAAGTAGTCAGATTCATTTGGTAGTTTTTTTTTCTCTTTTTTTTTTTGTTGCAAAATGAAGCAATTTGGTACTTTTGCCAATTTGGAAGAATTACTTCAAAATTTTTAAAAAAATCTTAATATAAAGGAAAAAGTTTATATAAGGTTGAAGCTTTAAATTATAGAATTACAGTGCACCTAAAAAATATATTGAAAAAGGCTGTTTTGATGTTGGAAAACCATCTAATTGATCATCTTGACAACGTGATGTATAGATATGAAAAATAAAAAAAACAAACAAACAAGAGGTCTTAAGTCACAAAAATAGTAAATTTTAAAATATATTATCTGAACGGTTAATTTCTCATGCCTTTATAAATTTGCTTGATTTGGATCATTTTTAGAGTTTAAAATTTCATAGGAAAAATTATAGATACTCTAAAATTAACTTTGTAGACATCCCCTCCCTAATACTTTTAGTATCACACCTGCAACCCAAGCACTATTTTTTATTGCTTTTAGTTTTGGGAAAATTACAAAAAAACCCCTAAACCAAAATTTCTATGCAACTTACCCCCAACCTAACCTTTCTACCACTTTTTTCCCCAAAACAAACTTTCTATGCAAATACCCCCTAAGGGAAAAAGTTCATTTTTATTAATACACAAAAATCATTTTGGCTAGATTTGACGTTGACTTTTGGACCCAAGTAGCACATTGTCGGAGCGCACCATCACATTGTTGGAATGCACAAGTGCCGGACCGCCCTAAGACAATGATTAGACCGCCCTAAGACAATGACCAAACCTAAACTAAGTACTGCCGGACTGCAACTGCCGGACCGCACTTTACATAGTATCAGAGCCTTATTGCCAGACAGCACTTTACACAGTCCCAGAGCCCTACTGCCGGACCACACTTTACACAGTGCTGGAGCCTTATTGCCGGACCGCACTTTACACAGTGCCGGAGCCTTATTGTCGGACCGCACTTTACACTGTACTGGAGCCCAACTCCCTGACCGCACTTTACATAGTACCGAAGCCCTATTACCAGATCGTACTTACACAGTGCTGGAGCCCCTATTTTGGTGGAATAGAGGACAGAGAGGGTAGTTTAGGTATTTTATTATTATTATTTTAGTTGGGGGGTATTTGCTTAGAAAGTGTTCTTTTGAGAAAAAAGTGAGAAACAATGCTACATTGGGGTAAGTTGCATAGAAAGTGTAGTCTTGAGAGTGTTGTATAAGGCAACCATATGTGCTCCGGCCGAAGAAGCCGAATCACAGGGAAGCGGGCCGAAACACATAATTGTCTTTTAAAAAGATTTTAAAATTGTCTTTTTAAAAGACAATTTTGTGCATATGCCAAAGAGGCCCAATTAGAGTGACGCAGATACACTGGAGCTTCGCTTCACTTCGGTGCATGCTGAAAATCCGAAGCTTTTAGTATCTTCATCCCAAGCGAAACGAAAATAACATTAGTTTTGATGTTGAAAAACCCTCTAATTAATCACCATGATATCGAGATATGGATATGAAAAGGAAAAAAGTTTTCTAACCCAAAAAATAGTGCACCATCTATTTTTAATATTTTCATATTTTATAGGTCTACTTGATTTAAACCATTTTTAAAATTTACGATTTTATAATTAGATATGAAAATCGGGTTGGGGTCTTCCATTCTCACCTAACGCATTAAAAAACCATTAATGATTTCAAAAAACAGGTAGGGGATCTCCATTCCCACTTAATTACCCAAAAATAAAAGCGAAGCGCTCGGCCAATATGCTCCGCTCCCGTGGGAGCGTAGAATCAAATTAGGTTTAATGAGTGTTTTAAAATGTAGATCGGCTCCGTGAACCAGCCAAACTGGAAATCCAATCCAGATTAATCAAACTAGTTCTCGTTCAATTTATTATTTAATAAAGAAAAGGAAACTCTCTCCAAACTATTTATTTATGTAATTGTAGCTTAGAAAAGAAGTGAATGGCCGATATGCCCCGTTCCCATGGGAGCATATTGCCTTTCAGCCTTTATTAACATCAAATTAGTTTTTGTGTGTTTTAAAACCTAGATCGGCCTGGTGAACTAGCCAAACTGGAAATCCAATCCAGATTAGTTTTTATCAAGTGTGAGTGTTGGTCCAAAAAAAAATAAAAAATACAGAGAAATAATAATAATAATAATAATAATAATAATAAATGTGTGGGACCGGATCACCTAATTCCCATATAGACTTGCCTGATTCCTTGACAAAACATTCAAGCCCAACGGAACCAGACCAATTCCCTCTCCCGAGTTGGTTTGGACTGATTTCAGATCCAAATCAATGGTTCCCAATCCGGATCATCAAAGTTTTAAAACAATAATTATTTCCATCCAGTCCCACAATTTAAAACTTTTTTCCACATCCACATGGCATAATTCTTAGCTTGTAATAATTAAAGTAAAAAAACAACCAGAAAATCTACATGTAGACCATTTTTCCTAACTATGAAAGTTGTGGTATTAATCAAATCCTATTTCTGATTTATCCACAGCAACAAGATTCTAGTAGTTCTCATGAGGCAAGGGAGTTGTGAATGCATAAAGGGGGAGGTCATCATCATTTGAAAGAAGATTGTTCCCTTTCACTCCCTCAATAAAAGATATGGACCCTATCTTGGGCAAGACAGTCTCTCTCCCTCATCACTTCAAGAAAGTTATGGAGACTCTCTCTCTCTCTCTCTCTCTCTCTCTCTCCACCAAGTCACCATCATTTCAGGACCTCAAGTGCATGTTATCATCATTTCTACAAAAGTCATGGTTTCTCTCTCTCATACATTGTACCAGTGAAAATTCATGTTACCATCTTTTCAGGGAAAAAAAGGTGGCCTCTCCCCGTTCTCTCTTTCATGTCAGTAGATATGAGATTCTTCTCTTTACACAATTCCATAAGAGCATTTCTTCAGGAGAAGGATCGATCTCTCTCGATCGAGCCGACAAAAAAAAAGGGTATAGTTCAAGCCTTTATGGTTTGGACTTTGGCCCTGAGCCCCTCTTGAAAAGACGGGGGCTTCATTTTTTATTCTTTCCGCCATGGTTCTCTGTTATCTCTTCATGCACTTTTAGCCAAGGGCCACCAAGCCTTGGAATTTCCTTTTCTCTATTCCTTTTTCTCCCTCTTTGAACTATGAACACTTTGTCCTTCTCGTTCATAAATTTGTCCCACCCAGGGATTTGGATGGGAATCAATCGGTACCCAACCGATTTTGAGATGGTATGGTCTCAGCTTGATTCCCCCACAAAAGCCCCACTTCTATTTTTTTTTTTTGCGGTTTTTTTTGAAGTTGCCTAATGTTTTTTTTAGGTCCCCTATGAATCCCCACAACATAAATCTTTATTTGGATTTTTGTTTTATTTCATTTATTCCTAATATCTTTTTGAATCATTGATTTGGACCAATTCAAATCCGATCCACATCACCGATTTAACAATCTACAGAGATCCCATCAGTGAACAATCCGCCCCACCGATCTCGATTTTAAAACATTGGTTCCATCTTTTCCTAGGATGCAACGACCGTAGCTTTACAATTTTGCTCCATCTACCATGGATGAGGCGCAATCAAATAAGTTTTCTTTTACGTTAAAGCCGAGAGAGAGGGTTATAACCTTGGGAAAGATTAATTCTCCAACTCATATATGATACGAGTAGATTATGTTAATGCAAAATATATAAAATTGACATGGAAGAAAACCAATTAATTTGTTGATGAGAATTAACATGAAGCATATAAATTAGCTTTGAATGGCTTTACATTGCTTCAACCAGTAATACAAATGAACTCCCAAAATATCAACTCTAGTTCTAAATCCCATACTGACCGTATTTATAGCTGAAACCTTAACAAACCCACAAAAGTCTTACTCATGATATAATTGAAACTTCTTATTAAAACAAAATCTGTAATAACTTTAACCCTGATAAAATAAATATTTCCAGAAGGATCTACTGTTTTCTCCAAACATCCCCTAAAATCGTTAAAAAAACTACAAAAAATCTTAGAATTCTAGAAAAAACTTAAAAACCAAAAAATAAACACTAAAAAAACCAAAAATGTATCTGTAACATTTAATAGAAAATATTCAAATATAAGAGGCTACTCATCCTACATCAAACTCCCCCAATTGGAAAAAACTCTTACTTGAGTTTTGAAGTGTGGGAAGATGTATTCTCCATCGAATCCACAATCATTTTCAACCCAAATATTGTGCATTTAGGCTTGATCCTAGGGTATGTTGGGTTATGGGTAGCAAGAAAGAGTCCTTAAGAAACGGATCTTGATTTATACAGTGAGGAATTGATATAAATTTATCAAAGTCAACTATCTTTGACTCGGACTGCATATGGTTTAGTAAACTTTAGACTCAAATTTTGAATCTTTAGAGGATTTTTCTAAGAAAACCAAGAGGCCAAATTGGGCTTAGATATGGCAGAGCTTTGAATAAGCTTTCCAACAAGTACTAACAATAGCAATTCTGAGTTACGAGTGAAAGATTGTGCTCTATTGAATGTACAATGCTCAAAATTACCTCAACTATCACTTGAATCTCAGTATCAAAGGAAATATCATCAACCACTTGGTGGCATCCTCTATGGCACAAACATTAGCAGAAAATCCAGAGAGTTTGAGATCCTATAGAGCCCCGTGATCATCTTTCTCTTTCTATAGTTTATAGAATTCTAATTCGAGGTGGATGTGAACTTTATAATAGCGTTTATAAAGTACTTGGTAATAGTGCCTTCGACGCTCAATTCAATTAAATAGACTTGTTAAATTTACATTGGTTTAAGCCTGTTGAAATCGTCTCGGTTTAGTCCTAGAGCAAAGCAAACCAAGAACTTATTCTTCATCGAACCTTAGATTTTCGCCTATGGTTTCCATGATAGATGAAGATCATAGCGTTTCCTCACTCACCTAACCATCCATGGTTTCTAGGTTCCCGTCAACAATACCATGTTCTTCATCGTCTTCATAATCTAATCTTTCCTGCTTGAACTCCATCCATTCACCTAAAATCGAACTTTCTGAAAAATCCAAATTCTTACCCAAGCACGTGTCAAATATTGACAGCAAGTCCCAATCTACAACATGCTGATTTTTAAACAAATTGATGAGAATAAACGTTCTCTATGGTCTCTCATTAAGATCATGCACATATCTGCGCACACAGGGAGATCACCTCTCCCGGGGTTGTAAGGTGAATTAAACTCCATTGAACCTAACCTATCATTGTGATTGGATTCAAACCCGCCAATGTCATGAAAAATTAAAACATTGATAGAGTGGATTGAGTACACATCATGTACCATATTTAACATATCTCCCATGTCAATTTCTCCACTCTCGTTTTCCAATCATTGAATTCCTGCCGTGGTACTTCAACAACAACACCATTACCAGCACCACCACCACCACCACCACCAACTCGGCATTCCAACCTCTTGTAATAGTGGCTCCTCAGGCACTTTGGGAAATGTCTTCTGTAATACCAACTAATGCAAAAGAAAAAACTTTACAAGGGAAGAAAACCAAATAATCTACTAAGAGAATTAATGAGGAAGCCTACAAGTCGGACTTCAATGGCTCTTTACTACGTCAACCAATAATAAACTAAATCGCCAAAACTCATCTCTATTTGTAAAATCCCCTATGTATAGCTAAAACCTTAACCCTAGAAAATCATAATTCTTATATAATTAAAAATTCTAATTAAAATACAATAAAATTCCTAATAAAACTTTTGCGCATCATAAAATAAATAATTTGACAAGGACTCCAACTACTTTTTCCAATAGCCCTAAAATCCTGAAAAATAAAAGAATCCCAAAATCCCCCAAAAATTAAAAAACTTCCAAAAAGCATATCCCTAATATCTAATACAACAAATTTCTAAAATAAAGAGCATCATGTCTTGCATCACCTATATGACCCCCTGAGAGAGAGAGAGAGAGAGAGAGAGAGAGAGTATGCTACGTATGAACTTGGGAAATATCAACACCTTCAATTCAGATGAATAGACACATTGTGGAGGCTTCCCACAAATGATAATGAGGAAGTGATTTTCATCCTCCATAACTTCTGCTTCATGTACAAGGGACATGAGGAGATTGATAACCTCTGTTTGTTTAGGCCAAGCATCATAGGCAAATGGCCACAATCTGGTGCTTTCCACGGTCTCTCCCAGTACAGCTAAACCAATGGTCATCCCCTAAAGCTTAAAAAAAGTGGGTGTATATTTTGGAAATCCATATCAATAGCTGTAATGTTGGATTTATGGAAAGAATAATTATTCTTCCTATGACAGCAAAATGGCCTCTAGTTCGAAAAGAATGTTGATACATTGGTAGGCAAGACATCATCATAAATTTCAAATAGGCAGCGTCGAACTCACATAGGCATATATTATGGACAAGATGGATGCCCCCTCCGGAACAAAGCCTCCAACTGAAATTTTGATAGAAGCTCTCTACGAAACCTCAACAGTGTTGATACTGGAGCCATACTTAGAGACCATAGAGGCAGGTGATGCTTCATCATGAGGGGCATGGTGGCAACACAATGGCCATTGAAGCTACGTCACGAGGCTTACCGCAGACCTAATAGGTGACCTAAGATAATGATTCCTGAAACGTTACCAGGTGGCGTACAGAGGATAATCATCGCTGTGTAGATTGACCCCCATTTTGAGGGAATTCAAAGACGAGAGAGAGAGGAGGTTAAGGCAACTCACTGGTACAAAGAAGCTAACAAGGAAGTAGATGATCGGGCCAAAGGAGGTGTTGGCCATTCAAGTTTGATAGTAACTCGATTTGAATTACCAGAAGAAAGTTTTTAACTCGATTTGATTTCGCAGATGAGAGTTTTTGTGCACATGGAAATGCATATACTTGTGTACGTGTAAATTTAGAGGGTATTGATGAAAGGTTTAAAGTTGATATTAAACATAGCAAAAGACAAACCTGGATACAAAACTCGCTTTTGATTAGGAATTGTGTACTATGAAATCATTCATCTTTGTTACAAGAAGGTCACAATTACTCCTACTCATTAGATGTCAAATTGGATAGCTTAGGTGTGTGACAAAATTTGAGAAATTCTTTTTGAACTTTGAGTCCAGCGAATAACACTCTTACAATCGCCCCATTTAAAAGACCTCTTTGTATCAAAAGTAAATAATATCTTTATATACTTTTGGTTTTAAGCCAAAAATCTAGTGCTTTATCATATGCTCTTAATTTGGAAGTATAATGCTTAGCCTTAAGATTGCCGAATTAACATCCCTTCTCAATTTTTTCTTTTTAAAAAAGGGCCAACTTTAAAACCATATTTGAATGCAATGGAGCAGACAATCCAATCAACAAACACCATACCAATTTAGCACATCTAAAATGGATGTATCATCTAAAACAAGAAAAAAGATGAAATGAATATCGCGACTATTTGAGAATGGGAATGGGGCTGGGGTTGTAGTCGTAGCACCATGTAAGCCCTAGCAAAAGTCTAAGCTTCCATTCTCACCTAGCACTTTTGAAAACCACTTAGAATTTAAAAAACGGGTCCTTTGAAAACCACTTAGAATTTAAAAAAAGGGTAAGGGGATGTATTCCTACTGAACTATCCAAAAAAGAAAAAAAATATATAGCCACCATTTAAAAAGTAGATTTCTGTAATTTTCCTCCACTTTCAAGAACACCATATCATAAACAACATAAGTATCCATGTAGCAGAAATTAAACATTTCCAAATCACTATGTGAGTACTCTTTTTAGTTTTTAAGAAGATTGTAAAATCTCTCTCTCAAAAACAAAATAGCAAACTATTGAAAAGACTCAACCAAATGTATACCACCCTGACAAAGTAGAGACTAAACATTAGTTTGAAAACCCAAAATCAAAAGGTTCAAAATAAAGGAAAAGCTTTCTATATGCCACCAAGTATAGGAAATTTATATACCCTCTCTCACCACCTGATCTGAATGGATGGCTAGGATGGCCCCAATCCCAATATCAGGCCTAAATACTATTTTATTTTATTTTTACAAATCATATCGACACCAAATTTTACTTTTAGAGATATTTTGGTCATTTGTTTTTCTGAAAATATTTTTTTGACACTTTCATAGGCGCGCGCCATTGATGTCACACACCAAATTTCATGTTCATATGACATATAAAAAAATTTTAAAATAAAATATTGTGAGACATCAGATCCCGATGAAATGGTGAGATGTTCATTTGTGACACTATTGTTGATTCCATCCCAGCCATCCCTTCAGATTAGATGGCTAGGAGAGAGTGGCATATATAAATTCCCTATGCCTAGCAGTATATAGAAAGCTTTTCCCAAAATAAAGGAGGCTGTCAATAGTTTAAACTTCGAAACATAGAGGTACTAAATGCAATGCACAATATAGTTCGGGAAAATTCGAGGGGCAAGTGAAAAGAGATGACTGAATTTACTGCTGTTTACACAAGGAACCTATACAATATCATGTGACACAAGCAATGCCATTTTGGCCACCAAAAAAAAAAATCAGATAAGTAAACACAGAAAAGAAATGGAGATAAAGGAAATAACACAAATTTAAGTTAATTACAAAAAAAATATTTACACTCACAGGCATCAAATGTGAATATATGTACTAGCCCAGTGCTAATTTCCAGCTTTGAATGGCACCCTTCAGTTATATCAAACCTCCAGATTTTGCAGAGACATAGATCACATATCCACTGAAGAGGCTCCCTAGGAAGTACGACAAAGAAGATAAAATTTATTTTGCATACAACTCTCATGATTATAGAAACAGCATCAAAGCCATTGAGGTCCCCTTTCGAGTTTATGAATTTTGTTTTTTTTTTTCTTAGAAGTAATCTTGGAGGTTATTTTAATTCAGAAACTTTCATCCAATCTTCCACATTTTACATCTCGGAAAAGTTTTCACCAGGAACAGATACATAAAATTTTCATTTAGGCAGCCTCATTGAGCCAAACAAATCTCCTAATAATGTGTTTTCTCACATCAGAAAAGAAAGAGAAGCCAAAGTCCAAAATTTTGGATCGTTCATTTACGGGGGGGAAAAAAAGAAAAAAAGAAAAAAAACCACTGGCTCTAAAATAGCTTAAGAAAAGGCACTTTGTGATGTAGATGTTCTAAGTCAAAACCTAGTGAAATTTCCATTGAATTTCACACCATAATGGCCAAGACAGACGAACCATGACACCTAGTTCAATCTCCACAACAGTTGACAGTTTAAAACTTGATATTCATGAAAAGAAATTTGCCAAAACTATAACCCACAATTGCACTATAGAAACCAAAGTGTGAGAGTAATTCGGTCATACGGACAACGGAATTCACTGGGGTCACTAATGTCCATTGAAATGATGAACAATGGAGAAGATGACAGAGTGCAACCCACCTCACCAGAACAGGACGAGACTCCAGTGGTGGGCCCTACCTCCTTTCATGACTACCCCTCACTTCATTCAACGGTCATGGACACCAGCACATGACTTTTTCATAGATTAATGGAGGACTAAGTATATTACGATCAAGATGACCACAGAAAAGCTACGGTTACAAGTATTGACTAATCAATTATCATTGGTAGATGGTGATGGAAAGAGAGTGAAATCCATGAAAGCATGGCCCTACCAAAATGGTAGATCCTACTCCCTCCCCACAACACCCAAACAATTGAAAATTGAGTGACCAAAGCTTTCTATGATCACATGAGAAAACTTTCCCTAATCAAAGTATCTTTAACTAATTATCCTCGGCGTGTGTTCACTAGACGCATCTTTGATTCGTATATACTAGAGATACTAACCTTGAATAATAAATCATGTGCAAGATTTTCCCATGGCAACGAAATGGACATTAAGCAACACTTCAGGGGTAACATTCCATGGTCTGATTTCTTTGTGGAAGAGGCAGCAGCATAAGCCTGCTTTGCCGCTACGGAAGCAACTGTAGCTGCTTTACGAACCATGGTCCCAATACCAATATGTAAGCCTCTTTTAGACATTTGAACTGGGGAAGGAGGCCCGGACATCTGTGCACTCTGGTCTACAACATAAATAGAAGGTTAATAGCTGACATGTCATATCATGCGCTTAGAAACAGAAAATTGTTCAAATAATTCCAGTTATATATTGGGCCTCATTTCTCCAAATTCTGAAAAGCTTGCTTAGTTATTTTTAACATGTCTAGAGAGTTCTGACCTTTAGGCTCCTTAATGAGCAACCAAAAGACACGAAGTTTCCAAAAAAATGCCAATCTAATTGTCTTGTTTCAATCCAAAGATACAAACCTAGTAAACCAAATACATTGCCAAATACCTCCCAAACTCCCCCACATAACTGCAGATCATAAATTTGGTCACGCAAAACATACAAAAACATCCTACTTGAAAAACAACCAACAAAAAGCATGTGAGATGAATTGCCCATCTACATAAGTGTACTCACGTAGTTTATACCTGCATATTTGCAATTTATACCATTTGTTTGATGCCTTGTGCTCATACCCTAGGTCGTAAAATCTAGTACAACAGTAACCCTTAGACCAAATGACCCAATTACCACTTAATCTATAAACATACAGCAAATAAATTGAGCATTGTTCAAAAAAGCGGACTGCCCAGTGCCTAGGCGGCCAAACTGGGCGGCCGCCTAGGCAGTACAAAACTTGCCTAAGCGGGCGCCCGGCACCCGACACCCGACCCTGGGCGACCACCCAAAGCTTGTGCCCCACCGAGGGGCAGAAATTTTTTTTTTTTTTGTTGTATTGATTTTTTAACAACATAAAGGGTTTTAAAGATGAATTTTAGGTTCATTTGAAACTTAAACCCACAAGAATCCATTTTAGAGAGAAAGAAACCTCAAAAAAACTAAATTTTGTGACTTTCATTAGATCGAAGTGTTTTTCAAAGTTACAAAAAACAGATCCAAACATCACCCAGATAGATTTGATTTAGTTTTGGAGTTTTATAATCCTATCAGATGGTGTTTTTTATTATTTTAGCAACGGAAAACATCTCAGAGGTGGGGAGTTTGGAGTTCGAGCAATCAAAGTAAGTGCAAAACTTTATTTTTTAGATTGCTTGTTTTATTTTGAATTTTCGTATATTTTCTTTTTCTTATTTTTAGTTTCTACTTTCTACTTTCTAGTTCTACTATCTAACTTTTATGTGTACAGTCTACAGTGTATCAGACTATCAGTGTATGCTTGTATGGTTTTACTATTTTAGCATTGGACGAAAATATGGATTATGGTCTTATGGATTATCAAAATTCTCTCATTGACTTCTATCTTCTTTTTTTTTAACTGGGATTATGGTCTTATGGGTTATCAAAATTCTTATGGATTATGGTCTTATGGATTATCAAAATTCTTATGCATTAATCATTATCAGTCATCAGTTTTTTTTTTTGTTCAACTGGGCCACCAAGGTTCTGGGTGCCTGCCTAGGCGCGGGGCAGCCTGGACCCCCATGGCCGCCTGGGTGCTGCCTAGCGCTTTTTGAAACACTGAAATTGAGTTAAACAAAAGAAACCTTCTATAGCAGTGAATAAGACCCTTGCACTGTATATTATTTTATCCCAGCTATAATAGTACATGGACCATAATTATCAGGTATCAATAGAGGTTCATCCATCTGAAAGATAGGAATATAAAAAGGTGAGTACTAGCACAACCCAGCGTGATCACCTAAAGAAGCTAAGGCCAGTTATTTTTCATCTCCATCGTCTTTAAATTCTAATTATATAGAAATTAATTGTACATGAAAAATCCAAATTTTGATTTTAGTAACTCTCAATAATTCAAGCAAAGTTGAACCTCTAACCTGCAATGCCAGAGACAGCAACTTCCACTTCTCCTCGCCCTCCAGGCCCTCTCATGTAAAGCCTCTCAACTTTTGCAGGGAGGTTCCCAATAGACAGAAGGCTTCCAAATCTAGACTTCCCAGCTGCAAATATAAAAAGTAGCATTCATTAGTTATTACTAGTTATGCAATATAGTTCCTTAATCAAACAAATCCAACTATCAAAACATATGATTATATGATCTTAAGGTAGGTGCATATAATTTGCCACATGCTGATGGCAAGAGTAAGAAAAGAAAATAATTCATTATTCATAGTTCTCCGTAGAAAGGCATAAACGGCCCCATGGTAAATGAGGGATGAAACAATGTCACTAGCTGGAGGACAAAATATTTGACTATTGCATATAGAGTGGGTTCGCATGGGGTTTTAGAAATTAGAAATTAGAGAGCGTAAGAGACTTTGAAAAAATGAAGTGCTTTTAGAAGATGAGGGCATAGAGTGCATGGGGATTTAGAGAGCATTGAGAGTCTTTGAGAAGCGAAGAGCTTAAAGAGTAAGGTTTTTTTTTTTTTTTTTGAGAATGTAAAAGTTTTAGGAAATCCAAAGGTTTAGAGGACCTAAAGAAAAGTTTAAAGAATTGAGAGTTTTGAGAGAGGACCGGGCCTGGGCCGGAGGCTTGAGTCCTTAACGTTGAGAGAGAGAGAGAGGAGATGGAAAAGGGGGAGACGGACCGGCAGTTACTGCCGGCCTGAGCAAGAGGGGACATGGGGAATACATGAGAGGGAGAAGAGACAGGCAACAAAGAGAGGGACCGGCAATTGATGCCGGTCCAGGTAAAATGGCGAGAAGTGAGAGAAATAAGGAAGAGAGAAGATGCGGACTGGCAATGACTACCAATCCAGATGAAGGGAAAGGGGGTGGACTAGAGAAAGGGAGAGAAGAGACACTGCCGGTCCGGACGAGAGGGGAAAAGGAGAATATAGGAGAGGAAGAGATGGGAAAGAGAGAGATGGAACGGCAGTGGATGCCGGTCCAGATAAAAAGGGGAGAAATAAGAAAAATAAGGAAAAGAGAAGAGGCGGAACAGTAGTGACTGCCGGTCTAGACCAAGGGAAAGGGGGTGGACGCGAGAAATGGAGAGAAGAGACAGACCGGCAGTGACTGTCGTTCCACAAGAGAAAAAGGGTAAAGGGGGAATGAGAGAGAAAAGGGGCGGACCGGCGGCGACTGCCGGTCCAGACGAGGGAGGAAGAAGAGGAAGACGAAAGAGAGAAAAGGGACGGACCAATGATGACTGCTGGTTCAGACAAGAAAGGGAGAGTGAGAGGAGCGTGTGAGAGAAAAGAGACCGGTAGTGTCTAGACGAGGAAGGAAGAGTGAGAGGAGTGAGTGATAGAAAAGAGAAGAACCGGCAGTGACTGCCGGTCTAGACGAGAAAGGGAGAGTGATAGGAGCAAATGAGAAAAAAGAGACATACCGGCTAACTGTCGACCCAAACGAGGAAGGAAGAGTAAGAGGAGTGTGAGAAAAGAGACGAAACGGCAGTGACTATCGGTCCAGACAAGAAAGGGAGAGTGAGAGGAGTGACTGAGAGAAAAGAGACGGACCAACAATGACTGCTAGTCCAAAGATAGAGGGCAATGAGAGATAGAAGAGACGGATCGGTGGTGGGTGCCGGTCCAGACAAGAGAGAGAGAGAAATGGAGTGAGGTGAGATGTGAAGGTCTGAACCGGCGGTGGCTACCAGTCCAGGCTAAATAGAGAGAAAGAGAGTGAGATGGGAGAGATGAGAGGGTTTGAACCGGCGGTGGCTGCTATTCTAGGCAAAAGAGAGAGAAAGAGAGTGAAATGGGAGAGATGTGAGGGTTTGAACCGGCGGAGGCTGTCGGTCCAAGAATGAGTGAGAGAGACAGAGTGAAATGGGGTTGGGCCAGCAGCGACCGCTAGTCCAGGGAGCAGTGAGTGAGATGGGGATTATAGAGGGCTTGGACCAGCGGTGGCTGCTGGTCCAGGTAAAGGTGAGAGAAAGAGTGAAGTGAGGGGTGTGAAGGTTTGGACCGACGGTGGCTGCCGGTCAAGGCAAGGGTGAGTGAAATGAGCGGCGCGAGGGTTCAGACTGGCAACGGCTGCCGGTCCAGAAGAGAAAGAGAGACGAGGAAGAGATGGGGTTGGGTCAGCAGTGGCTGTCGGTCCAAAGAAGAGTGAGAAGGTATGGGGGCAGTGCACTCAAGCTTAATCAGTCTTTTTGTTAGGTCAGGGGGCTCATCTAGGTCACGTCCTATCTGAGCTTGTCCCACAGCACATGTGACTACATGAATCCCCCAAGGTGACTTGGGCTTGCCAGGCATCTTTTGGTCGGTCTTTCCCTTAAGGGAGATGCTGCCCGATTTTCTTTTGATCGTGTTAGGCTCTTGCCTCTTTTCTTGGCAACATTCCTAACATGGTTTTTTTTCTTCTTTCTCTCGTTCAGCCAAGGAGCCTGAGATCGAGATTATTAGGGACAAGAAGTTCCCTAAGGCACATGAGATCGGTACTGAAGTCTACACCGGATTTTCCCTAGCCAGAGGGCAACCTCTTCGAGATATGGACCCTTCCTACCATTTAAGATGGCCTTTCACCATTACCTTCGTGGGTGACGATCCACGATTCCAAGTCCGTACAAACGAAGAAGGGAGGCCGATAGCTGAGGGTGATGGAATGTCCATGTTTCATTTCCTTCACTGTAATTATGACTTAGCCTTGAATCTCCCCACACTGTGCAAGAGAATGCTGACGGATGAGAAGTTGTTCTGGTCCCTTGGGGGGTTGCGGTTCCAAGGTGAGCACCAATACTTGAAAGGCTACGTGTCTTGGACCCTTGACATATTGGAGAGCTTCGAAGAAGATCTCAATAAGGCCTCTCTTGTAGCAGCCGTGCAATGCTCGGCAGGGTATTATGACCGGCGCTCAAACATGATGCTGGCCTTCCTGGACTCTTGGAGCTACAAGAGTAACTCATGGCTTCTCAGTCATGGAGAGGCTGGATACTCGCTTCTTGACCTCCAATTCTCCGGGGGTTTGTCGATGCTAGGGTTGATGTATGACAAATTCGTTCTTGAGAACGATTTCATTTTTGGGAAGGGGCGGACCCTACCCACCGGGCCTTCGAGATCTCTTTCAGATCTATCAACTGCTATGCTCAAAGGTGAACAACGGGCATGTGTCTTTTTCAACATCGTTTCACTTCTTTCGGGGTGACCAGACAGAGGTCAATGAACCCGGTTACGGCATCGTTGGGGGAAAGGGGAAAGAGGCCACCGAAGATAATGTAGCCCCCTCGTCCTTCCATGGAAAGAAGGATCACGTATACCTAGCGGCTTATCTTGCAATCTTCCTATGCAAATTCGTCCTCTCCGGATAAACTAGTGACTTCATTCGTCCGGGATGCCTTTTCGCCGCTTGCGAGCTAGCTGTGGGTCGCACATATGCATTGGCTCAATCGGTATTGTGAAGCATATGCCATGGCATGGGTGCCATAGCCTGGGGTAGGCTGAAAAAGAATAAGCACGGGCAATTGCTAAATGGCGAGGCTCTACCCGAGAGCTTTAGGACTGCATTCCCGATCCATTTAGTGTTCGAGTGGCTATCAGCTTTCTTCCTGGAGACTTATGAGGTGAATCCAGCCCTGTCGGATTACAAATGTCCCCACCTTCTAAAGATTGTCAGAATGCAAGCAGTCTTTCGTACCCCTGGTGCAGCTCGCGGTCTCTTTGGAGGGGGTCTTTCTTTGCCCGTCCGGTCCCCTTCCCAATCGACGGTCCCACTGCAGAGCTTTCTTGGACGAGTTCGAGAAATCACTTGACGGTGCCACGACCGATACCCCAGAGCTCATGTATCTATTGAGTGTAAGGGAAGGCATTCTGGCTCTTCGAGCATCATGGGGGAAGCAGCTCGAGTTGTATTACCCCCATAGATTTGCGCGCCAACATGGGCTTGACCAAGGGTGCTCGTACCATGTTTTGTTTGAGAAGCAGTGGGGCAAGATAGGGCGAAGAAGGATAAGGATGCCCCCAGGTCGAAAAGGGAGTCTTGGAAGGACATCCATGAGGCGGGCTTGGGCCATGGTCCTCGAGTTCTCAGAGGAGAACAAGTTTGTCGTGCCCCATTACGGTCGCAAGGCGCGTGCGACCGAGGTTTACAGGCACTGGTAGGAATGCACCAACCACTATTGGAGAAAAGACCACAAGTGGAAGACATTAACTGCGCTTCCAAGGGGGATACTGCTCATGGGAAGGACATCCAGCCCATCCCTTACCCAAATGTTTTTTAACTTAATTACCCACGGGATTGGAGATAGATTGGCGTGCGCCGGGGCCTATTGGTAGATAAAGAGACACCCTAGGCCCTTGTCCTTAAGGGCACTACTGGTTCACTTTTCGACGACCTATGCTCCCTCCTCGAGTGGAAGGCTGGGCGTGTTGTTAGGGGTGTTGAAGATTGGCGTGTTGTTAGGGGTGTTGAAGATTGGCCCACTCGGGATTTGAACACTCTGATAGGCAGTGGCCCTCATTCTGCTCCCGAGGCCATTCGTCCCTATGACAGCCACGATTTGAGCCTCATGCTTAAGTCTTGGAAGGAGGTGAGAGTAAGGGATGCAGCAGCCAAGAAAGCGAAGGCCGAAGCTGCCGCTGTCATCTGCTACGTAGTCTGCAGCAAAGAAGGCTACTGTTGAGCCACTCACCACCACACCCGTGATCACACGGAAGAGCACTCGTTCAAGGAAGAGCGCTCAACCAGTAGAGGCCACGGAGGAGGAAGATGTTCCCTCAAGTTCCCCAACTCCAGCTTTGGCTCCTAATCTACCCCCCAAGCCACGCAAGCCCGCGAAGCGCGCTAGATGGGCAGTTTCTTCAAGTCCTTCCCCTGTGCTTGAGCCCCTTGTAGCTCAAGAGTCCCCAGCTCGACGGGTTACTTTTCACCCTACCCTAGCTGAGGTAGATTGCACAGTTGCGGGGGAGGCTACTCATACTGAAACTGAGCTCCCTAACACGGAGGCAACCCCAATTACTGAGGCTGGTGTTGACAGGACCGAGGCCGATGAGCGGAGTGAGGGTATGGCAGCTCTTTTGAGGAGCGACAGGATGCCAGTCTTATCACCAATACGTGCTTCATCCAGCTTCTCACACGGTGCAAGCACTAATGACCTAATCCCGAGGGGGAATGATACCTGCTCTGAAGATACGGTTGCAGCCGAGCACTTGACTTATCTGGCCTTGAATACGGAGGTCGCATCTAGTGTGGAGATTGAGACAGCTGCTGCAACTCCCGAAGCAACTTTGGCCGCGGCTGTAGAGATTAAGACCTTTACTGTGACCTCTAAGGCGGCTCCACTGACGAATGGGATCACGGGGGCCGAGCTCACAATTGTGCCTTATGAGGAAGCTCCAAGGGTAGAGACTGTCCTAGAGACGGAGCCTACAAGCGTAACTCCTGAGGTGGCTCTGGGTATTGAGGCAGTTGAAGGGGGTGAGCTCGCTATTCTGGCCTCGGAAGCAGTTCCAAGTACCGAAGGGGCCATTATTGCGGAGACATCCCCTGCTTCGAGGTCTTTAGCGGCACCCTTGAAATCAGATGACGTCCCCCATTGGATGCTCCTCATGCTTTGGGGAGGGGTTTAAGGATTGAGTGCATATTCACTGCCAGAACTAGGGGGCATGATAGTTGAGCTGAGGCAGTTTACCCAGGGTGCACTGGGTGGTATGGGCAGGAGCCTTGAAGAGCCTGTGTTTGCGAGCTTCCGAGGTCTATTAGACGACCTGGAAAGGCAAAGGGGCGAAGCCTTAGAGAGTGCCTTCGCGTCTCAAGAGTTGGTCGGGGGCAGACTGAAGGCCATAAACGAGTCAGTAGTCCAATATCAAGAGGAGGTCGATAACCCCCTTTTAGAGAAGACTGCCATCCTCTCAAGGCCGGTCGCAACGCTTTTGTGGCTGAATTAGATGCCAAGAAGGAGGAGATTCTCCGGCCGAATGAAAAGCTAAAGTAAGGGAAGGTGGTACTACTAGAGTGGAGGAAGGAGAGCGAAACCATGGGTGTCAGAGTGCAATAACTTGACGAGCGATTGGCTGAGAAGGCATCTCTTTTGAACGAGACCACCACGGCTACGAGAAGTGCCCAAGAGAAGGCCAAAGCGGCCTTCGAGCACTCAAAGGCCTTGTCAAAGCAAATTTATGCGGCCATCTCCAACTTTTGAGAGCATATGTTTTTTCCCTCTCTTCTTTTGTTTTTATTGTAATTCTGGAGTTGCCCCATGACTTTTTGTTATGGAATGAAAAGTTTTGCCCTCTTTCTTCCATTCTGCTTCCTTCTCTTGCCTGTGGCTCTGCATGGTTTGCCTTTGCATAGGGGACATTGGGGTTGCTCCTTATGAGGGTACCCTCAACTTCCACTTTTCTTTGACTTAAACGCCCGTTCGAGTTTTCGCTCAAGTCATTAGAGTATGTGCCAGTTTTGGTTTGCACAAAACCCTATTAGTTTTTTTTTTTGTGCTTTTACCCATGGTTATTCTAGCATGTACATCATTTTCTCATTTTTACTCACGATGCCCTTTCGGGTTTTAATCGTGCCCGATTTTTTTCTTTCTTTTGTTTTGTTTTTTTTTTTTTCTTCCTCTTTTTTTTGACGTCTTTTACTCACGATAGCTGATGGTGCTATCATGCCACATCATTTTTTTCCTTTTATTTTCTTTTGACTTTCTTACGCACGATGCCCTTCCGAGTTTTCGTCGCATCCGTCCTCTAGGTGGGCACATTTTAAGGTCATGCCGCCAAGACCGTACTGTTAGTGTGTTTTAAGGTCGTACACCAAGACCTGAGGCATGCTTAAGGTCGTGCCTCCGAGATCAGGTGCCCTACAGTAGGCTACAGTATGTGGCTTGGACCGATGATCATGGGTAATACTTCTTCAAGTGTCGTCCATTGATTGGTCGCATGGCCTCGTCTCTGTTGGGATGGGCCAATATATATGCCCCATTGGGGAAGGTCCTCTTGATCACATACGGTCCTTCCCATTTTGGCTCAAACTTCCCCTTGGGCCGACCATGGGTTATGATGGGTCGTCTTACTGATAGCACCAATTCTCCAAATGTGAATGAGCGGACGTTGACAACTTTGTCAAAGGCTTGATGCATTCAGCCCCGATAGACTTCAAGACTTTCTCGAGCTTTGAACCTCTTCTTGTCCAGGACATCAACCCTTGATAACGAAGAGTGGTTTGTTCCTCCTCATTCATGTCGTGGTGAACAGCTACTCGGAATGAGGGCACCTGGACTTCCAATGGCAGGACTGCTTCGCTCCCATAGACTAAGGAGAAGGGAGTCACTTCAGTTGAACTACGCACAGTGGTCCGATAGGCACACAAAACTTCGGGAAGCTTCTCATGCCAATTCCTCTTTGTCTTAGAAACCGATTTCTGCAGGGCACTACAGAGGGACATGTTGAAAGCTTTGGCTAGGCCATTGGCTTGGGGTGGTACATGGTCGAGTACTTCCACTCGAAGCCAAATTGGTTGGCTAGGCAGTCTATATGATGGCTTCAGAACTGGGGGCCATTCTCTGAGGTGATCCAGTCTAGGACACTGAACCGATAGATAACGTGGTGCGAATGAAGTGGGCCACGGTGATTCCCGATTCTTGCTTGAAGGGACAGCTTCAACCAATTTGGAGAAGTGATCAATGGCAGTGAGAATGAAGTCATGCCCTAAAGCAGAAGGTGGGTCAATGGGCCATACAATGTCCATGTTCCATTGTGAAAAGGGCCGGGATGCCATTGTGGGGTGAAGAGGTTCGGGTGCTTGGTGGATGAAACTTGCATGAATTTGACACCTCTTAGCATAAGCAAGTGAATCTGGAATCATGGACGGCCAGTAATAACCCAACCTTCGTATCCAATCACAGAGTTAAGGACCGGATTGGTGTAACCCACAGATACTGGCAAGAACCTCTTCAAGAACTTGGCTTGCTTCTTTCAAGTTAACACATTTGAGAAGAATGTTGTTGAAAGAGCGTTGAAATAGGACATCATCCTCGAGCAACACATACTTGGTAGAGATCCTTCATATGTTGTTGTGTTGCACTCGATCTTTGGGAAGCCGGCTGTGCTTAAAGAAATCTAAGATCAGCTCTCGTCAATCCCTGTCTTGCTTTAATTCAGAGCACAAAGGGTCATGGCATTCTGGGTCTTTTTCATCAAGTTCATTGATGGGAAGTTGTTCGGCGTCCTTTGTGGCCTTGATGGCATCTCTTGTTGCGCGGAGTGCCCCGAACGCGTATGGCGGGCATTCTGGGAATAAATGCCGCTCATCGTCATCATCGATTCCATCCACTAGCTCGATGTGCCTCCATTCAGCGACCCAGATTGGCGTTGGCCCTTTTAATGGTATCTGGATTGTCGCACCCAGCTTGGCGACGGCATCAGCTTGTGAGTTGAGCCTTCTTGGGATATGCTCGAGGGAGATCTCTTCGAGTTCTGCCATGAGAGACATGGCAGTGTTGCAATAGACCTTGAGGCTGTCTTTTCTTACATCATACACCCCCTGGAGCTGTCGTATTACCAACTCGGAGTTACCAAAGATGGCCATGCTCTTCAAGTTCATCTGAGAGGCAATCTCAAGGCTTATGATAAGGGCCTGATACTCGGCCATGTTGTGATAGCATACTCCCACTAGGGAAAAGGATGGTGGAATAATGTCGTTCTGAGGGGTAAAGTATGCTACGCCAGCCCCACCCTTTTCAAATTGAAAGGCCCCGTCGAAGTACATCTTCCAGTCATATGGTTCCTAAATGCAGAATACTTCTTCATCTGGCAATTCATCGGATAGGAGAGAGCCCACAAGGAGAGGGAGTGCAGCCAAAAATTCAGCTAGGGCTAGGCCTTTGATAGCTTTTTGCGGAACATATGTGATGTCAAACTCCATGAGGAGTAGCGACCATTTCACAATGGCCTGAGAGACAAGGGCGCATCATGAGAAAGTTAATGGGATCAGCTCGCCAGATAAGTTGAATCTCAAGCACCAGTAAATAGTGTCATAGTTTCTTAACAACAAAGATGAGGGCCAGACACATCTTCTCGATCGTGGAGTAATTCTTCTCGACCCCTTGCATCCTTCTACTGAGATAATACAGGGCTGTCTCTTTTCCACCTTCATTGCTTTGCACGAGTAGAGCGCACAGCGAGTTATCCAAGGTAGAATGAGAGGCTTCCCCGGGATGGGGGCTGAGAGTATAACAAGCTTCAACAAATAGGCCTTGATATCTTCATAGGCCAAGTGACAGGCTTCATCCCACTCGAAAGGCACATCTTTCTTCATCAGACGGGTAAAAGGCTTACACCATCCTGATAATTAGAGATGAATCTCCTAACGTAGGCAAGCTTACCTTGGAGCGATCTGAGCTCTCGGAGATTCTTGGTGGTGGCATCTCTTGGATGGCCTTGATCTTGACAGGCTGAATTTTCAATCCCTGATATCCGACAAAAAACCCCAAGAACTTTCCCGACCGCACACTAAAGGCGCACTTTAGGGGGTTCATCTTGAGTTGATGAAGCCCCAGACGTTCGAAGACCCGTTCAAGGTCCTTGATGTGGGTGCTCCTTTCTCCTGATTTTACAGCCAAGTCATCTACGTAACACTCCACCTCCTCATGAAGCATGTCTTTGAAGACGGTGGTCATAGCACGCTGGTACATAGCGCCCATGTTTTTTAACCCAAACAGCATAACGATATAACAATAGACCCCTTTGGGAGTCAGGAATGTCGTGGCTACTTCATCTTCGGGTGCCATCCTTATTTGATTATACCCCGAATAACCATCCATAAAGGAGAAGGCTTGCAATTAGCCATTGAGTCAATGAGCATCTTGGTGAAGGGGAGTGGGAAATCATCTTTTGGGCAGGCCGCATTCAAATCTGGAAGTCGATATAGACTCTGATTTGCCCGTTCTTCTTCTTGATCGGCACCACATCGGCCAACCATCTCGAGTATTTGACTTCCCATATGAAGCCGGCCTCTCTAAGCTTGGTCACTTCCGCATCGATCTGAATCTCGAGGTCGGTCCGAAACCTCCTTGATTTCTGCTTTATGGGCTGACATGAGGGGTCGATACCAAGCTGATGCACCGCGACTCGAGGTTCGAGGCCGAGCATCTCATAGTAGTGCCAAGCGAAGACGTCTCAATTTGCTCTGATGAAGGTGGTATATTCTTGTTTCTCTTTAGACGACATGATAGCTGAGATAAAGATTGGCCTTGGGTCGGTTTCGCCTAACAGGTTTATTTCTTCTAGATTGTCAGCTGTAGCTTGTCCACCTTCCTCCCATACCTCAAGTTGGCTCCTCCACCTCTTCTTCATCAGTGGGTAAGGGATCGGACAATCCCTCATCAACTTCTAGAGCTTCCTTTCTTGGATTAGGCGAACAATTCCCCTTCCATCTCAAATACTTATAAAGGCTTGGTGATTTGAGAGGTAAAGAAGGCTTCTGCCTCTCGTGCGGCTCGGGAAGGGTCTATTTCAAGAAAAGCGGCTCTAGATGGGAAAGATGGTGGATCTTGGTGAGGGAGAGTGGCTCATGTAAGATCTGTCTCAAACGAAAGGAGTTGAGAGGGGGAGGATGACAGACCATGGGAAGTCGGGGTGACTTGCGCAAGGTCGGTCTCAAGGAAAAGAGGTTGAGAAGGCCGAAATGTAAGACCCAAATTTCTTGAGCATGGTGAGCACGTGTGGCTACGAGGAGAGACAAATGTCGCGCATAAGAGCTATCGTCGGCTGTGAAGTGTGCTATCGCCGGCTGTGTTGTTGCCACCTGTGCTATCGCCGGCTGTGAAGTGTGCTATCGCCGGCTGTGTTGTTGCTGCTTCTGCTATCGCCGGCTGTGTTGTTGCCGCCTGTGCTATCGCCGGCTGTGAAGTGTGCTATCGTCGGTTGTGAAGTGTGCTATCGCCGCCTGTGTTGTTGCCGCCTGTGCTATCGCCGGTTGTGAAGTGTACTATCGCCGACTGTGAAGTGTGCTATCGCCGGCCGTGTTGTTGTCGTTGTGCTATCGCCGGCTGTGAAGTGTGCTATCACCGGCTGTGCAATGTGCTATCGCCGGCTGTGTTGAGTGCGTAGCGCCGGCTGTTTTGAGCTCTGTGCGTGAGCTGCCATGTACAATGTGGGCCGCTGGGCGCAGCTGTATAGAGTAGTCCGGGGGACTTCCTCTTCTTTTACACACCACTTGTCCTTGCTTGTTGTTTAGTGTGCCTTGAGTTTGCCACTTGTTGACCATGTAAACCCATGTTTGCCACTTGTGAACTCTTGCACACCACTTGTCACTTGCTGCCCTTTCCTCTTTTATAAATAAAGCCCTTCTCATCTCTCCAAGAGCTTTTGCTCTCTCTCCCTCTCCCACGTCTTTTCTCTCTCCCTACCACACATAGAGCCGCAAGCTTTGGGAGCTTGACCTTTGAGGGGGAGCTTGGTGGGGGGTAACTTGGAGTTCTTGTGAGGTAAGTAGATCATGATAGTGTAGTATGAAGCATGAATGATGTATAAATTATGCATGAATGAAGTATGAATCTAAGCATGTATGAAGCATGATTTAGGTATGAATGACAGCTGGAATTTAAGTATGAGATTAGACATGAGTTTATATTGAAATTGTGTACAAAGAATAGTATAGCATGAATGCCTGTGTGCTCTGTTTTTTCCAGAAATTAGGTTTTCTTTGTATGAATTGTTAGGCGCTGTTATCATCCTTGTTGAGCATGAAAATTTGTGGGTTGATGCTCTTGTGAGTGTAGTTTAAGCTAGAATTGGTTTCATGTTGTTATCTTGTAGAGTTTAAAAGCTATGACGTGACATTGGATGTGTGTTATGGCTGGACTATGAACTGAGGTTCTTGTGACTCTTTGTTGACCTATCAAATGATCTCAGAATTACCTCAAATTACCACCATTGGAAAGACCTCTGAGTCTACTTTGAGTTTGATGTTTATGTCCAGTTGAGATTCTTGATAGTTTGGAAGATGTGTTTTATTTTATGCACGTATGTCACTATTAGCAGACTGATAATTTCCAGGAACATTGCTTCTGTTACACTAAGACTTTGCCTGACCTATTGAAGTCCAAATGACACTAAATCACAGTCATTTAAAAGATACATGAGTCTATTGTGATTTTGGTGTTTTAACCAAGTTCTGATTCTGTATAATTGGGGAGCTATGATCCGAATTAGGAAGGCATGTCCCTGTTAGCAGATTCACTGAAATGCAGAATTGTTACCTCTGTTGCCATGAGTTTTGACAGATCAAATGGAGTCCTATTACTCCCAAACCTCTGCCATTTGAAAGATCAGTATGTTGGTTTAAAGTTGCATGTAGAAATTATCTTGAAATTCCCTCTAGATTGGAAGTTATGGTCCAAATTGTGAGGATCTGTCACTGTTAGCAGATTTTAGCAGAAGTTCAGATTTGATCTCTGTTGTCATGGGATTTGATTGATCAAATGGAGCCTGATTGCTTCCAAGCTACTGCCATTAGATAGATATGTGTGTTTGCTTAAAATTGCATGTTGAAATCATTTTGAGACGCCCTCTAGATTGAGAGTTAGGCCTTTGATAAGAGGGACATGTCACTGTAGTAGAATGCAGGAATTCCAGCACCAATATTTATGTTGTGCGTAAGTGTTGACTGATCAAATGGCTATCAATTGACTTCATACCACCTTTGGGTGAGAGATAGATGTGTTTGCTTTAATTGTCATGTTGTGACTAAGCTGAGATTCCTGATGAATCAGGGGCTATGTATATCTTTCTATGACACCGTGAATGCTCCGAATCAGAGAATGCTTATGAGATAAGATATGCCACGATGTGATATGAAGTACTACGCAATGGGGCATCCATTGGTAGTGTGACGATGTGATATGATATGTTTCTGATAAGTGATTTATTGGCGTGCTTTGAGCGTATTGCATGGCCATGACTGACATCAGTGAGGTGCGCACAAGGTGATGTGTGACTTCCCGCCAATGCCTTGTGCAAATTGCATCGCCCGAGATAGGTAGTCGCCTGAGTTATGTGACTGATCTGAGAGATGTGTTTGGCCTGATGCATAGGACTAGAGAGTGAGTTAGTGTTTGCTGATTTTGTTATGCTCTCTCATTTGTGTTGATCTGTTGAGATTGATGGATTGCTAGTGAATGTGTTAGTTGATATCTTATATTGTGCCTGCTCTACCATGAAAAGCATCATCCTATAATTGTGACATAATTGTGATGCACGACTCTTGTTTTATGAGTATGACAAAGAACCTTGAGCATTGTTGTGATATTATGTATATAAGCAGGGAAGCATGATGTTGTGATCTACTTACTGTGCTTTTTAGCTCATTCCTTTGCTTCCATTCTTGTAGATTGACTGCTGCAGGTCGAGGACGGCGGGAGGTGATCGTGTTTGGTGTACTAAAAGCCTGCGCTCGACGAGTGGATCTCTGTTCTGGTGTAGGTGATTGTTAGCTGTCGGCCATGCAGTTGTTGTTTTATGAAGTCATGTATATTGTGGCCGGGCCTTTAGTGCCTTGGATGAATTGTATTATTCTGGATTTTGTTTATATCCTTGGAGACTGTATATGGATAAGAATGGTTTTAATTTATCCAGCTTTTGTTATGTTTCTGGTGGGAGTTTTTGCTTTCTTTCGTGGTTTGCACTGATCACTATTTTATAAAGCGTTGAGCCATTCTAACCTGAGTGGCGTTCGCTACCTCTGTGATCGCGATCCTGCACTCTGTCGCCCTCCGGTTGGGAACGGCAGGGGTCAAGGGGCGGGATCGTGATAGAAGATGACCAGTCTTGAGAAGCCAGGGTAGTTTGAGCAAGACCTGGATTGAGAGGGTATAGAGGGGGTGAGGGTGGCAGACCTTGAGGGGTTGTGGTGACTTGGGTAAGGTCTGTTTCAAGAGAAAGGAATGGGGAGAGAGGAGAAGATAGATCTTGAGAACCCTGGACGGCCTGAGTACGACCTTCCTCGGGTAAAGGGGGGAGGTCATAGAATGTTACCGCATTGACAGTTTCATTAACTGTATGTGGCAGTGAGGAGGGTTCGGGAGTTCCCATATACCAGAGCCCCTTCTTGCTGGCATGCAGAATGGCCACGGTTCCAAGATTGCAAAAGGGGCTACTGCTCCTTTCCCATCCTTCAATCCTTGGTTGGTCGCGGGCTCGTAGTCCATGTTCCTCATGATCTGATGAGCCTGGGGGCTATAGAGATCCCACCTTGGCAGCTGGTCGTGCTTGTGCGAGTAGGTCCTCGCAAACATCCAGACTCGTTAGGCTTCTAAGTTTCAAGGACAAACACGTGTAAAGGCTTGAAAGGGTGGGTCGTACGGGGGTGGACTTTAGCCAAACGTGACGAACAAGTTGTCGCCGTTTGGTAGGCTGCATCTACCTTTGGCAAGAAAGCCAGTATCTATTAGACTTTGCAGGCAGGATTGTATCCAGGCGCAAGGTAAATATCATCCTCCTCCTTGTTGGGGACTGGAATGTGAAAAACCTCAGGGATACATAGAACCTTAAGTTCTGTTTACTTGGCAGCAGCGGCTCGTCGCTTCACCTCTGCTTCTAACAGGGCGACCGGGATATGCAAGACCTTTCGGTTGTCAGAGGTGTAAGTGACCTTCGGGGTGAGGGTCTCGACGTCCATGGCCTCTTCCAGCCTCACGGGCTGCTCTTCTTGCTCAACATCCATGGCCTCTTCCTGTCTAGCAGGTTGCTCTTCTTGAGGCTCGTCTGGGTGATACTCCAAGGGAGGGGGAGCAGAGGATGATGGTTGTCCTTCGCAAAATTGGGATGGCAGTTTCGAAAGGGAGGAAGGGAGATTCACGCCAATGGGGGTCAAGGGGAGTACTCTACCGCTCCTCCCCTCTTCCCTAAACGTAGTAGTGAGGGTCCTTGCCACGTCCTCAATATCCTCATAAGAGGAACCTTCGACCCTTCATGAGGTGTTACTGGGTTCAGCTTCTTCTGGTGGCACTGGCTGTTGGAGTCGCACTGGGGTGGTGAAATAATGCTTTGCATCAGCATAGTGCGACTCAACAGTAGGGAACAACCTCTTGTCAACATAGACCATATACTGCCTCCCATCTTGGCTATACTTGAAACACTGATGGAGGGTAGATGGGACCACTCCATGGTCATAGAGCCAAGGACGGCCAAGCAGTATGTTGTAAGAAGTATCCTTTTCTATCACATGAATCTGAGTATAGTCGTTTAGGTCACCGATTTTAAGGCGAAGGCGAATAATACCAACCGGCTTCTCCCCTGACTGATTGAAGGCCTAAACTGTGATAGTCGAAGGTTTGAGATCTTTGTCCCTCAACCCTATACGAGTAAGAATTCTCCTTGGGATGAGGTTCACTACGGAATCCCCATCCAGCATTATCCGGTTGATCGGGCAAGCATGCAAGTCACGGGTCACAAACAAGGGCCGGTTATGAAACTTCTCACCTAACTGAAGGTCATCATCTGAGAAAGTGATGGCCATGCAGCTATCGAGAATCACCGGATCCACCTCGATCTTCTCAACCTCAGTTTCATATACCTCGAACCGAGACAAAGCCTGAATCAGAGCCGACCGTAAGTCTCCTGACAGCATGAGGGAATCATAAACCCTTAGGAGAGCGGGGCGTCTCCTTAGGTGCCCGACCACATCATATTTCACTTTATCATCCTCCAAGTCGTGTATCTTCTGATTCACCACTAGCCTTTGGTGTGCGGGTGGTGGTGGAGTAGGTCTGCATAATGGAGGGCGGGTGGTGGATACAGGAGGGTTAGAGGCAGGCTGGGTTGTTTGGGTGGCCATGGTGGGCGTGGTCAAAGTAGGATTGGGTGAAGCTTGAGGAGGCCGAGGTTCTCTAAAGGGGCGCAATAGGGTCCGAGCCTAGAATGAGAGGCAGACCCGGGTATTTTAGAGGGGGTGAGGGCTCAAGAGGCGGAGCTGGTGGATTTGGGTGTGGGACCAGTGGTGGACCAGGGTATTGTAGGAGCCTTGGTTGCTTCGGCTTTGGGGCCAATGGCATAAGCTTCCTCCCCAACCTTAAGTCGATTGGTCGATCTCGAGCGTTTCATCCGTAGCTGATACCATGTGGCATTCCTCATGAGACGAAGAGGAACCCTCTCCTCTTGTGCCCTTCCATTGCTGCTCCAAATCAGGTTCGGGGAGCCATCAAGATTTCTTAGGCTTCGGGTTACAGATGCGCTCAAGTAGCTCCTCGAAAGTGGGATGGGGTTTCTTCTTCTGAGCGGTGTAAGCCAAGGCATCACCAACACTCAAGAAACCGGCAGACTGTGCCAGTGTCTTCCTCAACCTCTTTCGATCCTTCTTGCTGATGTTGTAGCCTTTGAGCTCATTATTAAGAGCGTCAAAGTCTGGACACTCAAGGGAGAGTTCTGACAGGGAGGGGATGAGAGAAGAAGTCTGAAGAATCAGGGATAGAAGAAGAAGAGTGAGAGCTTTTAGGGTCATCGCTCAAATTGGACCGAACCAAGTAGCTTTTAGGGTCATCACCTGTATTAGACTCAAAGAGGCTTTTAACGTCTTCACTCATTAGACATAATTGAGGATCTTTTAACATCATAACCCTTCTTGGACGTTTGCAGGGGATCTTTAAGGTCTTTACCCAGCATGGACCGTTGAGGGGTACTTTTAGAGTCATCACCCTTATCAGACGGGGGAGGCGTAGCATGGGAGGATGTTTTTTCGAAGTGGATCTCTTGGCTTGCCTCCGAGTTCACGGTCTGGCTACCTTTGGATGACAAGACATGTTAGTGGAGGAAATCATGTAGGGTTGGGAGCGGTGGAACTGGGGGAAGAAACTTTGATTCGACCGAGGGTTGAGCTATCTTTTTTCTTCGACGTGCAGACCTCGAAGCTCACTTGCCCTTTCCCTTCTTGTTGAGGGGGACAGGCTTGCGTGGCCCACATGGTCTTGGTGCCATGTTGGCTTGACGAACTGCTTCTCTCTTGAGCGCTTTCATCCTGCCTCATCCTTGAGAGACTTGCCATGGCTGAGACGTTAAGGGCTTGTTCGAGTCATCTAGGTCAGACGGCTCATGGGAGGGCCCATTGCACCGTGACTCGCCTTCGCTGACTTCTTGAGCTTCTAGCTCTGAGACTGGGTCAAGTTCATCGTAAGAGGGGGGTGGTAAAGACAGGAACAGCTCACTCTGGCAATGAGCTTCTTTGCTAAGGTCATAAAGGCACGACATTTGGCGACGACGTGTCGTCAATGCTGGTGGTATATGCACCAGAGATCTTTGCATCCCGGGAGAATGCGCTTTGGTTCCTTAGGGGGAAAGGGGTAGATCATCTCTTTCATGATCATTTTTTCACACAGGACTGATATGCCTGCGAGGGAGAGGTCTCTTGGATGGAGGCTTTGGGGCTGGTCTTCTTCAATCGTAATTGCATGAGACGCTTCGGCTACCTCGAATGCCTTCTTAAGAGTCTCCAAGTGGATCTGCCCTTTCTGGAACGAAGCCTCAATGTGATCCTTAAGGATGAAGCACTCCTGAATTGGGTGACTCACCATGCGGTTGTAACCACAATACTTCTTGTTGTTGGTAAGACCAACTTCATCCAGCCTCCTTGCCACGGGGAAGGTGATCATTCCTTGTTCCAATAACATATCGAGGATGGTCGGGACCCATTCCTTGTTGAAGCTATAATTCATGCTCTTCCTTTCCTCGAAAATGTTCTTTTGATAAAGATTCGCAGGCGGGGGCACCCGATTGTAGGCTTGAGGCTGTTGGGGCGCTTGTTGAGGTTCTCCTAGGGGCTTGGGTTGCAGTATGCTCGGGACATGTCCAAGGTTTGGAGGGGAGCTGGGCCAGTAGGCGGCCTCGGGTTGTTCGGTGTGGCAGTGACTAAGGCGCTCACCATATCTATTTGCTGATTGCCCCAAGGCAGTTATTGTCAGAGTTCCGATTTGTTCCTCCATTCGAGGGTTGTGCATCACCATGATGCTTAAACAGATACTCAATGCACACCACCTTTGAGATCATCTCGGAGAAGGTAAGTGGGTTCGAGGCTTCAACATGCAGAGAGATTTCCGATTGCATGTTGCAAACACAGGTCTAAACTGCATCTAATTTGGGCATGGGGTTACTTGGATACACAGCCAAATCCCTCCACCTTTGGATAAACTTGTCCACCGGCTCATTCGGTCCTTGAGTCATGGTAAGGAGCTCTATGGCATGCACCTCTCGCTCAACCTCATAAAAGCGTTTGTAGAACAGGTGCTCCATTTCATCCCAGGAGTGGACCAAGTTTGGTGGTAACCGTGCATACCATTTGAAGGCCGGTCCATCTGGAGGAGTAGCCTACTATCAAATGCTAAGTCTTGACATGCGGACACAAAGTGTGCCATTGAAGACCGGCAGCCTGCCCTTTTGGTAAGTGGATAGGAACAGGAGCTGGTAGATGAAGGTCGGATATACGAAGCTGTTTCGGATGCACCAGGGATCTGCAGGCTCCAAATGGTGTGGTTGACCATGGCCTATACATCTTGTTGGGTGAATGCGGGGGAAATGGTCTAATGGATAGGAGTGGCTAGGAGGGGAGGGGTTTGTGCTGCTGGAGGAGGTGATGGTCTATGTTCCTCGCCCACAGAAGGGGGTGATGGAGGTGAGGTGACCCCAAGGTGACACGAATTCGCCTGGAGTCTGCCATTCTAGACCTCTTTGAGACAGTCTAGAATTGACCAAAGGGTCTCATTGACTTGAGCGATTGGGTCTTGGGGCAAAGGGTCTTGAGGGGGATCCTCAGTATGATCAATTACCATAACATCAGCCCTCTCCAGGGGCGTCTAGGGGACGGTGCGGGTTCGATAACACCTGATGGCTGGTCAGAGAGGCCGAGGGTGCTCCAACTGAGTTTGAGCCTGATTGAGGGCACCATCGGTTCACGACGGTCTTAGGACCGCGGGCTCGGGGGATGAGTTTCATCCTCGTTGACTTCAATGAGCATGCATTGGACCACCTCCGGTGTTTTCAATTCGGGTACCGCTCGCAGCAGGTAGAAGGGGTTCTTCTTTAAGAGGTCGCGAGGCTTGGACGTGGGAGGTGCCTTGACCTTCTTCCTTAGGGAAACCGCACACCCCTCTTGTGTCGGATTCGTAAGTTCCAGTAGACCCTCTCCTAGAATTGGAACTAAGAGGGGAACTCGAGGCGGTTTTCCCTCCTTAGACAGGTCAGGGCCACCTCCATGAGTTGAGGAAAAGTATGGTAACCTGAGAGAGTAGGTTTCGGGCCACCTTGAAGGGCCCTTGATTGATGGGGAGAGATGGGGGCGACCCGAGTTTCTTGGGCGGAGAAATCTTGCTCCGAGCCTGCCCTTTGGGGTGAGCAAGTGCATGGGAGTTCTGGGGAGTGGTGAGAAGGGTACTCGCCGAGAAGGTTTTGGAGTACCAGGTGGTTAAGGGTTTTGGAGGGGGAGGAGGGAAATGAGCGGGAGAGGGTTCACACCATCGGCGCTCGAGGCAGTGGTTGGCTCGCGTGCGTGTGCAAGATCAAAAGGGGTGCTTCAGGTGGCCTTGTGGCTGACCCGACTTGGGGTAGAGGGCCCAGCTTTAGAGGTGTTGGCCCTGCCTTGCAGTGTGTGTGGAGCGGTGGCCTTGTGAACCCCACCCACCTTGTGCACAGGCATGTGCGGTTGCGACTGACAGGTGGCCCGTCGGTCTTGTGCTCTTTGAGATTTGGCTTTTGAGCACCCCGAGCAAAGTGATTATGCAGTATGGTGGGTGGGGTGGCCTTCAGGCCGACCTTCAATGTAGGGCCGGGTCCTAAGAGGCCCGACGCACGTGAGTGAGTCGAGGTCAGCCAGAGGATGCCCCGAGAAGAGGGACCAACGGATGGACCGCTAGTCCTTTGGAGTGTGTGCAAGGGAGGAGCCTTAGGGCTTCCCCTATGTGTTGACCGGCAACTGGGTTGCCAGCTTGAGATGAGTGAGTGGGTGGGATCACCTTATGACACCCCACTTGTGCAGGGCCAGCAGACGAACCACGTGTATGGTGTGTGAGTGGGGCGGCGGAAGGCAAGGTGCAGACACGCGCGTGTGGAACGTGAGGGGAAGCCATTCAGCTGCCCATAGAGGCAACAGCAGGTTGGCTGCCGATTGTGAGAGGGACTGGGAAAGCCTTTCGGCTGCCCCGAGCAATAGGACCAATGGGCTAGCCACCAGTCGCAGGGTGAGTGACAAAAGGGGTGGCCTTCGGGCCACCAATGCAAGCAACACCAGAGGCAAGGCCACTGGTGCAAGAAGGGCAGAAGTGAGGGACCTTCAGGTCCCTCCTCACCTGGGTCTGGGCCGGGGCCTAGAAGCGTGCAGTCGAGTTTGCACGAAAGGGGAAAGTGGGAAGTGGAGTTTTGGGAAACCCATTCCCAGTGGACAAGTTTCTAGGTATGGGGATCATGAAATCCCCGACCTGGAAGTAGGAGTTGAAGAACCCCAGTGTCATCTTAGAAAGTGTGGGAAGAAGTGTGCAGTGTGTGGTCACGCAAACCAGGTTGACTTTGGGGTGATGTGTCCCCAGTGGAATCGTCAGCTTATTGGGCCTCGATGTCGACCACTCGGGGTTCGAGGACCGCTCCCTCGAAAAACTGCGTGCAATAGTGCATGCGGATAGGTGACCAACATGAGGGAGATTTTAGTGCAGTGAGGGTTTCAAGCACGTACCTCGTCGTGGTTTGGGTTCGTGGACACGTCCGGGCTCTCAGAAGCCCTCTTAGATCATACGCAAAAGCCCCCCTACCTCTCGGCTCGGCTCAGCTCGGTTCGATGTTGATTCCCTTGATTCACACTGCGGCTTATTAAACACACACATGCAAAATGGCTAAATGAGGGTTAACTCTGGCTTGTCCTTGACAAGCAGTCTTGATGGGTATGGAAGGAGAGGCAAGCGTTAATGATCGGTCGAAGAAGAAGAGATAAGAATAAAAGCGGGTAAGAATTTCTTAAATCCAGTGAGTAAAGAGAAAAGTTATGGGGCTTTGGATTACAGGAAAGTGGTGGCAATTTCAGAGAAGATGAGGGATTCAAGGGCAAAGAGATTGTTTGGGGGCTTTGGGGTGAGAGTAGCGAAGCAGAACACTAAGAAGAAGTCTTTGGATGCACTAATTAGGAGGCTTCAAGATGCTGCCTAGGGCCTGCCAGGGATGGTGCTTCATCTTGTCTGCTTTTCTTAGAGAGCGAAAATAAAAACGCTCTGCTAATTCAGGAAGAGAAAGGGTTTCCCATGGGTGTGGTATAAGAGAAAAGGCTCATTTTGTAGAAAGAGAAGGGGCCTTGGGCTGACAAAGATGCTGCCTAGGGCTTGCCATGGATGGGCTTTGAGCTTCTATAGATTTTTTTAGAGAGAGAAAATGAAAATGCTATCCCCATTTAAGAAGAGAAGGGTTTTCCCATGGGTGTGATATGAGAGAAAAGGCTAGTGTTTTTCACGGGTGAGAGAAGGCCGCACTTTCATCTAAGAAAATTCAAGTCTGACTTGAATTATTTTGGATGGTAACTTTTCCCTTGATATGGCTTTTTCTTTCAATCTAAAAATCTAGTAAAATCTAACAGTTTTCCAAACAGGTCAAAGTCCATTTCACAAGATTTTTGGATTGCAATCCAAAAATATTTCAATTTTGGCTACATCCCTGGCACTTAAGCTTTATTCTTATAAAATTACTTTATATAATTTTTAAAAATAAAAATTATATTTTTAAATATGTCATCATTATCATCAAAACCTTTTCCCAACTATTTGGGGTCAGCTACACTAATCTTGGTCTGTAATTCTGCTCTAACAACAGACATACTCTAAGTGAGGCCATAAGTCCCCATATTTTTTCTCACTACTTCCAACAATGACCTTTTAGGCCTATCCCTTGCCATTTTTTAGCCTTCCACTTGAACCAACTCGCACCTCCTAACAAGTGTTGTACTGGGTCTACGCTGCACATGGCCAGACGACCAAAGTCTACTATCTCTCATCTAATCGTCTCTTGGAGCCACACCTAAGTTCTCCCGAATGTATTCATTTCAAATTCTATCCCTTCTTGTCTTGTCGCTAATTCAGTTTTAAATATGTAACTTGTATATCTAAGAAAAACAAACTCCTCCCTCCCTCCCAACACATCCATTGTAGGGACTGGCTGCTTGCTAGTTTAAAACCGAACATGAGCATCATGCATAAATACGTAGAAATTTCCAGATGTAGCTTTCACAGTTCACGCGGGGTTTAAATAATTTTATCTTCTCATGCCATTCTTTGTAAAAAAAAATTTTGAGAAAGTCTCATACCATTCTTTGTATTTGGCATCCTTATGAACAAAACTTGCAACCAAGTTATAAGGAAAAAGCTTATTTATAATTGCGATGTATGTTGAAATAGATGTGTTGATTTAGTGCAATACAATTGTCAAAAGTACCAATTGATCAAGAAATTACAAGGTAATGTAGTGTATACCATCATATGCTTCCCGAACCATCTCATAGCTGACAAATCCAGAAAAGAGGGTCAGCTGCAAGAACATGTTACTATGTTAGCTGAAATCATGGCTTGCAACGCCTTCTCATTGGCTTTTGTCGTACTGAACATAAAATTTTCAAGTGCAAAGATTTCACCAAAACCACACAGCTGAAAATCATGTAGGCAACTACATTAAGAAAATAAACGAAAAAGAGAAATACATGGTTGGAATATCCAGAGAACCTGTTCCAACTTTCTAAACTGTCTCAGCATGATAACCCTTTTGTATAGCAAGAAAAGATTAACTTGTAAGAAATGAGGACATAAAACCGTGACAGAATAACTCTAACCTTCGAAGTCTTTGGCTTCCCCGAATCCTTGTCATGGTTTGAGATATCACTAGAGCAGCTTCCCTCAGTTGCCTTTTCATTAGGAAATGCTGCTCCATCATGTGCATTAAGAAGAACACAGTAGCAATGTTCGAATTCAGACAGTACCTGGACAAAGAAATCAAAATATACATACATGTAAGAGACTATTCCTCATACCTTTTTACTATTTCAAAGACGATACCTTATTATTGTACAAAATATCTTTGCTACAACAACCTCCCAAAAAATTCTTAAAAGCGTGTCACATTTGTGTCTGTTTGTTTTTTTCAACAAATGTTGGCCATCATGTCTCAGTCATGCACCACAACAATTCTACCAGATAGAAGATTGTGATCACATACTACAAACTCTAATTTCAGATGATATCAAATTAAAGCCCATAAAACAAATCATGCAACAAAACCAGAGTAAAAACCACAAAATCAAGACTTCAAAATTCAGGAAACAAACTCTCTATTTGCAAAACATACTATCATTTCCCTAAATACCATGGGACCTGATGAAGTGCTCAATATATCATTTCAAAACATGATATGGATACATCTGTTATATTTCACATAGGAAACTTATTTCATTGTTAGCCTATCAACTAAGCACATTCACTTGCTTCGCTTGAGCTTACATTTTAGTTACACCTTTCTTTTAAATGGTCCAGAAGTCAGACCTGCTAACACACCTAAATAGATAGCAAAACAAATGAATCTTGATAGAAATTTTAACAAAACCCATATGATATCTAGAGAAGTCAAACCATAAAAAAGGAAAACATAGGCAATCAATAAACATAAGCCAAGGAGCATGAAATATAACACAAGTAAGAAACCTAAAGCAGTGAATTTTTCTCAATGAAGATCGAAAGGTCATTTCATAACATCAGATAAGGACTGGGCCTAGCAGCCTTGGCCCAGGTCCCTATAAAGCCTCCCCAGCCTGGACAGTGCGAAAAGGCCCTGGCTGTGTCCAGGATGGACACTCAAAGGGGGGGGGCAAAAACAAAAAAGGAGGAGAAAAACAAGGGTCTGGTTGTGCTTAACCCGGCCCGCCACAGTCCTAGCTTTTCAGGGCCAGGGGCACCGAAGCGGGCCGGGCCAGGCAGCCCTATAGCTGATAAGCATCTTACCACAGCATCAAAAGTGGCATCAAAGTCATCAACAGCAAAGCAAATATTAGGATATGCAGGGAGTGTCTCTACATCCTGAAACGATTCAACAAATTGAATATCAGAAAATGGAGATATGTTTTGATAATTATCAAATAGTAGAAAAAGGGACACCAAAACCACTAAAAATTAACTACTATGCACTACTCTAGCATGGAAAGTATCTTGAAAACATCCATATGCAACGTTTTATATCGAATTATTGCATGGACCTTTCTTGAGTCCAACTGAAAATCAACACGACTTGGAGATGCATAGACGGTCTTTGTCACCTGTTATATACATGCAAATAATAGAAGTGTTGTCAGAATTGAGAACAGAAAAAAAATATTTAGGTTTCTTTATTGTAAACAGCACGCATTAAAGGAACTGTCATCAAAACAGACACTTTGGCTGCAAGTTCAACACCGAAATTTTCTTTCGAGAGGTAAATCAGAGCAAACTTTAGAGACCAATTTATCGCATATTTCAGGATCCACTTTTGCTAGAAAGATACATGTGGTGTACTAAAAGAATAAACCTTTAGCAATTCTATATCAACATTTTTACCATTACTAATGAGCTTTCAACAAAGGAACTACTTTTTGAATGCACCTTATAGACTGGAGATAATGGCGTATCTGCCCCTTTTTGATGGCTCCTCAAGGCCTGAATACTAAGCCAAAAGTAGATTTACCATCAATATGTTAAATAGAGGGTTGGTGTTTATAGTGTCATTAAAATCCAACATTCAAATGCCAGAGAATCATAAACATAAGAAAGAGCTTAAATTGAAAATACCAAAGACGCACATAATGGAAGTTTTTTAACAGAGGTTATAAATGATTAAAACAACAAAAACTATATGTAAGAGGAGGTTACTGATTTATGAGATGTCAAAAAAAAAAAAATCAAAATCCTTCCTCTGAAAATGGACTGCAACAATTAAAAAGCAAGTATCCTATCCAGAATCCAGATTCTTACGGGCTAATGCCCATGTGAAAATGCACAAGCATATGCTATTTTTAACATTTTTATTTTAGCTTCAAACAGTAACTCTTAGTCTTAAATATTACATACTAATGACTTGAGCATAAAAAACGAAAAAAGAAAAAAAAAATGATATAATCATTCCTCTCGATGTCACTTTTTTAAGAGTCAAAAGCCATGTAGAATCACTGTGCAAGCAGTTTCGGAACTGCAATCACAGAAGACCATACACTAGTACAATATGCACAACATTTAGTTTCAAAGGCCATTTATTAAAAATGGAAAATAGAAATAACAGAACTCGATCTGAGATTATGAAAACATGTTATGCCACCTTATCAAATGCATATAGATAAATACAACATAAGAGCTTAAGAATGGGGACTTCCTCCCTTAGGAACCCAAACTGCTCATGGTGAGATATTCAGGTGCTTCACAGAGTCCTTGAGATCAACTGACAGCATGTTGGAAGAGCTTAATCAATTGCTTTAGCAGGGGAACAAAAGTTATTGGGGATTTTCATTCTTGTTATGCATTGAATATGACTCACAGAATCCCCTTTACTACCTCCAGAAAGACTCTATAGTTGTGTAGAGAAATTGACTACTTTGGTATGCTGATATTTCCAATGGGTGAGGTTTATATAAGGCGCCCTCCTTATACTGACACACAGCTAAATTTTGTCTGGAGATGTAGTTCCGGTGTTGGAAACCTTATGATGGCTTGAAAATCTATTTCAATGGCTAGTTATGAAAAGTAAAATTTCAAAAATCGAGCAAATCATGTAGATCTCTGAACACTTGAAAATCTTTAAAATAGATGGTCTAAATAATTTACTATAAGATGTACTATTTTTAGAACTCGAAATTCTTTTTTCCTTATCCATACATCTTGACATCGAGATGTTATAAAATTGGAGGGTTTTCCAGCATTGGAATGCTCTCTTTTAGAGGATTTTTTAACTGCATCTTACTTCAATAGTTTAAGGTTCACACCTTATATTTACTTTTCCATTTCAAATTATTACAAATTTAATGTTCTGTGTCTCATGTGAAATTTACGAGAGGAAGTGGTCTGATTGGTCAATAACCTAGCATAATTTGAGGTTTCAAAGATGGAGTTTGGAATTTTGGATCTGGAATTTTGAGTGGCTAGAGTTGATTCAGTTTTGGAATTTTGGCTCTGGGATTTTGAGTGGCCACTGGCCAGAGTTGATTCATTCTTCCATTATGTAATTTGAACACACTTTATTGATGAGGATTTATTAATTATCAGAAAAGAGAAAGAGATATTATCACTCTTATATTTTATAATATCAAAGGGCAGGAGATAGAATATGTCTACAACAATAACATCAAAGGGCAGGAGAGTAAAGACCCCATTTATTCAAGAAGTATCAGCCCAGTACATGATACCATAAATTTTCTATACACTGAAAGACCAGAGCTTTAGCAAAACAAATAAAAGCAATTAACGCAAGAAATGAATAATAATGAAAGCTTTACCTGCAAATTGCTACTGTTACAGTATATGAAGTGTGCGCAATCAAATTCAAGTAAACTGAGCGTCTCCAATCCACTTCAGCAGATTTTTCTCCAACTACCTTTTCCAACTGATCAACATTAATACCAAAAGATTGTCTTAAAAACAGTTTTAGCTTCCACTTTCCAGCAGAAATTTATATTTCAATACCTCTGATCAATATGAAATTTTCAAGAAGGCACTAAATTAGAATTATAAGAATGAAGCACAACAATAATTGGACATGAGCGGGAAAAGACATGAGTGGGAAAGAAATGATCACTTGAACTAATCTGAATGATATCAACGAGGAATCAGCCGTATCCTGCATTCTGCAGCTAGGATCCGCAAGGCAAATCATTTCACCATTAGTTTAAGGCGGTAATTCCACTCTACAATGACGCAAGCAATTTTTTGTCCACATATATAAAGGCTACAGAGTAGCTCTAGACTCTAAACTCCTATAAAAGAAGGTTGTTATCAAAGGAACGATACACAAATGTTTACCCTAATCCATGAAAAATCATGGGAGATGAGAACCCACTGTCATAAGTCAATGCAAGCCTATTACACGTGAAGCATTATTTGAGATTCAATTTTGATCTAGCATATCTGTAGCCAAAGAGTTTATGTTGAAAAAGGATACAAAAAAGAACTTCTATCACATGTGAAAAATCCTGGGACCATGTGCTTTTCATTTATTACTTGCTAAGTTATAAATTAAGGTCACAATTTGACTCATTTGCAGAATCCTAAATTCTGTTTTTCATGCATAGTACCCCAAATTCTAGCAATCGTACAATGGTGAATGGAATACCAGTCCTGTTCTACTGCCATCGAGAGAGAGACAGAGAGAGAGAGAGAGAGAGAGTATATACAATAGTACAATTAATCATATTGGATGTGAATTCCAAAGGAATCCATCATGAAATCTATTGCCAGCCAAAGGAAAGCTTCCCTCATAGAGATAGAAAAATGTGACCAAGTACAAATTCAAACATGATGCCTAAAAGCACAAAATATATCCAGGCATCAATTGAGAAAATTCACAATTCTGATCTCGAAAATGTATATAAAACTTATAATTTTATTATGTATCATTTACCTCTGGCGCCCACCTGCGGACGAAATAAGGAGGAACTTCCTCCATAGAATCATTGAAACCATACCCATGATACAAACCCTGCATCAGTATAGTCCTTTATGAGTGCCATCATGTCATCATTCTGATGAAAAACATGATAAAGAAAAGAAAACCACATTTGACTTCTAAAATTGAAAAATATCAAACACAAAATCTCACACACTAATCATAAGTACACACTTGATGATATAAGAATACCCATATAAAATTCTACCACATTTTGATCCCCATAATTGTAACATATCCATCTACCCATCAAAGGATATGTATCGATTATGGGGCAGATAGATATACCAATGCATAGCTTGTTTCGTTTCACACAAGTATAGCATAACCACATACTCCAAAGTACCAATACAGAAAAGGGAAAAAAATGATGTCAAATAAACGACCAAGATTAAATGGCAAACCATGTGTCTCACGAAAAAGATGAGATCATCGTCCTGCCGTGCCTTAAACTCTCTACCCTGAATGCAATACATGTCAAACATTTTCTGCCAAAACCTTGCATCCATTTCAGGGTCTGAAGCATCTTCATCGTCAACCGTAGTCTTCCCCAATAATTTTGAGTGCTTTCTCACTATACTCAACAGTTCATGCCTAAAAATAAACCACCATCAAATTTATCTTCTTTTGATTAAAGGAAAAACCATTGCTGTATGTGATCATGAAATATGTGCCTAAATGAACAGCTAGTGCATCCATGAATTTATGCATTCTTGCATGTCTGTACAACGATAAACTAAGAAAACTCTGTGACTATTCACCATCGATTATGGCCCTGTTCTTTAGCTCCCGTAATCAACGAAATTTGGGTAAGAAAAACCAGATTCAGGAATGTCTCGTTCTTTACTTGAACCAGATGATGAAAATTACCATGGGATTTCGAACCAAAATTAGGTATCCAAACCAGACTAGATAAGTAAAAAAGAAAAATAAAGAACAATAATATTCCAATTTTTTGTTAAAACTCATACCTGGATGGAGATTCTCCTGTGATAGAATCATTACCGAACATTGTTAGGCCTGATAACTCAATCAAGGATCTGACTATGAGCTTTGAGCTTTCTCAGAGATGAAGAAGAAGCCCCACTTCCATGCAAAGTCTAGAGAGAAATTAGAGTTAGAGTTTAAAAGCATTTTGAACAGATAGATCCAAATGGTGTGCTTACGTTCAGGGAATTTGAACCACTGTAATTGAAGCGCGCGGCAAACCAAAACAGATCAGTACTTACGCCTAGGTTGATGATGAAAATTATTAAAAATAAATAAAAATAAAAATAAAAAATAGAGGGGCCTTCTATTTACCCAAAAAACAAAAAGGGGGCCTTCTGGTTATTTTTCATTGAACGTGGTTAACATGTGGCCAAGCCCGCATATGTAGAAATGCGGGCTTGGCAATAAATATATTTTTGAAATATAATTTGGTCCTAATTTTTAGAGAATATATAATCTTTATCACGAAGATCATAAATATGATAAATAAATAAATTTTAAAAATTAAAAATAATAATTATATTAAAAAAACATTCGAACCATTAGATTCAATTGTTTTTAGATGGACCACCTATTTGCATCAATCTTTAAGGGATGCGGTTTTTATAAGGTTGCAACTTTAAACAATCCAATTAAGATGCCCCTTAAAATTTTATCATAACATGTAATTTTATTGTAAAACTTTCTTAGCATTATCGTAAAATCTATTTTCATACCTAATTAGTAAATTTTAAATTCCAAAAATGGTTAAAATCAAGTAGATCTATAAATATATAAAAATCTTGAAAATTGACGGTCTAGATAATGTGTTGCAAGATGCACTATTTTCGACATTTAAAAACTTTTTTTTTTCATATTCATAGATCTCGATGTCGAGATAATTGATTAGATGGTTTTTTCAACATTAAAACAATATTTTCGATAGATTTTTGAGGTGCATCTGTGATTCTACATTTTAAGGTTGCAACCTTATATAAACTTTTCCTATCTTTAAAATAGATGCTTTTATACCTCTAGACCGCATATTGTACAAATGCAGTTCAGCCCGCATGAAACAATTGTTCTTATTTATTTATGAACACGGTTTCTATGCGGCTAGCCCCCATATTGTAAAAATACAGGCTTAGCAATAAATATAATTTTTAAATATAACTTGATCCTAATTTTTAGATAATGTGTAATCTTTAATAGAATAAAAAAAATTAGAAATAATAATTATATTAAAAAATTATTTGGACCATTAGTTACAGTTGTTTTTAGATGGACCACATATTTGCATTCATCTTTAATATGGATGCTTTATACCTCTAGATCGCATATTGTAAAAATCCGGTCCAGCCCGCATGAAATGACTTTCTTTTATTTATTTGGTGTAGCTGTATACGATGCAAATTTTACACATATTTTAAGATGGAGATTACATACAAGGGTGATATTTCCATAAGGTTGCAACCTTAAACAATACAATTAAGGCGCACCTTTAAATTTCAACCTTACTCATATGATGATAGAAAATAAATCCTGAAATATCCCAAAACAAAATTTTGTTAAGTGGGTTCATTTGCCCTCTAAGTTAGCTTAAGTGGGTCATTTTCCAAGCGAGCAAGTGTACGTTTTGCTCTAATACAAAAGGGAAAATTTTATATAAGGTTGTAACTTTAAAATGTAGAATTAAAGATGGACCTCAAAAATCAATTGGAAAAGTTTGTTTTACTATTAAAAAACTCTCTAATTTATCATCTTGCCATTGAGGTGTATAAATGTGAAAAGAAAAACAAAAAAAAGATTTTGAGTCCCATAAATAGTACATCTTGCTGCACATTATCTAGACCGTCTATTTTCAAGATTTTCATATATTTATAGACCTACTTGATTTTAACTATTTTTAGATTTTTAAAATTGAGAAAAAATGGGATTAGCCCACTAGCTCTTATGAACATATGAACCCAACGGTTTAGATTGAATCTGGGCCGATCTGACAATCATGAATGTTTGGTAATATTTAAATTTTAGTTATTTTTTTACAAATCAAAATAATTGGAAATTTTAGGTGTATGTTCTTCTCATTAGGGTTCACCTAATAAAAATATAAAACAAATTATCCGTGAAAAATAAAATAACCAAAATACCCTCCGAATATTTTTTAGGGTATTTTGGTCAATTTATTTCATGTAAAATATTTGTTTGATATTTTTAGAATATTCACCTATTTTTGATGAACACATACCTAAAATTTCAACTAATTTGGATTCGTAGAAAAAAAACTAAAATTCAAATACTACTAGACATCCGTGATCATTAGATCGGTTCAGAATTAATCTGGATCGTTGGCTCATATGTTCATATGAGCTAGTGAGCTGATCTCATCTTTTCTCTTTAAATTTTTTTAATTAGAGATAAGAAAATATTTTTAGATAATGCTATTTTTTTTTTTTTTGGGTAGATGAGTGAGGAATACAGGTCCCTACCCATTTTTTTGGCTCAAGTGGTGTGACCACTATGACCTCAGCCCCATTCCCAATAATCATAAGAATTTTTTATACAAAAATTACATATTGTGATAAAAATTAAAAGTGCGCCTTAATTGGATTGTTTAAGGCTGTTATACAAACACACCCAAACAAATTTGTCTTCAATTCAATGATACCATGGGAGTGGTGTATCGATAAGAAATTGTATAATATGGTCCCATGGGATCATATTTTACATACGCTACCGTAGGCGAAACACATGGTGAGAGGGGAATTTAGGACCTAAGTTTTGTCTTTTTCAAATAATCATTGTGATCGATCGCAAATAAAATTAATAATAATTTTGAGTCTGTAAAACGTGACAATACACGTTTATTGTCGATATGGGAATAACAACCACTTCGGAGAAGTTATCGGGCTCCAAATTACTTACATAAATGTTATAGTTTATGTTATTAAAGCTTTATCGAATAGTTTTTGTTATTATCATCATATTCGTTTTTTCATGTCAAAACGAAAATTAAAAAAAAAAAAAAAAAAGATGACTTTACTCTTTTTCGGTTCTTGAAAAACCGAAAATTTTAAAGTTTCGATTCTTCAATTACTGAAAAATGTTTTCTCTCTCGTGTGGCATATTTTATCTACCTCTCTGAAGTCATAGTTATCCGATAAAATCAAAGGGGAACAACTAGTTTGAGCTTCTAAATTTAGAAAAAATATTAAGAACTATAATATTATAAAATTAGGAGAAATCTTGTGGCGTATTCTCTCCCTACCTCTTTGAAGTCATGGTTATCCGATAAAATCATGGGAAAGAGCTAGTTTGAACCCATAAATTTAAGAAAAATCTTAGGGATTATGAACTTATCCAAAAAAACAAGACGCTCGGTGAAGGGGAGAGAGAGTCAAAAAAACAAAACCATTTTTACTCATGTATTGTAGAAAGAGGTGTAGAGAGAGGATACGCAGACCCACAAGATAGAAAAAAAAATTGGGTTCGAAGAACCGAAAATTTTAAATTTTTGGTTATTCAAAAACAGAAAATTGGCCCCAAAATACTTTAAAATCGGTTGTTCAACACCCGAAAAAGGGTAAATTTATATTTTTAAAACAATTTTTTTTGACATGAAAAAAATGAACGCGGTGGTAATAACGGAGATGACGAATATGTATGTAATTTTCCCTAACTAAAAACACACACAACTTGTCTTGAATAACTATTATTCAAAAGTTTTGGGGGTTAAACAAATCCCCTAAAATTGTGTTTTGGCCATAATAATAAATGCATTGTTTGGTCCCAAAGAACCCCCAATTTTTTATCTTATTACTTATAACCTATATTTGTCTAAAAATTTATATATTTTATTGTTGTTGTAACCTTGAGTTAAAGATTATATATTTATTAGTAGGGGTCGTAATAGGTATGGGTCCAGAAATATAGTATAGGGCCCGGACCTGGACATGACTCGTCGGTTTAAATTTTGGACCCATGCCCAAACCCGAATTGGGTCAACCCCATTAGGTCCTAGGTCAAGTTTGGGTCCATTGCCACCCCTAGCTGTTAGTTCATCATCTTTGCTATTGAATAAAGGGAGCGCAACTTTGAATCTATAGAAAGTCCAAACCTACTAACCTTGATCTATAGGAGCTCGTGTGTGGAACCAAAGTTCTAATGGCAATAAATTTGTATTTTTTGTATTGTTGTCCAGTATGCTTCTTTAGGAGCACCATTTACTTCTACTCCCTCGATCAATCATCTTTGAGTCACCTTGTGATAAGTTTCAAAAGAAAAAGATTTTTAGCTCTTAAAACTCTAGATTTGATACTTCGTCAAATGAATTGTCCAAATTCCTTGTTAGATTGGGAACTAATTTGATGCATTTGTCCATTTATTAGCTGCAAACAAACGTTTTCTTTTTTTAGTAAATTTAAAAAAGAGAGGTGGATAAATATGATTTTTGAGGATTTAGGTTCAACAAATACCTTTTATATTTGGTTTCACAATCAAAAGACCAAGTTTTGCAATTTATTTGACTCTAACGCTCTTCAAATTGTCGACATTCATCAATTTTTCTTTCTTTAAAAAAAAAAGAAAATCTTTAGTTATTTTCCCCTATGATGAAAATAATAATTCAGTCCTGTGGATGACCATATATAACTCCAAGATACAATCACATTCAATCCAACTTTGAACTAGACAATGGCGCTGACATTGCATAATGGCTTGTTTGGATATAGCCGCTATAACCAATAAATGACTGTTTCAATAAAATTAATTAATAAAGTGTATGTTGTTTGGCCGTGTCCCTCTTAAAATAATGTGATATGAACTTCTAGGAAGTTTTCTATATAAGTTTATAGTTTTGAAAAGTTTTACTCTACTCAAAGTAATTTGCTCTAAATAACATGGTTTTACCTATAAATAACTAAAATAGTTCAAAATTTAAATTTTTTAGTTTTGGGTAAGTAAATTGCAAAAACGTTAAGTAATCAAAATATATTATATATATAACACAAGGTGTACCAAACAACTAACGAAATAATATTATGCAAAGTAGCTTAAGATTAATTATAGTACAAACAGGTCCAGGAGCTTTTATTTCAAACAAGAAAAAGAAAAAAAGTGCAGAATAGCAAAAAAAAATGGGTAATGTACATCTATATCAAAGCTCCAAATATTTCACTTACCCAAAAAAAAAAAAGCTCCAAATATTTATATCCCTCTGGGAATATCTTCATTAAAACATTTTCCTCTACCAAAAATTCCAAAACAGATAAAAATCTTCAGTATATGTCAATGTTCGTTACTATAAAATCAGAACTTATCTACAAGAGCAAATGCAACAAAAACAAGTGAAAATAAATCAACACTACAAGAACAATGATGCATAAAAAAATGAAGAAGCGACTCCTCTCACATTCACATGCGGCTTGGGCATCTGGGCACATGTAAGTTGTTCATCCTACTTTTGCATAAATATTTTCAAGTGCATTACTACTACAGCACGCAACCATAAAATGAGTGAAGGCTTAAAACCTTTGAGCAATCAAAACCTATCTTCCACCATTTAAGAATTGGTTAGGATTAGGTTCTAAGTTGAATGCAATCCTAGTCGTTAATAGAATGCTTTAACAGTCGATATATGTGAAAAGTATAAGTCTTTAGCATAATAATTGTATCAAATCCATTCGATAATAGCACAGTTTTAGTTGATTATATGGTGAAAATACTGAGACACTCATAAGTGATCTTGTTGCAGCAGTTGGTGAAGGTTTGGATGAAGTGGCTCAACCAGATGACCCTCTAAATCTTTGGTGGAGGGCTTATGGCCTATGTTTGAAAGAAGCCATGAACAGCAATTGCATAGTCATATTCATTGAAAGAAAAAAACGGTGGTCTAACCGAGAATCGCTTGGTTAGACTGGAACCAGCCACTGACTGGTTTCGATTTTGATTTCAGCCGGTTTTGATGACCGGCAGGGTATTTAAAAAAACAAAAAAAAATTATATAAAGTTCCAAAAAACAATAGATTTTGTTTGTAATGCATTTTTAATGTTTTTCATCATTATAGCAAAGATTTGAAATTGTTTTGCCATTAATACTTAGTTTTACGTTTTTCCTTTTTTTTAGAAAATTTAAAAAATGCTCTTAGGCACAAATCAACTCTTTAAAATTCATTTTTTTCATTAGTTTTTTACTTCATTTGGATGTGCTTTGTTTAATCATTCTTTAAATACGTTTTTTATATTTTTTTGTTATCATTTTTTGTATTTTTTAATACTTTTTTTACTGCCCCAAACTTGCTCGATTATAACAGTTGAACGGACCGGTTTATTGTTAGTCAAGTAAACCGCTTCCGGGCCTATATCGGGTTAACTGTTCCGGTTCGATTATTCTTACACTGGGTAGAATGGCTAGATCGCCAATTTTTACAATTGAAAGTTTTTCTTTTTCTTTAAATTGATCAAAATATTAATCAAAATTTATTCACAAAATTTCAGGTCTTAAGAAATCACTCTAAAGTGAGATAAATCAAAGATTGAAATTTCGTATACACATAATCAGCATGTTTATGTGTATTGTTTCAAAAAACGGAATCGGGCTCTAACTCAACACTAGTCTGATTTTGATACCTGGTTCAACTGGGTTGAAATTGAGTAAGACCAAGCTATATTTAACAAAAAAAACTTCAAAAAAGAAGAACAAAAAAAGAAAAAGAAAAAAAAGAAAGACAAGAGACACAGGAAGCTCCACGAGTTTTTTAGCCCAAAATCACTAGCCTCAGGATCCGGTTTAACTCAAGTAAGCAATTTTTGAATTATTGGTTGTGTGATATAATCACATGCATGGATAAATGTGTTGTTGTGTATTGTAGTTATTATAAAACATTACATAGCTTTTGATCTATGATACTTTGTATATAGTTATATATTTAATTGTTGGGGTTTGTTTCATTGTAATATATACACATTCACAAGTCACAACATTTCAGTCCTCATTCTCGAAGACTATATCTTCTCCCAGTAAATGGCTGGAAAACCTTTTGTGTGGCTTTCTTGCTATCTTCTCTTGGCAGCCCCTCTGCAACATCCTAAACATCCAAATATAAACCAACTGAATAAAAATGTTAAAATGGCAAGACATTTACTTATAAATAAGCATTGGGATCTTTTCACGGTTGTCACATAATCGTGTCCCAAATTGCACTCAGTACCCCAAAGAGATATTGATTTTTTTTCCTCATTAAAGTGTGAAAGCAATGGTTAAGAAAGCAGCCAAAGCAACAGTCGTTCGAAAAGGACGATGGTTTCGTGTGGCTGTAGCAACACCCATGACCAAGTGGCCCCTCGTTAGCATGTTTTTATTTTTTGATAGAGAATGGCTTGCAAGTGTTTTTTATTTTTTTGGGTTCTCAATCTATGAAAATAATGTAATTTGAAGTGCGGCCATATCGATCTATGGTGCAGTTGCCACTACATCATAAATAAATAGACTCCTTAGTTGAATATTGGCCTTACTGGCTGTGGGAGAAGAGAAAAACCTATAGTAGTAGCTTCTACTCCCATCTCATGGACACAACATTCAATTGGTAGATGATTAATAATTAACAAACATACCAAAAACCATCACTGAAAGATTCAATATTCATGTTTTTAAATGAAAAGTCTATTCCATATTTTTTTGTAAGAGATGGTATACAATTAGATCATTTACCTTTGGTTTAAGGAGGTCACAATTATCTATAGCTTAGGTATGTTACAAAATTCGAGAAATTTTTTTTTTTCAACTTTAAAGCTTGGCCAATAGAACAAATGCAACCACCCAATTTCACATCCAATGATCAAGATTAATTGTGATCACCTTATACCAAAGGTAAATGATCGCATTATATACTTTTCCATTTATATAATGTTTGCTAACTTACTCACAAATAGTATTTAGGATATGAATTTCAGTTCAACTCTTAGTAAGAAGTAAGAATTGTAATGGTTACTAAAAGATTGCAAAGATTGGTGGCTAGCACTACTTTTTTTTGGGGGCGTAGATCTAGCACTTGAACTAACCTGCGATAAAGAGCTGAAACCCTTTGGAGCATGGTTTAATCTTGTGCTTGATTTTGACGAAAATTCACTTTCCTTAATGCTCATCATCGAATTTCTAGAAGCTTGGGAAGCCGAATTTTCACCGACTTTCCTTCCTTTTCCCATAAAGGGGACAAATTTCTTTTCTTCATAAAATAAAGTTGAAACGGCAATGAAAATGTCAAGCATTTTAGCGAAACCAGTTAATATAAAAGGAAAATAACATCTGGGTGAAATTAAGATGAACTAACCTTGATTAAGCTTTTGCCCTTGCATTTCTTTGTAGTTTGAGGGAAGAGCAATATCTATATCACAATCTGTGTCTATAATGGATATGGAGGAGGCGGGCTTTGTCTCCAAAATATCAAGGTAATACTTCTTATTGTTGTGAGATATCATAATACAATCACCAGTTGATAAGCAAGTGAAACTCCGCAACGTTTTCTCCAATCTACAAATAGATGAAAGATTTAGGTTAAAATGTGAAAGGATTTACACTCGAGCCTTAAGCCCCCATGGATGTATATGGCCACACAACTAAATTATTGAACCCCACGAATATATTACAGCATGCATATATTGTATTACAAGATATTCCTTAGACATGTGTATAATACCTTATTTATAGGGTTATATCCTTGTGGTATAGCCTGTATACATATATGGTGTCTATAACTTAATACTTAATTAAATGTGTATACAGTTGTGCAGTCAAAGATATCTGTGCAGTAAATGATATCATATCATCAAATAGATATCAGGTTGTGAACATTCCCTTTCATACTCAAGATGAGTTAAGAGAAAGCAACTTGAGTTTGGACAAATGAAAGCAAGCCCCATAAATAAGGTCTCGAACAGAGAAAGTTTGAGTAATAGTCTTCATGAATAGAGAAAAGTCGAGTAATAGTCTTCGTGAACCGAAAAAGCTTGAGTAACAGTAGAACAAATGACCAGAGTAGGCAGAAAAACTGTCGAGACAACTAAAAAAACAAAATGGCACTTAAAAGAGTCAACAAAATCGGGTGAAAAACCCGATACCTATTCAACATCACGCAGATCATCAAACAAAATTAGATCGAGTAATAAACTCAATCGTATAAAAAAAAAATCTTCACAATAAAGATATAATATAAATGAAGTGATTCACCGTTTGAAAGATTGACCCATCCATTTTCAAAAAGTATAAATAATTGCTTCCCTTTTTAAACAAATTGGTCCCTTCCTACACGAGATGACCATCACATCCCAATAAAATATTTGTCTGATCCCTCGGCTAAATATCTCATCTCTCACTCTTTTTGTTTAACCTTTATCCATTCCTTCTCTCTACTCCCTCCGATAAGTACATGATAACCGAGCAAAATATAACGAAGTTTTTAGAGAGAGAAACATTGTTCCTCGATTCACGTAGTGTTTTGAGAGAGAAAGAGAGAGCTAAAAACTTTGAACACAAATGAGGGATCTCTCATTATCTCCCAAGACTAAAGATACCAATGATTTGTAGGAGTGCAACCTATATCGCACCAGTCCATTCTCAAGACAAAGGGATGGAATTTGAAGTTTGGGGCATTGATATTGACATATGTGAGTCCATTGCAGGAATAACCTTTCAAAGTACTCCAATCTCTGACTTTTGGAAACTATAGATACAAAATTGCCAGCATCCATTGAAATTAATTGTTGAGAGAGAAACTTGAGAGAGGGAAAGCCATTGAAACCAGAAGGGGACTTAAGACTGCAATCAAGTAGCTCCAAAGAAACCAGGAAATCACATGAAAACTGCAATCAAGTAGCTCCAAAGAAACCAGGGAATCACATGAAAACACCGAGGAATGCAATGTATATTGAGGCTTCGGGTACACATAACTTTGAAATTCATACGCATCGTCATTATTGAATACCTAACCTCCCAAGCAGAGGAGGTTAAAAGGAGAGCCATCGATCGAGATAAGAGCTACTAAATCCCATTGGTTTCGCAAACCGAAACCCTAGAATGGCCCCGTGGTGGCGACGGAGGATATCACAGATCATCTGTTTTCAACTGATTTTGTGGTCTCCTATCATGAGGGCCTGTACCATCAAAGTTGATGATCAAGGCGGGCAAAGAAGCCTAGATATATCGCCATTTATGAGAGAGAATGGGAGTCTGACCACTTCCCTAATGGGCAAGAGAGAGAATGGGTTGGGGCCGTGGTGGTAGTAGCAACGAACCCATGATGAAATCTTTTGAGGAAAGGGCTCAAATCCCCATCGCCCTTTATGAGAGACAATGGAGGTTTTGCCCGCATCCCTAATGGGCAAGAGTGAGAATAGAGGCTAGAATCTCAACCGGTAAAGTGCTGATTCTATCGTTTGCAGGGGCCATTTCCAGAGGATTAGGCATGCAGAGAGAAAAGAGATATGCTATGATACCATATTAAAATGTGAAAGGCATTACATTCAAGCCTTAAGCCACCATTGATGTCTATTACAGAAGCCACATAACTAAATTACTGAGCCCCATATATGTATTACCGTATGCATATGTATTACTAAAGATTCCTTAAACATGTGTATAATATTCTATTTATAAGATTACATCCTAGTGGTATAGCCTGTGTACTGGCTGTTTACAACTTAATACTTAATTAAACGTGTACACAATTGTGCAGTCAAAGATATCGCAGCTGTGAAAAATATCATATCATCAAAGATGTCAGGTTATTTATATTTCAACAATTTAGATGGAAGATTAAGTGGTCTGACACTTCACTGTCAAAACATGGTGGGGTGCTCCAAAGAGGGGGTTTTCTTGCTGCAAAAACACTTAGTCATCTCTAGGATTAATTTTAGAGAATAGAAATTGATATGGAGCTCAAAAAATGTTCTAAATCAATTCTTGCTTAAACACCAACTCCGAACCACCAATCTGAGGGATGATGCGATCCGGGGTTTTCATAATTCAAAAGCATATCTTAGTTGGAATTGTTCACAAACTGAACCAAAGATGATCAATTCAAAAGATCCCCTACCTCTGTTTCTAGAGCACCCATGTGTTCCTTGGTGGACTGTTAGACTGCTAATGCGCGCTCTAAAGGTTTATCTTAAACTATTTACACAGACAAAGATGTGCACAACACACCCATGCATGTGCATGATTATTAGTTATAAGAAATACGTTGCTCTCTAATACATGCATATATAAGAACGATTGTTACTTGCAGGTTTGATACTATCAAAATTTGGAATTGCTGAATTTGAACAATATCGATAGTTTAGGGATTATTATAATCATTTCAATGTCCATGTTAGGCCAAAAAATGGACCTGGGACATCCTTGTCTCTACATGCTAGAGCGTTGCCCTTGGCTTGGGCTAGGCCTGAGCCTTCCAAGATGGGCTGGGCAATGAACTGCCTGGTCCGAGCTAGGCCGGTCCATGAAATACTTGGCCCAGGTTGAGCTCTATGTGAAACATGTTGGGGCTCCAACACATTACCAGGCCTAACCATGTTGCAACTCAAGAATATCTCCTCCAGGAGAAAGAAACACAGCTAGAATGGTTCTTGGAATGGAATCATCATTGGCTTTGGAATTACATATCCTGTATATAGAATTGTATATATTAAGTATGAAAGAGCACTTACACAGCCTTAGGATTGGAGAGATGGAAGAGATCCATGGTGTCTGGCCGAAACTTGACATAAGTACCTTTGGATAATGCAGTGCTTTTAATTTGTACTGTATCACCCTCTTGTAACAACATATTTTGCATCATCTAATACCAAAAAAAAGAAAAACCATACATGTTATGCCAAGAATGTGGGCTGTTTAATTATAGATAAGGTTTTGACACGAAGCGCCCTGCCCTAGTTTTCCATGGTTTGAGGACCCAAAAACCATTCCAAACCCCTGCAAATCCATTCCCGCTCCCAGACAAATGGATTTCAAGCCACTTATAATGGCGAAATTAGAGGGATCTTGCTATGATGGTCTTAAGAAAATAAGGGAAGATGTTTATCTTTTACATCCCAAAATCTCTTTCATGATTATAGAGGTTGACGAGGATGGATTTGCAGAGTTTTGGACTGTCAATCTATCTCCAAGAAGGATTTGCAAGGGGTGGCCTCATGCAGCCTCAAGAACACTGAGTACTTTTTCTTTTTGTACTGTCTTAAAAGTTTGGCCAAAACATATTTGAATAGAAGAGGCAGAGGTAAATTTTGAACTCTTTCCTTTGCTCTTACCCAATATGGCATATAGAGAGTGCCTTCTTCTGCAACAAACTCGAGCACACCACAGTGAGTTTTGCATTGTGTTGCAGGATTATATAGCTCGAAGACCATCGGATTGTCAGTGTGTATCGATGCTGAAGACAAATTGAACACGTCTTGTTTTGTGAGGAATAAAAGTAGAAGAGTTTGATGCAAAACAATGGACTGTTAATAGTGTTTCAATTGTATAGTGATAAATGAAGGGGAGGGAACTTTCTGAAAACACCATGGATTTGAACTTTGAAGAAGCAATAAGAATTGCTCACCTAAGTGATCCAATGCAGAAGGAGGCATGATCACTGTGATCATGCATTTCCCAACAAGAAAATAGAAAAAAAAAAAGAAAAAAAAGGAAAAAAAATAAAAACAAGTGGAAATTAATTAGTAGACCACCATCAAGCATAAATATTTCAATTCTACATAAGATGACTACTAAAATCACTAAAGTAAGCATCACTCACCATTGTCCCCATTTTCCAACTCTGGCTGCAATATCAAGTGGTTCGAGTTAATGCTAGGAACTTTGGAATTTCCGAAGAAAAAATTACAAAAATTAAGGGAATGTGAAATGTAAGGTACTTGGATGCAAGTGTTTTGCTTTTGAAAATCCAATTTGCCCCTCTAGATTTAAACTACCTGGGATATACTATTTGATACAGTATGGCATATAAAAAACTGCTAAATTTGCTTGCCTTACATAGGCCTAGGATAACAAACCACGATTTTCCATCCCCTATGTTGAAATTATGTTTATATTCTTTTAGTGACCATGGAATATAGCAAGGTAGCATACGTTCTTACTATGTTGTCCCATAAGAAACATTGCGGTTTTCGTGGCGATATTTGGTTAAAGGGTGAGGTTTCCATAAGGTTGCAACCTTAAACAATTAAAGTAAGATGCACCTCCAAAGTTTGTCATAAAATTCAATTTTGGTATCGAAAATTTTAGGATGGCCCGATAAACTAGTTTTACATTTAATTATAAAATTTTAACTCCAAAAATAGTTCAAATAAAGTTGATATATAAACACATGAAAATATATGGGCCAAATTATGTGTTACAAGATGTACTATTTTTAAGACTTGAAATCCTTTTTTTTTTCCATATTCATAGTTCTTGATATTGAGATGATAAATTAGATGGTTTTCTAAAGTCAAAATAGTATTTTCTGTCGGCTTTTTTTATATACACCTTACTTCTACTATTTAAGGTATCAGCCTTATATAAACTTTCTCCCTGGTTAAATGAATAGGTGTGGCCTCTCCGTGCCATTTTTTAGTTGCTTTTATGGTAGGCTACTTTGCCATCAAACATTGGGCCAGTAAGGTGGTCCATCCGGATGAAATTATACGTTTGGTCTTGCAGCTAGTTAAGGGGATTTTTGTGAAGTGAAATATGGTTGGAGCATCTTAGAACAAGTTAAACAAGAAGAGAAAATGATCAAGAGCTCACATTTCCCCAAGTTTGAGGTTCAGTTAGAGGTGATTTGAATTTCCGCTAGTGCTCCTAACCATCTTTTAAACTGATGTTCTAGAGAAATAGAAAATTTTTGATAGTTTTGGGGTCTAACAAATCCCTTGTTGCTTGACCTTTGAGATCAAATGTACAATTTGGTCCACCAGAGCACCTAGACGTTTTCCTTAATTACATAAGTAATACAATGGTAGATTATGATGTTCGATAATATAAGTTTGCTGAAATTGGAGTCTTTTTAATGATCTTATACCCATACCTTATCAATAAATGAAGAAGAGTAACACTCATAGGTTCGTTCGAACGGGGTTGAGTAGTATCTTCTTGAGAACTGCAATGAAAAAAAAAAAAACAAGTAAACAAATAAACACTCATGCTTTACAAGTGAGGAGAGGCTTGAATTTCACACCCAAAAAAAAAAAAAAATTTCCAAAAAAGAAGGTTGCTTATGTTCTCAAACAGTCATTTTTTTGTCTGGCGCAAAATTTGTTTGCTCATATATTACACATCCGTCACAGATTTATGTCGAACACTAGTGAATACAGACAAAGTTGAAAACACTCAATCGTAAATTCGTAACCAATGTTTAACCGATATAGGACTCAACACTTTAGGAGATCATTTGAAAATAGAAGAAACAAAAGGAATACACATACCTTAAAGTTGGACTAAAACTTTTAAAATATGAACAAATTAATTTCAATACATGGGTCTGGTGTTCCAAAATCATATCACCATGGAATGAATATGTACCATGGCTTTCGTTGTGATGGATAAAGAACTAGAAGTTTGTCTGTGCACTCGCACAAGAACTCTTAGATATGGATATAAATATGGAGAAGATGGTTCATGAAGGAAACATTTTTAACCTAGAATTTTGGAAAGCATTGCATCGCATCTCTCTATCTTGGTCCTCAAGCAAGTTAATGGACGTTGCAATCTTGCCACCATTTTGATTCTCTTGCCACTTTCTAAAGCATAATAGCTTAATAAATGTTTCTAGGATTTATTTACTTTTATTTTTTATTAAAGTTAACAATTTTATTGCTGGAAAACATTATAGAAAAAATTCTATCTAGGATATTCTTTCAGCTATATATTGGGTGGGTTAGCATAAGGCCTTGGCTTTATGTTAGCAATTAAAATTGTATCTCAAAACATAGGCAAGAAATTAGTTAGTTTGGATGCTCAAAACCTTATGTAGACTTCAAAATCTATTTCTTTGCTTATGAAATTTGATGTTCTATAAATGAAGTAAATCTAGTAGACATGTAAAATGCAAACACTTGAAAATAGATAGTCAAAATAATTTCTTTTAAGATACATTGTTTTAGAGCATGAAATTCCCTTTTTCATATATAAGTTTTTCAAGGTTCGGATGATCAATTTGAGGGTTTTTTCATACTAAAGTTGAATTTCTTGCTGGAGTTTAGGTGTAGCGTTACCGTTTAAACCCAAGCCTTATATACACATTCTCCTTTGTGTTTATAACAAGTAAAGACTTTATAAGGTTGCAACCTTGTATTATTGAAGTAAGGGCCCCTCAAAAATCCTATAGAAGTGAGTCTTCCAACATTGCAGAACCCTCCATCTGATCATCTCGATCTCGACTTATTTGGATGCGAGTAAAAAAAAATTTCAATTCTTAAAAATAAAGTATATTATAACAAGTTATATGGACAATTGATTTTCAAGGTTTTAAAACATTTATAGATCTACTCGATATGCATCGTTTTAAAATTTTAAATTTCATAATTAGGGAATAAAAATAGATTTTCAAACCATCATAGGCTTCCGACAACATAACTACATGCAAATTTTAGAAGTGCGCCTTGATTTGATGGTATAAAGAGGGCGTCTCATACAAACCTTACCTTGTCAAAATGCCTCTTTCTTGTAAAATACTCAGGAACATGCTTCCGCCATAAAAACTTGCGCAAAGAGTAGTAGGGTACTCGTAGTCTCTAGTTAATTTTATATGAATAATGGTTTCATGCGGGTTGGACTGCATTTTTACATATGCGGTCCAAAGTTATAAAACATCCATCTTAAAAATGGATAGGGGGTCCATCTAAAAATAATTGAACCTAATGGACCAAATGTTTTTTAATATAATTATTATTCTAATTTTTTAAATTTATTTATTTATTCATATTCATGGTCTCCATATTAGAGATTACGTGTCATTAAAAATTCAGTCAAAAATCAATCTAAAAAATAGGTTCTTGAAAGGCACCTCATTTCTACATGTACTCATATAAATTGGGTCCATTTCATATATGAAGTGTCTAATAAGCATGGTATGCACATATATCATTGTATGTTTTACTTATTTTGAATTACTGTGTTTTTAAAGTTGAAATTTTATAACTATGTATCATAAATTCATCCACATTATGCGCTTTTCTTTCTATATAAATAAGCATGTATACAATGCCCTCATAAGTATGCTATATATCTATCCCTTTAGCATAACACTAACTCGGGAGAGTTTTTTGATTTGAAATTTTAGGATTCATCTAATTACATCAAGATGATTATTTTGAAGTAAAAACTTTAAATTTTGAGCTCTAAAATAGCTAGAACATTATCTCTAAAATTGGATGGTTCACGTGCAACTTTAGTTAGAATGTCTTTTTTTTTTTTTATAACTTCATTAATTAATTAATTATTATTATTATTATTTTATGTTTAGAAATGGGTTCTCCAAAACTTGGGATCTAAAAAGGCGTCCGTTTTGTAAATTTTCCCAAGGGAGTAAATAGACAGTATACTCCAGAAGTAGAATATGTAAATAGACAGTATATCCCGAAGACGTTTGAACGGTCTTTGTTGAGAGAGAGGGGTACCCTAAACACTTCCATTCCCTATAAATTACCCTACTTCTTATTTAGGTACGACCACTTGTAGATTAGGGTTTTGCATCTCCCATGAGCGGTAGTGTGGGGTTTCAGGCTCTTGCTTGAGATGGGTTATGGGATTAGGGTTTTTCTCGCCCTAATACTTCCTTTGGTCAACCGGCTTTCTTGTTTCTTAATAGATCTCAATCTGCTTTCACATGAACTGGATTACAAAATCTTTTATTGAGTTTTTAGTTTCGTGGAAAAGCCCAAAATTTCACCTATAGAAATTTCCCCCTTTTTATTTTAACTTTAGATTAATAGGTTATATGGAGTGGAAATTTATCTGTTTTCTCCATGTTTTGGATGAGATCTTTGATTCTACTCCTATATTGAACTGGAGGCATTTAAAGCCTGGTTCTGTTTATTACCAGTTTCTGGGTTACGCTTGCCTCAATATGATGACCTTCGAAGAAAAAATGATTTTTTTGTTGCTTTTTATTGTCTATGATTTTTTTTTTCATGATTTTTTTTTTGGCCGTGATGACAAGAATCATTTCTCGATCCTGACTAAAGATAGGACCTTTGAGATTTTTGTATGATTTTTAATTATATTCATGTCTCTTTGTGATGAGCTTTTGTGCGTGTCTGAGCCGTTTATTTTAACTCATTTTCATTGATACTTATTTATTTGGGGTATGCCATTTACTTTTAACTGATTTTCTTGATTCTTATTTATTTGGGGAAGTTTCTGGTTGTTCTTTAACTTTGGTGCGATGATTATAAAAATTCCTCGTTCTGATTGCTAAATGGCATGACAGACACCTTACACCCATAGAATATGAGCACCCCATTTTAAATATTTTTTCTTTTTTTTTGGTGAGAAATAGAACTTGATGTGTCTTTTGACTTGCTCTTTCCATTTTGGGGGAATTTGATTTGAATCATTTGATTATTACCTTTGCAAATACTTCTTGATCTGAGAATATTAATGTTATTGACTTGAAATGCACCAGGCACTTATGATAATTTTTAATTTGAACAAAAAATTAAGTGTGTGCTCAAAGAAAACTGATAAAATTAGTTCATGATTTTTGGACATTTAGAGTTCCTCTGGAATTTGTTTGAAACCCAGAGCAACTTTACATTACATAAAGAAAAGTTGTAGTTTCTCATCGATTTATCTATATTATTTTGAAACAAAATTTGAATACCCAAATTATGAATTTTTGGAAAAAATGAATGTGCAAAAAAAGAAGAAAGAATGTGGTTTTTTATTTCAAGACGAAGCTCTTATTTCGATTTAGTCATAATATGATTAGTTATCTATTGTGTTGTTTTTTTTAATGACTAATTTGCTGTCTACAATTTATAAGCATCTCTATGAAAGTGCACTACATTTTTTTATGAGTTTAAATATAGATAAAGCTTTATTAAAAAAAAAATTTCATTTTCTCTATGTAGATTAATAGGCCTTAAAGTTATAGGAATTCCTGCTAATCTCTATGTGAATTATTTCCCCCGTAAAAAATGTATCTAGTGTATCAACCACAAAAAGAGGGTAGCCACCCCAGAGAGAAAATGGTTATTACCTTCTTTATTGAAGGGTCTTGTTTGCAATGCGAGTTCAGAGGAAAGTGGTTCTAATCATAAAATTTCAAATGAAATTTCCATTACTCCCCACTATATAACATGTGTTACAACTGAGTCCGTGAGTCCACTCGGATTCGGGTATGTTACTCGTCACAATTGTGTCCGTAAGACTACTCGGATTCAAGTAAGTTACTCGGACCAAAATATAGTATCGCCCAGGCCTAGGCGGCCAAACTAGGTGTGTCTTCGGGTGCCTATGCAGGTTCCGGGGGCCAAATTAGGCAGGTATCTTATCGCCTAGGACGGTTCCTCCAAATTAGGTGGGTATCCTTGGGCCAAATTAGGCAGGTATCTTATTGCCTAGGAGGGTTCTGCCAAATTAGGTCGGTATCCTCGGGCGCTCTGTGCCCGTGCCGGGAACAAACGAGTATCTATGATGTTTGGGATTTTTGGTTCCCTAGAATTTCCTCCCCAGAAAAATCGGGTGTCTACACTCTTTAAGAAAAACATTTTAGAATCTAACCTGAACTCTAATCCAACGCTACAAATAAAGGTAATGGGTCTGCTATTTGTATCTCTCTAAAACCATAATGTTATGATGTCAAAATTTTGTTAGCATCGACACTTAGCATAGAAGCCACCCATTCTCTCATTATCCTCTTTCATAGCCATTTTGTATAACCCTTTTTTACCCATCTTCATACCCATTATAAGCTCTGTTACACTATGCTCTCTCCATGGCCATTCGTATTGTTTGATTAAGGCTCATCCATGGCTCCTTGTCGTCACTCTTCAAGGAATGATTTTAGCTTTCTTTTGTCCCTTGAATTCATGCACCAGTTGTCTCTCATAGTCCCCATTGGAGTTGGTCACTTTGAGCCTTACATTGAATACTATGTGTGTGCTTGATTGATTTGAGAATTGACCACCATTTCCTTCGCACTTTAGTAGCCAGATTCTTCTCCACATGTGGCATTCTCACTCTTAATAAAATCTTTCCTGTGGCTCTTATGTAATCCCTAGGGAATCCTATTCAACATTTTCTACTTACACCCACCGGGTGCTTTCATTACCAAGCCCTATACATCTTGGGCTTCTAAGTTACCAAAAACAAAGCCTCCTCAATGATTATTGATTTTGTCCGTCACAGTCCTAACAGGTCTATGATGAGCTTGGGACTTATCTTGGGACCATCATGGACTTGCTAGGTCCATGATGGGTCTTCACGGACCTAATAAGTTTCTTAAGCCCCAAGCACCCACTTGGGAGATTCTAGGGGGATTGGGACCATCATAGACCTAATAGGTTTGTGATGGACCATCATGGATGGGATTTTGGGTAAAAAAAATAAAACGAGAAAATGAGTGTGCGCTTAAAATTAAGGAAATTATTTTTTGAATTATTGAAATGGATATTTTTTATAGTATCCCTTTATGTTTTTATATCCATGAGATTGAAGCAATGTCCATGTAATCAAGTCTCTTGGTTATCATTTTTGTGGTTGATTTTATGTAATACATGTGCTGTTTTGTGGTGCTTACATAGTCTAGTAAATTGCAATCTCCATTGCATGAAAAAAATGGAATGTTGGTTTGGCGCATGATGCTTCCTTCAGTGTCAATTCAAACGTAATTGAGTTTATTCTATTAGTTCATATCATGTATATGTTGATGAACTGAATGTAATTAGCCCATGCCTGTAGTCTTCTCGTGGTGCTTCATTGAAATTTTTAGAAGTTCACTACTGTGAAGAGCCAAAAGTTAGACTAATCCATCCACCTCTGTCTTATAACACGAGTTGTTCAACCATCGCACAGAATTTACTCTTCCGTAAAGGGAATCCTGCTATAAATGTAGAGAAAGCATTCAGCAATCACAGGTGTTATACTTGACAATCACAATCCTGTGTAATATATTTTTAGTGTAATAAGTGTTTAAAACGTAGGTGATTGTCATTTCTCAAAAAAATAAAAAAAAACGTACATGATTGTGAAATACTGTATGTGTTGCATCCAATGGTTTAAAAACCGGATCGGTGACCCGGATCGGGCTTTTCAAAAACTGATCCGGATCGGCGAATCGGCGATTCGGATCGGCGAATCGGCGGTCCGGATCGGAATCGGGTGAATCGGTCAGAATAAAGCTTCAAAAAAATCCGAAAATTTTATTAAAATTCATTATAAATATTGTTTTTTAGGAATTCAATAAAAAATGAGGGTACTCCATTAAGAATTTTCATGTTTTTGGATGAATATGCGAATATTGATATGTTCTTTCCCTGCATGAACCGCCATTCAACATTTAATTTACATCACACAAAAGGATAAACATAGAATTATCATGGAATAAGTATATCAACATACATGGACTACAATAAAGCATAAAATTAATAACATACGATCTAAAAATAAAATGATAGACGACGTTGTTGTTCTTCTTGGTCACGTTGGTGCCATTGATTGAATTCGTTTGACAATTCATTGATTCGATCTAAAAACGAATCATCGATATTAGCGGGCGTCTGACTATTCCCAAATCCCTGAGTGTTAGTGTTTTGTTGTGTTCCCAGTCCAAAATCCCCGAAGCTTGTCCATCCTTCATGCTCACCTGCACTGTCGTGCTCATCCCTACACTGTTGCTGTTGGGACTCGATATGTGAATAATATGGCTGGGATAGGGTGGCCTCAGAATCATCATCTCTCTCATTTTCTCTTAGACCCCCTTCCCACTCTCCCTCATTAGGTGCAATATCATCGACATATTGTGGATACATTGGCTGGCTGCTTCCTCTTTCATGCCGCTCATCAGTTTCTTCAATATCTTCATCACCGATAGCTTCAAGGAACGCTCTCTTGTGCAACACTGGCTCCTCCTCTTCGACTACCCATCGGTCTGCTGTGTCTGTGACAAATATTGTGTCTAAGTCTATCGGCCCATAGTCTTCAAGCTTCCTTCTTATTTGTCGCTCTCTGAGGTTTAAATTATAATGAACGTAGACTAGTTTATGAAGCTTATCAGAAGCGAGTCGATTCCTTCTAGTAGTGTGCAACCATTGGAACGTACTCCAGTTGCGCTCACAGCCAGTAGCAGAGCATGTTTGGGAGAGCACCTTGATTGCTATCCTCTTTAGGTGAGGTGCATCAGTACCATATATCTCCCACCATTCAGCTGGATTAAAATGTAAAAAGCATTGTAAGGGCAAGAACAATTCATAAGATTAAATATATGAATAAACAAAATATTAGCGAGGGGATAACCTGGATCCATCATAGTTCGAGAATTTCTGGCAAGTCTAGTTCCGAAGGATCCTATAGCATCCCTATACATAGCAAGCTAAAACAAATATATTACGTTTTAGTGCATTATTCCTCACAAATATAACAACTCAATGAAGTTCTTACCCGAACATTAAATAATACCTCTTGTATTGCTGCTACTTGGTTTCGATGGCTTCTCTCCAACCTTGCAATAATGTATCTGACCCCTTCCATAATCTTGTGGGGTTGTTCAGGTGTCAAATAGAAAAATTTTGGGTTGAAGTAGTAACCTAAAAAATATATAGGTAGAAAAATGTCATTTACAATTTCATAAAAAAATGATTTAAACTGAAACATTGTAATGATATAAATATATATTTACCAGCATAATGAATTGGATGTCCGAATTTGGTGTTCCACCTCTTTTCTATAATCTCGATCACTTTGCTAGCAAAATTACACTTCTCCCCAATAGCTGATTTCGCCCTCTCAATACCTTCATAAAGGATACCCATGGTAGCTTTCTTATCAGCATCCACCATTCTTAACACCGTGACCAAAGGGGCAGTGGCCTCTACAACACTGGAACATCGAGACCAGAACAGCCTATTTGAGATTATGTTATCCACTTTTACACCGGTACTGGACTTCGAGAGGCGGTCATTTAACCACTCTTCACAAGTAAACAATCTCTTTAATGCACCTTCAGATTGTCGAATGGAGTCCACAGCTAAGTAATCGGTCGCAAAGCGGGTTATGGCAGGCCTGATTATCTCTTTTTTCCTAGAGTGTTCTCTAAACAGAAATAATATTTTCGAGTGGTTGTATATAAATCTCGACACCAACCTTGCTTCATCTAGAGTCTCCTTCACAATTTTGATCTCACCGATTTCCTCTAACATAAGATCGATGCTGTGTGCAGCACACGGGGTCCATACTAGATGCTTCCTCTTATCCATCAACTTGCTGCCCGCAGAAACACATGCACGCGCATTGTCCGTAATAAACTGGACTACATGCTTATCCCCCACCTCCTCCACTATCTGATCATATAGTCGTACGTAGAAGTTTGCATCCTTCTTCGTCCCTGATACGTCTTTGCTAGACAAAAAAGCTGTACCTTTTGGGGAATAGGCCAAGAAGTTTAAAAACTCCTTTTTGCTAACTTTATTCAACCAACCATCACTCATGAGAGTAATTCCTGTCCTTGGCCAACTCTGTTTATATTCTTCAATCCACTTTTTAACTTCCTCTACCTCTTCGTCTAATATTGGCCCACTGAGCTCATATGCCGTCGGGGGTTTTACCCCGGGCCCGGCTCTCTGGATTGCACTAACCATAGGTGGAAAATATGGGCTATTGGCTGCATCAAAGGGAATCCCTTTATCGTAGAACCATTTACCAACATATCTCCCTAACATGTTTCTTGTACCTTTAACCATGCCTTTTAAGGTCATCTGTTGTGACTTAGGCTTTGAGAGAAATGGGTCTTTACGACCATGACCTGCAATACTGGCACTCCTAGGTAACTTAGAAACAATTTCTTCAACAACTGATTCTTCTTGATACATATTGCCACCAACCTCTCCATACATATTTGAGCTGGGCCCGCCATACATGCTCGAGCTGGACCCGCCATGCATATCTGAACTAGGCCCACCATGCATATCGGAGCTAGGCCCACCATGCATGTCTGAGCTAGACCCACCAGGCATTCTAAACCCACATTCCCTCTGATATTGTTCATATAAACTCAATCTTGTGGCCATGTCCAGCTCATTATTATATTGCTCTTTTAGGTCATAATTATATTGCTCTTCTGTATCATTCCTGCTTGATGGTGTATATAAACTAGCTATCTCCTCATTCATCCTATGTTTGGCAATTTTTTTACCTTTGCTAGCATTAAGAATTGCCACCATCTGTTTTTTTACATTACTAGGGACACTAGTGCATGCAGAAACTTCTCCCTTAACCCCTGCCAAGTGTTGCTTGAACCTATGTACCCCACTACTTATCACTCTTTGACAGTAATTACAAATAATTTTGTCTTTCTTGTTGGGATCAAGTCTGACCCCATGTTGCCATGCAGGGTCTTCTATAGATCTTGACATGATTCAACTGTTTTAAGATGTAAAAAGTTTAAATTAACCTGACAGTTCAAAAAGAAAAATAATCACAATATGTAGTGATAATATGTTGCGGTAGTTCATGTAGTCATATTCGTTGTTATTTGTTATTGCAAAATACCTTTTTTGACAATAATATTTCGTACATATCAATTACAAACATTTAGAATAATACAAAATGCAAGCTCCAAACATGGCTACAACTCAATTATCAAGAACATACATTTTTTGCATTAAAAAATTAATAATAAAAACAATTCTTTAAAGAGCCGGCTAACATCAGTCATTCCAACTTAAAAATCCATGAACAACAGATAAAAAAAATACAGTTTTGTATTGAAAATATAATAACATGCATTTTTTTGCATAAATAATCCATCAACATACAATTTTTTCAACAAAAACTTTAACAATAAAAATTTAAAATATGGTTTAATACCTCATGATAATTAAAACCTTGTCACGATTTTCACATCTTTTCGGAAAATCATCAATTTTCAAAAAATTCGATCATGAAAAAAAAAAAAAAAAAAATTACAGCAAACTCAAACAATAAAAATTAAAAATTAGGTTTAAATGTTTAATACATCATGATAATCAAAACTTTATCACGATTTTCACATCTTTTCGAAAAATCATCATTTTTCAAAAAATTCCATCATGGATAAAAAGAAATAAAAAAAAAAAAGTACAGCAAATTTTCAAAATATTCGATCATGGATTAAAAAAAAAATTAACAAATTTTCAAAAAGTTCGATCATGGATTAAAAAAAAAAATTCATAAATTTTCTAAAAATTCGATCATGGATTACAAAAAATTCGATCATGGATTACATAAAATTCGATCATGGATTACATAAAATTCGATCATGGATTACATAAAATTCGATCATGGATTACAAAAAAAAAAAAAAACATAAAAAAACAAAAAATTCGATCGTGGATTACAAGAACAAAAAAAAACAATTCCATCATGGATTACAAAAAATTCAATCATGGGTTACAAAAAAAAAAAAAACACAAAAAATTCGATCATGGATTACAAGTAAAAAAAACAAACATTTTGATCATGGATTACAAAAAAGTTGATCATGGATTACAGAAAATTCTATCATGGATTACAAAAAATTCGATCATGGATTACATAAAATTCGATCATGGATTACAAAAAAGTCGATCATGGATTACAGAAAATTCTATCATGGATTACAAAAAATTCGTTCATGGATTACATAAAATTCGATCATGCATTACAAAAAAAAAAAACAAAAAAAAACAAAAAATTCGATCGTGGATTACTAAAAAAGAAAAAAACAATTACATCATGGATAACAAAAAATTCAATCATAGATTACAAAAAACTCTATCATGGGTTACATAAAAAACAAAAAACAAAAAATTCGATCATGGATTACAAAAAAAAACAAACATTTCGATCATGGATTACAAAACATTCGATCATGGATTACAAAAAATTCTATCATGGGTTACAAAAATAAAAAATAAAAAATAAAATTCGATCATGGATTACAAGAAAAAAAAACAAACATTTTGATCATGGATTACAAAAAATTCGATCATAGATTACAAAAAATTCTATCATGGGCTACAAAAAAAAAAAAAAAAAAAAAAAAAATAAAAAAAAAAAAAAAAAAAAAAAAATAAAAAAATAAAAAAAATAAAAAAATTTGTTCTTCACAGAGTCGTTTTACATAAGCGATTTTAACTCAAAAATTCACCTCCAAGTGAATAAATTACATCTAATTGACTATATTTTCTGATAAACAACAATATAAGGAATCAAAAACCTAAATTTTTAACACATTATTTCTAATATATCATGAAAACAAAATCAAAAGGCGGAAAAAAAAAAAAAAAACAGCGGAATTTTTTTCCGCAGACATCTCACTGTTCATATCAAATTTCTTGCTGTAATTGACCAGATTACGTAAAATTAAAAATTTTAAATCATACTAGACACAATAAAGATTAAAAACCCTAATTATTGAACTCATTTTGTTCAAAATATGCCATGAAATAAATCAAATGGCGGAAAAACAAAAAAACCCAAAGTTCTTACCTGTTTTTGTGAACCGAAGCCTTCAATCTCCAAAAAAGTCTGTTTTTCTCAACGATTATCACAAATTAGTAACAAAATCTTTTGATTCACAGCTTTAAGATCAATATGCCTACAAATTTTGAAAGATTCATGCCCTATTTGGCATGAAATTTCAGAAATGGCGGAAACCCTAAACCCCGAATTTTTCTTGATCAAAAAACAACCAATTTTTCCACCATTAAATCGTTAAAAAAGCTGAATAAAGCTGTTTACAGCCTGAAAAACAGATCACGTGCCGAAAAAAACAAAAAAAATGATCAAAAAATGACAAATTTGAAAAAAATCCGTGAAGAACACTGTGCAACCCGTGTTCTTCACGGACTCGCCGATTCCGCACAGTGAATCGGCGAGTCACTGTGCGGAATCGTCCGGTTCTCTCTAGAACCGGACGATTCCCGGTTTTTGAACCGATCCGGTCCCTTTTTCGTGAATTCCGAGTCGAACCGGGCGAGTCCGGTTCGACTCGGCGATTTTTAAAACGCTGGTTGCATCAAATGACCAGATGCATCTTTTATTGTTGGTAGGTTTTATAAGACAGTTGAATTATTCTGTGTCTCGGGTGACTGTAGTAGTCTAGCTATTGAACTCTGTGGCCGGTTATTTCATTCTCTTCCTAATCGAGTATGCAACAGAGTGACGAGTCCTTAGTTTTTATTATCCAATTATTAAATGAGTCTGCAACATTCATCGGCATGTACCCATACTGTTTACCCTCTATTGAAGTAGCCCAATGATGTAACTGTGATTCCATAACCAATTGTAATTTTCTGAAGATACAATTTCATCTCATTTATTTAAATTGCTACTTTTTCCTGCCCATCTTTTCATGCAGCGCCATGTAAAGCACTTGAACGATATTGCCTTTTTTATGTCACCATGTATTTGTTTTATGTCTTCTCTTAAATACTTTGCTATATGCAACAAAATGTATTTGGTATTTTCAAACAGAAGTATGACAAGTCACATTATTGACCATAGTGGTGTCTGAGACACAAATGTGATAGAACAATCCTCACATCAAAGCAAGCAGCGCCATTATGATAGAGAAGGCCAAAAAAGCTATAGAGATGAGAAATTTGTGTGCATGGGGGTTTTTGTAAACCGTCACACACCAATGGAGGGCCATTATTGGAGGCTCTAATAGTGGAGCTCCTTTGTAGGGATAAAAAATGGCCGGGGAATCCTTGCCATGGGCGATAAGCTTTCTTTGTGAATTTAGTGCTAACAACGCTGTGATGCTGTGTTCTCACAAGTTCCTCATTACCATGAGGATTGGTATGCAAGAAGAGGAAGATGTTTGTTGTGTGTGCCTTTGTGAATTTAGTGCTAACAAGGCTGTGATACCGTGTTCTCACAAAGTTCCACTATGACTGTATCTTGAAGTGGCTACAAGGCCATGATTCATGTCCACTATACTGATATATGTTACCACTTTAACGACTTTTCTTTGGAAGTACATTCTTTTCTCCCTTTTTACTCTCTGGTTAATTGTTTCTTTTACTTTTTGATTACATTAATCGTTACTAACATATATTTTGTTTTTGAACAACAATAACCATTTTGTATTGGAACAATCAAACCAAAAGCAAGTACAACATGATGAAATACAACAAACAAACTAAATAACCAAAAAATAGTATAACTCTGTTACAGAATAGTCAAAACTTCAGCTTCAACACCCCTCTTGGCTAACACATTTGCATCCATATTGCTTTCCCTGTAAACATGTCAAAAAACACACACCAGATTCCTGCAATACTCAAACGCTTCATCTATCAACTAATTAAACACCAAAGGAAAACCAAATTTCATTTGTATCCCCCGAATAATATTTAAGGAATCCCCTTCACTTACCACATGTTTATCCATATCCTTAACCTTCTTCACACCGTGCAATACAGCTCTTAGTTCAGCTTCATTTGCTGTAACAATACCCACATGACCATCGAACTTCATAATCACTATTACTTCATGATCTCTAATGATTCCTCCAATACTAGGAGGCATTGGATTCCTAATCACTATTACTTCATGATCTCTAATGATTCCTCCAATACTAGGAGGCATTGGATTCCTAGCAGAACTCCCACCGAAGTTAAATTTACCAATCCTAACAACTCTTGCTAATCTTTCTCCTATTATCAAATGTCAGTTATACATCAAGTCCAACTGGGGTATACCTTTCTATTCTTCTTTTGTTGCTAACAACTCTACTACTAATTCCCTAACCTTTTCTTGGAGCTCAAAAGGTTGGTTTGCTCATATTTTCAAATATTCTAATATAGAAAAACTTTTAAAAGCGTCTATATCCGAAATTGAATAGTGTTTCGCCCCACCACAGACATGCTATGTCCGTGGTGGTTTTGCCGTAAAAGCCGTCACGGATGTATGGAAATTGTAGTGGTTGCCCATGTTTTTTTGCGTGAAAAAATATTACAATGGACATAGTAGGTCTGTTGTGGTCTTCCAATCCATGTGGTCTGAAAATCGGACGGCGTTGAGCCTATAGGTGAAAATACTGTTTATTTTTGCCCAAAGGCATTCCGTAGTGGCTTCCATATATATATATATATATATATTGTCACACCCCAAGAATTTACAATACTGATATTCTTGAGATGTGACAGTCAAAACAAAGCAATTTTAGATATCTACCATGCATTGAATCAAAATCAAAACCCCGTTTTACTTGTATTTATTTTTATTTTTAATTATTTGAAATTTTAGGATCATTATATAAACTCTGTTCATAACTAATATTAACATAAAGGTCTAAACATATATACATCTCTTGACAGGAAAAATTCTTCACAATGGCGAATTCTTACAAGGTAACAAAAGAAAATTCAAGCACAACTACAATATCTTCCAAAGTTGATCCTGACGAGCACTCAAAATGAAACCGCAGTTATCCTGAAAAAAATGTTTACCATTGTTTGATGAGTTTGACTACTCAGTAAGTGATCATCATAATCCCAAAAATAATCATGGTTGAAAGATATCAATATTTTCAAAATGTTAATAGAAATGCATCAACAATTTCACTTTAAAAAATGCATAATTAAGTATAATTCGAATAATTGAAATGCGTATAACATTTTAACGGCAGTGTATAAGTTAGAGGATTTCACAAAATACCCTATTGGCGTCCCAAGTAGGTCACGTATATACCCCATCAACGTCCTGATACGTCCACTTAATCCCTATCGGCGTCCTAGATAGGTCCACTTAATCTCTGCAGATCCACTTATACTTCACCGGTGTACCGTATGAGTCCACTTAATCCTTATCGACGCATCAGATAGGTCCACTTATACCTTACCGGCGATCCGGATGAATCCATTTGTATACTTAAAGTATTTCTAAATCTCTTTAAACATTCGAAAGCAGCAATATCATGTACTTAACATATCACTGTAATTATTGATATAAATTTCACTGAAACCATTAATAACAATCACTGTCATTAACATTTAAAAAATACCCAGTCAATTATTTTGGGCTCAAATTCAGAAAGGTAGTAGTTCGTAAAGACATTCTAGCATAATTACCAATCTAGTATGTATAAAAAAACTCTTATAGAAATCCAAGAATACATAATTATCACAATTTATGGGATGTCAATTCGCAAAATAAACATTTCACAGACAATGCTATAATCAAATGCAAAAATATCAGTTTTCAAATAATAAGGCAGTCATTTGCACATGAATTTTACAATGTCTAAATATTCAAAAACAGTAGAAAGAAATCTCACAATTTTACTAAAAACAGAAATATCACATTTATTTCTAATAATTTTACAGTATCTAAAATTCTGTAACAATAGATAATAAAAATAAATTTATTTCTAAGAATTTACAGCATTTAAAATTTCTAACATAGATAAAATATCACAATTTTATTAAAGAGATTATTTTTCGAGACAATGAGGTCACTTACAGTTGCTCATCAGATTTGATGCATTGGAACCATATATAGGTCTGGACCTTCAAAATGGTATACGAGATTCAAGGTTTAGAGTCCCTAAGCTTTACTTTGTACAGTTACTGGTCTCGCCTTTTTATTTTCTTTGGAGGAACTAACCCTTGTCGGATGGTCAAGCCCCTTGAAATTGCCAACTACATGGCTGATGTAAAAATTATATAAGCAAAGGAAGACCTCATTCCTAGGCTGTTAAAAAGGGATGGTCGGAAAAGGACTACTCCAAGAGAAACATCATAGCGTGTTTTCTTGTTATCCTCAAAACTCATACGTATATAAGGGATATAAGGGAGAACTTTTTTTTTTTTCTAATGATTTACAATATTTAAAATTCCTAACAGTAAATAAAATTTCACAATTTTACTAAAAGTTTATTTTTATTTTTTCAAAATAATGAGGTCGCTTACACATAAAATTTATCGCGCTTAAAATTCATGATAATAAGCAGAAGTAATTATTTCATTTCATTTTTAAAAAGAACAGATTATTTTTCAAGATAATGAAGTCACTTACCTAAAATATTTGAGAGGGAGCTTCCGATAAAAATTCGGCTAGAGAGAGAAGCTCACTTGTTTGTAAGAGGGAGAGCGAGAGTGGAGTTCTGTAAGGCGACGCCTTACCCTTCACCCTATTTAAATATTTTTAAACGCCTCCACCTCATGTATGAGGTGTAGCGTAAATGTCCCTTTAACACATGAAAACCACGTCCACTAAAGGAGGTGGCAATGCAACAAAGCTTAAACCAAATGAAGGTAAAAGCTTTTGAAAGTAGTGATCGTCCCTAAGAACCATCATCCTCATATGGACCATCACTTATTAAAAGTTTATTTATTTTATTTATTTTTTATTTTTTTTCTTTTTTTTGAAATTTTAGGATTATTACATTATTCCCCCCTTTAAAGAAATTTAGTCATCTAAATTTGTGTACTTGATTACTGAAAATGATTGGGATATTTTTCTCTGATTTCATCTTCTCGTTCCCAAGTCGACTCTTCTTTTGAATGGTACTGCCATAATATACGGACCAAAGGAATCCTTTTGTTGCGTAACACTTATACCCTCTTATCCAGTATCAAATTTTGTTGCTCAATGAAGGATATGCTCTTCCTGATCGGTAAAGGTTCATATTTCAAGATATGGGATGGGTCGGGCTGATAGTTTGGTAGTGATGATACATGGAAGACATTATGAACGTTTATCAATTCGGGTGGTATGACAAGTCTATAAGCGACACCTCCGATTCTTTTCAAGATTTCAAATGGTCCGATGTAACGTGGGCTCAGCTTTCCTTTCTTGTTGAATCTCATAATGTCTTTTATTGATGAGATCTTTAGAAAAACTTGATCACCTTCTTCAAATTCAAGATCTCTTTGTCGGTTATCGGCATAACTCTTTTGCCGACTCTAAGCTGTCTTGAGTCTTTCTCGAATTAATGCTATCTTATCTGTGGTTACTTAGACAATTTCTGGCCCCAAAAGCTTTCTTTCACCAACCTCGTCCCAACAGATGGGTGACCTGCATTTCCTTCCATACAGGGCTTCATATGGTGCCATCTGAATACTGGCATGAAAGCTATTATTATAAGCAAACTCAATCAGAGGTAAATGGTCATCCCAGCTTCTTGTAAAGTCAATGACACAGGCCCTCAGCATATCTTCCAAGGTTTGGATGGTCCTCTCCGATTGTCCATCAATTTGGGGATGAAAGGCAGTGCTAAAGGTGAGTCTCGTCCCCATGGCTGACTGTAGCCTAGCCCAAAATTTAGAAGTAAACTGAGTATCCCTGTTTGATACAATACTGACCGGAACATCATGCAACCGCACTATTTCCTTAATGTACAACTGGGCCAGTCGATTACAAAGTGTAAGTCGTGCGAATCGGTAGAAAGTAGACAACTTTGGTCCGCCGGTCCACAATGACCCAAATGCTATCATGTTCTGAATTTGTTCTAGGCAAGCCAGAGATAAAATCCATAGAGATGTGCTCCCACTTTCACTCTGGCATGGGTAAAGGCTGCAACAACCTAGCGGGCCTTTGATGCTCAGCTTTCACTTGCTGGCATGTTAGGCACTTAGACACAAATAATGCTACCTCTTTTTTCATATTATTCCACCAAAAGGTTTTCTTCAGTTCTTGATACATTTTAATACTTCCGGGATGTATCGTATAACGAGAGTGATGTGCTTCTTTCAAGATAGCTTTCTTCACACTCTCATCATTCGGGACACAAACCCGACCTTTGAATCTTAGCAAATCCTCAATACATATAGAGAATTCATTTCTCTTTCCCAGCTTCACCTCTTCTACAATTGTTATAAGCTGAGGGTGTTTCCTTTGTGCCGATCGAATCTGTTGGATTAATTGAGGTTCTGCTTTAATGTTGGCAATCATACGTACCACACCATTAATGGACGAAGCTGGATGCCAATCCACTATTTCCCCTAACAATCTCATTTCTTGGATCATTAGATGAGCTAAGACTCCCATAGACTTTCTACTTAGAGCGTCGGCCACAACGTTAGCTTTTCCTGAATGATAATGGATTGTACAATCATAATCTTTTAAGAAATCCATCCATCTTTTCTGCTGTACATTTAAATCCTTCTGAGAGAAGAGGTATTTCAAGCTCTTATGATCTGTGTATATTTCGAATTGCTCACCATATAGATAATGCCTCCACATTCAAAGTGAATACTAGTGCAGCCAGCTCTAAGTCATGAATTGGATATTTTTCTCAAATTCTTTCAACTGTCTGGATGCATATGTCACTACTTTCCCATATTGCATTAATACACAACCAAACCTTTATGTGAAGCATCACTATTAATAAAAAATCCCCCACTCCCCTCAGGAATAGTTAAATAGGTGCTGAAGTTAATCTAATTTTTAGTTCTTGAAAACTCTCCTCACATTCACCTATCCACTCAAATTTGACATTTTTCTGTGTCAATCGAGTCAATGGGGTTGCGATTCGAGAAAATCCTTCTACAAATTTTCTGTAATATCCTGTCAATCCCAAAAAGCTTCGAACTTCAGTCACATTACTTTGTTGTTTCCAATTAACAACGACTTCAACCTTTGAAGGATCAACTGATAGACCTTCATTTGATATGACATGTCCTAAAAATGTCACTAGTTCTAGCCAAAATTCACATTTACTAAGTTTTGTATATAATTTCTTTTCTCTTAATATTTGCAATACCATTCTTACATGCTTCTCATGTTCCTTTTGATTCTTGGAATAAATTAAAATATCATCGATGAATACCACAATAAATTTATCCAAAAAAGGGCTTAAAGACCCGATTCATCAAATCCATAAATGCAGCCAGTGCATTGGTTAATCCAAAAGGCATGACTAAAAATTCATAATGGCAATACCTTGTTTTGAAAGCTGTCTTGGGAACATCTTCACTTTTAATCTTAAGCTGATGGTATCCAAATCTAAGATTAATTTTTTAAAACACTTGTGATCATTGTAATTGATCAAATAAATCATCAATTCTAGGTAATGGATACTTATTTTTCACTGTCACATGGTTCAACTGTCTATAATCGATACACATTCTCATGGTCCCATCTTTCTTTTTAACAAACAATACTGGAGCACGCCAAGGTGACACACTGGGCCTGATAAAACCTTTATCTAATAATTCTTCCAATTGTTGTTTAAGTTCCCTAAGTTCTGCAAGTGCCATTCTATAAGGTGCATTAGAAATTGGGGCTACCCCTAGTTATAATTCAATAGAGAATTCAATTTCCCCGTCAGGCAGTAATCCGAGCAATTCCTCAGGAAAAAAGCCGGGAAATTCTCGGATAACCAGAGTGATATCCAAATTTATATCTTCATTCCTATCTATTTTATATAGGCAAGAAAGCCTTGACACCCTTTTCGAAGAAGGCGATTAGCTCGAATACAGGAGATTAAATATGGTGGGGAGTCTTCTTTGATACCATTGAAGTAAAATACTGGTTGATTCGGAATACTAAAGGTAACCATTTTCTTGTAACAATCAATACTTGCATGGTATGCAGAAAGCTAATATATGCCTAAGATTACATCAAAATCTTGAATTTCTAGGAGTATTAAATCAACCAACAGTTCCTTTTTTTTTATCTTTATTGCACAGGATTTGTACACTATATTGGTGTCAATTGAATTTCCCATCAGTGTGGCTACCTCTAGAATGTATTCTGATTGTTTTGGTTCTACCTTTAAGTGGCATGCAAAGTGTGGTGACACAAATGAATGAGTAGATTTAGGATCAATCAAAACATGAGCTACTTTTTGGAAGATAATAAGAGTACTTAGTATCACTGATTTTGAGGCCTGAGCGTCTTGCTAGGTGATCGCAAATACTCTTCCCTTCATTTGAGGCTTTTGAGCTATCTCTCCCTGCTTTGGAAGCTGTTGCATCTGTAAGCTAGGACTCTAATCTGGTGCCCTAATTTTCCACATTTAAAACAGGTTCCAGTATTCCAATAACAAGGGCTCTATCCATGCTTTTTCCCACATTTTTTACATGATTCTATTGGGCTTTGAAGTGGCAAGGGCCTTGACTTCTTGTTTGCCCTTTCAAACTATGATCGATTAGATGGTGTGGGTCTAACCTGACTTTTCTGATTTTTCATCTTTTGGTAATCTTCGCAATCTTTTTCGACAATTTGGGCTCGATCCACTATTTCAGCATAAGTTCTCAATTTTAAGACTGATATTCTGCTTTTAATAGAAGGTCTGAGGCCCCTTTCAAATTTTTTCACCTTTCTTGCCTCATTGTTAATCATATGTGGTGCAAACCCGGCCAATTCAATAAACTTGGGCTTGTACTGTGCTACTGTCCGGTTTCCTTGGATTAATTCCAGAAATTCTATTTTTTTTTGTCTCGACTAAAATATGGAAAATACTTTTCATTAAATGCCTCTGAAAATAATTTCCAAGTCAAAGGTTTATTTTCTTTGACCAATACTCCTTTTGCCATTCGCCACCAGTGTTGTGCTTCACCTTTTAACATAAAAATTGCCAAGGCCACCTTCCTATCATAAGGACATTTCATTACCTCGAATATTTTCTCCAATTGCATAATCCATCCCTCGGCTTCTAGTGGGTTTACTGACCCTTAAAAGAAGGTGGGTTCAATTTATTAAATTGTTCGATATTACTCTCACCATTTCCCGTAATTGATTGCCTGGGTGGATTGTTGTTTTTCATCTGATGTTGCATTAGAGCAACCATATTTTCCAAGGCTTTGTGAATTCCTTCTATATTAGCTTCAGTTATTATGGATCTTGACTTCATCCCTGTCTGTACACACAATAAATGTGATTTTAAGTACATTCTTTTTAAATTTCTTAAGAATCTTAAACCTATCGCTCTGATACCATAGTTGTCACACCCCAAGAATTTACAATACTGATATTCTTGGGATGTGACAGTCAAAACAAAGCAATTTTAGATATCTACCATGCATTGAATCAAAATCAAAACGCCCTTTTATTTTATTTTATTTTATTTTATTTTTTTTTGAAATTTTAGGATTATTATATAAACTTTGTTCATAACTAATATTAACATAAAGGTCTGAACATATATACATCTCTTGACAGGACAAATTTACAATGGCGAATTCTTACAAAGTAACAAAAGAAAGTTTAATAACAACTACAATATCTTTCAAAGTTGATCCGGACGAGCACTCAAAATGAAACCGCCGTTATCTTGAAAAAAATGTTGACCATAGTTTGATGAGTTTGGCTACTCAGTAAGTAATCGTCATAATCCTAAAAATAATCATGGTTGAAAGATATCAATATTTTCAAACAGGAGATCTATTAACAGAAATGCATCAACAATTTCACTTTAAAAAATGCATAATTAAATATAATTCGAATAATTGAAATGCGTATAATATTTTAACGGCAGTGCATAATTCAAAGGATTTCACAAAATACCTTACTGACGTTCCAAGTAGGTCACGTATATACCCCATCAGCGTCCTGATGGGTCCACTTAATCCCTATCGGCGTCCTAGATAGGTCCACTTAATCCCTGTAGGTCTACTTATACCTCACCGGCATACCGGATGAGTCCACTTAATCTCTACCGGCGTACATGATAGGTCCACTTATACCTTACCGGCGAACCAGATGAGTCCACTTGCGTACTTAAAGTATTTCTAAATCTCTTTAAACATTCGAAAGCAGCAATATCATGTACTCAACATATCACTGTAATTATTAATATAAATTTCACTGAAACCATTAATAACAATCACTTTCAATAACATTTCAAAAATACCCAGTCAAATATTTTGGGCTCAAATTCAGAAAGGTAGCAGTTCGTAAATACATTTTAGCATAATTGCCGATTTAGTATGTATAGAAAAACTCTTATAGAAATCCAAGAATACGAAATTATCACAATTTATGGGATGTTAATTCGCAAAATAAACATTTCATAGACAATGCTATAATCAAATGCAAAAATATCAGTTTTCAAATAATAAGGCAGTCATTTGCACATGAATTTGACAATGTCTAAATATTAAAAAACAGTAGAGAGAAATCTCACAATTTTACTAAAAGTAGAAATATCGCATTTATTTTTAATAATTTTAGAGTATCTAAAATTCTGTAACAATAGATAAGAAAAATAAATTTATTTCTAAGAATTTACAGCATTTAAAATTTCTAACATAGATAAAATACCACAATATTATTAAAAAGATTATTTTCCGAGACAATGACGTCACTTACAGTTGCTCATCAGATTTGATTCATCTAAACCATATATAGGTCTGGACCTTCAAAATGGTCTAAGAGATTCAAGGTTTAGAGTCCCTAAGCTTTACTTTGTACGGTTACTGTTCTCGCCTTTTTATTTTCTTTGGAGGAACTAACCCTTGTCGGATGGTCAAGCCCCTTGAAATTGTTGACTACATGCAAGAAGTAAAAATTATATAAGCGAAGGAAGACCTCATTACTAGGCTGTTAAAAAGGGATGGTCGGAGAAGGACTACTCCAAGAGAAACATCAAAGCGTGCTTTCCTGTTATCCTCAAAACTCATACGTATATAAGGGATATAAGGGAGAATATTTTTTTTTCCTAATGATTTACAATATTTAAAATTCCTAACAGTAAATAAAATTTCACAATTTTACTAAAAGTTTATTTTTATTTTTTCAAAGTAATGAGGTCGCTTGCCCATAAAATTTATTGCGCCAAAAAATTCATGATAATAAGCATAAGTAATTATTTCATTTCATTTTTAAAAAGAACGGATTGTTTTTCAAGATAATGAAGTCACTTACCTAAAATATTTGAGAGGGAGCTTCCGATAAAAATTCGGCTAGTGAGAGGAGCTCACTGTGCTTGTAAGAAGGAGAGCAAGAGTGGAGTTCTGTGAGGCGACGCCTTACCCTTCACCCTATTTAAATCTTTTAAAACGCCTCCACCTCATGTATGAGGTGTAGCGTAAATGTCCGCCTTTAACACACGAAAACCACGTCCACTAAAGGAGGTGGGCAATGCAACAAAGCTTAAACCAAATGAAGGTAAAAGCTTTTGAAAGTATTGATGGTCCCTAAAGACTATCATGCTCATATGGACCATCACTTATTAAAAAGTTTTTTTTTTTTTTTTTGAAATTTTAGGATTATTACACACATACACATACACATACACACACCCGCACACGTGCACACACACACACACACACACACACACATATATATATATATATATATATATATATATATATATATATATATATATATATATATATATATATATATGGAGAACATTTATATAAAAGTGGGGCTAAACAATTAAATTAAGGCGAACCCATCAAAGAGGTATGCTATTACAAAAAATAAGACAGCCTTAACAACAATTAAACATGCAAAAATATAAGAAAATCAAAGATAAACAAATTGTAGCATTCATCATGAAACATGAAAAAAGGAACATGCTAGATTATTAAAAATAAATGAACATAACAAATAAAACATATGCACATGCATTCAAGTCTAATTGTTATAAAAAATAAGTAAAAATTGATAAAAAATACTACAATATTAAAAAATAATATGACATTTTAAAAAAACAAGTTTTATTAAGCAAAATAAGATTTTTTTTAGAAAAATATAATATTACAATAAGAAAACAAGATAATTAAATAATAGAAAAAATAGTCCCATATTCATCATAAGACATAATTTTATTAAGCAAAACATTTTTTTATAAGAATTGACTTCTCAAAAACTCCTAAAATCGAGCAACATTTTGATTAAATCGTGGCTCTCAATTTTCTGATAATCGAACAAATCAACACAAATGGATTGTAATGGCTTTGATCATCTTTCAAACACATCAAATTTCATAAAAAATGATTCAGTTTTGAAGATTTAATCAAAAAATGATAGAAATTTTAGATCTTTAAAATTTTCATTACATTAAGCAAGAAAAAAATTATGTAAAAAAAAATTACTCAATCAAAAATGAACTTACCTATTTTATTTGAGAGACGAAGCCTTGATAATAAAAAATCAGAACTTAATTTGATCCAAAACTAGCAATAGTTTGATAAAAATCTTCAATTTTGGATCAAACTCAAGTTTTTCAGTAGCAGAGTTACGTGCCAAAAGCGACCCACAAGCTTTTGTAGATAGAACAAATTGAAACACAGATCTGGTAGATGGTAAGATTATCTATCAAACGCCCTAAATTTTATAACAAATGATTTAGTAATGAAGATTTAATTTAAGAAATGGTGTAAATTTAAAAAACAGTGAAAAACTCCATTTCAATTGATTGAAACTATGTTTTTATGGATCTTTCATTCTAAAATAACACAATATGATGATTTACATCAAGAATACACCTAAGAATAGCATGTGTTTTGACCCAGGGAGGAAATTTATAGTAGGGTGTAGTTTGTATAGAGCCGAGGCTTTAAACAATCATATTAGAGCCTACCGTCAAATAGTGTCAAGAAATGTGGCTTCAATATTAGAAATCTTTGTGATAGTTTTAAAAATATATTTTTATATTTATTTATAAAGTTTATGTTGTGCGCGAAAGCTCTAAACCCAATTAATTTTTGGCCAATAAAGTATGAGAAAAGAATTGACAAAAAACAAGCAACAAAAATAAAACAGGAAATAAATAACAGAAAAAAAAAAAAAAACATTAAGATTTACATAGTTCGTCACAATTGTGACTACATCCACGAGTGAAGACGATCGATATTTTTCACTAAATCAAAGAAAGAAAATTACAAAGTAACTTACTTGCGAACCGAAGATTCAATCTCCCACAAAGCCTTCTTCTCTACAATTTTCTATCCCTTCAAAACCCCTTAAATGTTTCCTCTATTTTTCTTTATGCATTTTCTCCCTCTACATAACCTAAAAGAGCACCTATGTAAGGCTAACTTTTCCACCTTTGCTTTTATATCTAGAAGATATTAAGATAACAAAACCCCAAAAGATATACGTCAAACCAATCTTAACTTTTATAACTTTATCAACAACAAACTTTAACTTTATCAGACCGAGGAAACCAATTCTAATTAGGGATTTAAGAATTCAAGATAAATATTAACCGTTTAAAGCTTCATCCGACCTAAGTTAGAGGAAACCAATCCTAATTAGGGATTCAAGAATTCAAGATAAATATCAACTGTTTAAAGAGTGTTAAAAAATAAAGAGTATAAGAGAATAAAACCCCAAAAATAAGTACGTCAAACAAATCTCAACTTTCATAACTTTATCAGCAAGAAACTTTATCCGACCTAAGTTAGGAAACCAATCTTAATTAGGGATTCAAGAATTCAAGATAAATATCAACCGTTTAAAGCTTCAAAAATAGTGGTTATCCGAACTAAATTAGAGGAAACCAATCCTAATTAGGGATTCAAGAATTTAAGATAAATATCAACCGTTTAAAGCTTCAAAAACAGTGGATCTATGAAAACTTGAAAATTCACGGTTCAAAAATGCATTACAAAATTACTATTTCCAAAACTTAAAATCCATTTTTTCCGCATGTCTATGCTTCTTGATGTCTAGATGATCAATTTGAAGATATTTGAGCATCAAAACAACCTCTTTTAGTGAAATGTTTGATATAGGCTCAAATTTGATTGTTTAGAATCTTTTCTACGAAATCTATTAGCTATATATATATATATATATAATAATTAAGAAGCACACGTGTTTGCTAATTTTGGTGTCGGAACCCTGGCTGTAAATATATTGCGAAGGGATTTCTTACTCTGGGTAATTTTGCTAAATCAACTAATTTACATTTTAATGATGGAGGGAATTTAATAAATAATACTATTTAAAACATTTAAAAATAAGCTGCGAAAAAATGAACATTTTTTAATTGGCAAATAAATGGTCTCTGTAATCTCTCATACTCCACTCAAGAAGAAAATCTGTAAGTGAATTCTAGAGAGAGAAACTCCGGGAGAGAGAGGTGAGCAGGCTTAAGTCTAGGGAGACGCCAAAATAGAGCAACCGACACATGAAATAGATGAAGATAGAGCAACCGACAAATGAAATGGATGAAGAGAGAGAAAACTAGGGCGAGGTTAGAGGTGGCAATGGATCCATTGGATATACCTAACACGCCTCTGGGTATGGGTCTAGCATTTGAACCCTGGGTTCATTTTGGCTTCAAAATCTAGACCTAAATATGATTCGGGTCCCAGTCCAAGTGGACCCGACCCATACCTGTAAATTGTTGAAGATAAAATACTTCAAGCCCTATTAGTTTGGGTATAGTAAAGATTGCATATGAACTAGTAGTCATTTTTAGCTATTTAACGACAATTGAGATAGTTTGAAATATAATGACGAGTGATTGTGACATTATTGTCAATAATATGAGTACATGATATTAAAAAAAAGGTAAAAAGAAAAAAGAACTCATAGTGGGGTGGTAATAAACCTGTCCAGAATAGGGATATGTTGGGTATGGGTATGTGTTTAACTTTTAAAACAGAGGATATGTTGGGTATGGGTATGTGTTTAACTTTTAGAACCGATAGATCCGAATACCATCGGGTCTTGGTTCAGGGTCTGGGTCCAAAACCTAGACCCGAAGGTCTAAATCCGAGTCGGGGTCCACTCGTATCCGACCCGGTCCCACTCCTACGTGAGGTGAGGAGAACCTGCCGAGGACAGTGAGAGAAAGTAAAGTGAAATTACATTGAGATTTTTAGAAAGACTTGGCGCTTAGAGAGAGAAATGTGGAGAAAACTCATTCGCCGTGTTGAAAGTTGAAACTAAGGTCACACGCGATAAATGCGCGCACTTTGACTTCTCCTTTATATAAGCTTACTCCTTCCCCCTACAATTTATGAGCAAAATCCTGAACCCACTCTCTCTCAAGAAAAAAAAAAAACCATGTCTTGCGCTGTAGTTGCAGGTTCACCAGTCTTCAAGGCCTGTTCTCCATTAAAAATTCACCATCACCTTCAACCTGGTTATCCAGGGTCTCCGTTACGATGTGGGTTTGTTGGTTTCAGAGAAGAGAGCCAAGGTGGAAGCCCTTCTTTGCGACAGATGAGCAATGGAATTAGGGTTTGGGAGGAAGAAGGGTTAGGGTTTTCTCGTGGGGAAGAAGCGGTTAAGGGGATTTTGAAGAGGAAGAGGCCTGCAAGGCTTCAGATCCCCTCTTCTTCTCCTTGTGCTTCTGGTTTTGAGCCGATTGAGCAGGGACCTGATCCGGTTCATGTAGAAAGCGACAGATATTCTGTCATTTGTAAGAGAGGAAGGAGATCAGTCATGGAGGATTGTTATGCTGCGAACCTGGACCTTTACGGTGATTCGAAACAGGCTTTCTTGGGTGTTTTTGATGGCCATGGAGGAAAACGAGCAGCAGAGTTTGCTGCACAAAATATGGGGAAGAACATAATGGAGCTCGCGACCAAGTGTGATGGTGTAGAAGGAATTGGAGATGCTGTTAAGAATGGATACTTAGTCACTGATTCAGAATTCTTGCGAGATAAAGCTCGAGGTGGCGCTTGTTGCGTAACAGCATTAATCCGAGAAGGCAATTTGGTGGTCTCAAATGCCGGCGACTGTCGCGCCGTAATGAGCAGAGGTGGAACTGCTGAAGCCCTCACCTCTGATCACAGGCCTGCAAGAGAAGACGAGAGAGAGAGAATTGAAAGCTTGGGTGGGTATGTGGATCTCCGCCGTGGGGTGTGGAGGTTACAGGGATGCCTAGCCGTGTCACGAGGGATTGGAGATCAGCATTTGAAACAATGGGTATCTGCAGAACCAGAGACAGAGATCCTAAGGATAACCCCCGAATGCGAATTCTTGATCTTAGCTTCAGATGGGCTATGGGAGAAGGTTGGTAACCAGGAGGCGATCGACTTGGCTCGACCCCTATGTGCGACTACTGATAAGCCATCTCCATTATCAGCCTGTAAAAAGCTTGTGGATTTATCCTTAAGCAGAGGATCAGTGGATGATATCAGTGTGATGATAATCCAGTTGAGCCGGTTTGTATGAAGGATTTGATTCTGTGGTGTGAGAAGAAAAAAGCAGCAGCCTCTTTTAGCTGGCTGCGAAAACCACGGAGTTTTAGTATTCCTTCATATTTCATGTCTAACCATTAATTTATTTCTATTCAATTCATTTTTTTTAGTACAATTCATTTCGCTCAAGAACACCATAGAAGTATCAGTTTATTCAATTCATTATTATTATTATTATTATTTTCATCTGAGTTACATCCCCAAGTTTATTGAATTTATTGGAACTTTCGAAAGATCAGAAGTACAGTTTATTTTGGCACATTGGATGCGAGGAGTCGAAGTTCCAGCATGTGTTCTGGCAATCTTCTTTTCTCATGCCATCTTTAGTTGTTTCGGTTTTGTACCGCATTTTGTGTCATTATGCTAGTGTCATTTTATTTGAGCTTTATTTTTGTATCGGATCTTCATCTTCTTCTAGTTATGATCCATTTTATATTGATTGGAGCTTTATTTTTGTATGGGATCTCATCTTTTTCTAGTCATGATCCGTTCTATATTGATTGGAGGTTCATGGTCTTCTAGTTGCGCATGATTCATTCATAATCCATTCTATATGATTGGTCTTCTAGTTACGCATGATCCATTCTATATGATTCATTGTGAACCTGAAGAGAAGCAATAACTTGCATCTGCATCCAAGTTAAAACAATAACTTGCATCTGAATCCAATTTAAAACAATAACTTTATCTGAAATCCAATTTCAGAAGAGAAACAATGACTTGAAGAGAAACAGGATCTAACCCAATTTCTGAACAGAAATAATAACTTTGGAATTTGGTTTGTAATATATGTTTTAATATTCTTTACATTATTGTAAATATTAATAGTCGTTTTGGTCATTGATACTCACTTTTATATCTTCCCATCTTTTTCGAAAAATTTTAAAAATATCTCTAGGTATGAATGTGAATTTTTAAAATCTATTTTTTCCATTAATTTTCAACTTCATTTGAATGTATTTCGTTTTAATCACTATTTACATGCTCTTCATATTTTAGTAGATTTTTTTGTATCTTTTTTATTTTTTTCACAATTTTTTGACTGCTAACGACTTGCCAAGTTAGAACGGTTAAATTGCCGCTTTACTGGTTAAACCGATTAAACTGCTTCTGACCCCATGTCTTGTTAACCATTTCGATTCGATTTTGCGAATACTTGGGGAGAGAGAACGTGAAGGGAGAGAGAGGTTTAGAATAGGTGTATTTTTTTAAGTTTGTTTGGGCTAAAAATATATATTAAAAATGGGTAAAAGTATTCTAGGGAGTTAAAAATATAATAGATAGAATCTTTATGTTGTTAGATAAGTTTTGAAACGTTGGGTATGGAGAAATGACAATTAAAAGTAGTGTCAACCGAGATGTTTTTCCCTATAAAATATATAAAATAAAAGAAAAAATTAAAAATAAAAAAATATTTAAAAATATTTTTATATAACTATTTCTTTTCTAATCGAAGCCGCTCGAAGCATACCTAAAGCGGCCCGAATCTAACCGAAACGGTGGCATCACACTTCTCTTTGCTTTGGTTTATACTTAAAATCCGAACGCTTTGGCCAAAGTGAAGCAAATTTAATAACTTTGCGCTTTTATATTTATAATAAATTTATATACAATTAAGACAAATTTACAGATAAATTTATATACAATTAAGACAAATTTACAGATAAATTTTATTTTTTTATATTTAAAAACTGTCTCATGTAGTTCATGTTTTATAATCAGTTAAGCTCAATTAGTATGTTCATGCTTCTCAGCGTTGTATACCCAAAAAAAGATTTTAAAAATAATTTAAAATAATTAAAATAACCAAATCACCCATGAATAGTATATGAATTTGTAATTTCAATTATTTTTAAAATATTTTTCTAGGCGTACCGGAACATGGATGTACCGAATTGGTCAGAAACATGAACGTACCGAAATTGAGCTTAATTTAATAAGGAGAAAAAGAGATACAACTAAATTACCCTTTATGTTCTAAACAAAAGAACTTGATTGTAACTTATGTAATATAGTTAAACCTACTTATAGGTCTAGATCTAAAATGAATAGTAATTTTAGTGATTCTTCCAACCGTTAGGACTTTAAACAAAAGAACTTGATTGTAACTTATGTAATATGGTTAAACCTACTTCTAGGTCTAGACCTAAAATGAATAGTAATTTTGGTGATTTTTCCAACCGTTAGGACTTTAGAACTTGATAGGATGGTTGAAAATATATATTATTATTTTAAATTTAATATTTTTCTACTAATCATTTTAAGCTAAAATTTTGGGGACATATATTTCAAACAATCTCGTACCATATAATTGTATTTTATATTTTTTAAAATTTAAAATGAAAAAATTACCCTTAGAAATGATGGGGGTATTTCGTTCATTTTAAATTTTATAAAATATTCTTTTTCATATTTTTTCTTGTGGACCCTATTTTTCAGTATATACGTCCAAAATTTCATCTTGATCCAATTCGAAAAAAAAATTAAAATTCATATAGTGATATATATTTTCAACCACCCGATCAAGATCTGATGGGTAAGAGTAGGATTTACATGGAACTATCTTTAAATATCATAAATAAACTAGGATTTACAATGAAACTTCCCAAAATCAAATAACTAGAGTACTAGTATAAGTAATGCGCCACTTATCAATGGCAAATTGGAAAATTCCTTTTGTGTTTTTTTTTTCCTAGGAATGTCAATGTATCTTTAAGTGGTTTCTACAAGGTTGCAACCTTAAACAACCCAATTAAGGCTCCTCCAAATTTTATCATAACATGCAAATTTGGTGTAAAAAATTATTAGGATTATCTGAAAATCTATTTTGATGTCTAATTATAAAATTTTTACTCTAAAAAAATGGTTAAAATCAAATAGATCTATAAACATATATGAAAATCTTGAAATGGACGGCCTAGATAATGTGTTGCGAGATGCACTATTTCTGGGATACAAAGTCTGTTTTGTTTTTGTTTTTGTTTTTTTTCTCATATTCCTACATCTTGATGTCGAGATGATCAATTAGAGGGTTTTTCAACATTAAAATAACAATTTTCGATGGATTTTTGGGGTGCATATGTAATTCTACATTTTAAGGTTGCAACCTTAAATAAACTTTTTCCTTTATTAAAAATTGTTGTATAACAAGGACGGTGTATAGACAATAAAGTTTTTGCAAAACCCGGAAAACATTTGTTGGAATGTTCCATATATTTGCCAAATTTGCATAGTGGTCCAAGCATTTTTTTTCCTGTTTTTCCCTCTTGTTCGATGAGAGCAAAATTGGACTGGTTTAGGGCTATTCGATAGCCCAGGTATCGGACAACCCCAATTCTGGGTTGGTTCGATGTTTTAAACATTAGACCACCCTAAAGTTGGGTGATTCAATATGTGAAACATTGCCTCCTACCATAATAATGATATTTCAAGCTTGGGGTGGTCCGATGTAACATAGATTGGAGCACCCTAAGGTTGGGTAGTTTAATGTTTGAAATATTAGACTAAACAATAGTAATAATTTTTTCAAGCTTTGAGCCCGGTATATGTTTAAAACATTGGATTTACCTAGAATTGGGGTGGTGCAATATCTAAGTTATCAAACAGCCTTAAGGCTCTAAAAGAAAAAAAAAGAAAAAAAAGAAAAAAAAAGTAAAGTAAAGAAAACCCTATTTGATGTTGCTAATACGGGGGAAAATGGGAAAAAATTTCCTTGAAAAAAAGAAAAACAGAAAGGAGAGGAATAGGACAATAGATGGAAAGGAAGAAAACAAAACAAAGCATTGCATCAGTTCCAGCTAATTGCAAATATGGATTTGTTGTAGATTAATAGAAACTTGTATATATTTATTGTGTAATATCTTATTTCCTTTTATGTGTAACCACATTACAAATGTGCATTCATTCTTACACAGTTTGTAACCCTATAAGTTAGGGCGTTGTACATAATTCTACATACAAAACAATACTGATTTATTAGATTTCTCACATAGTATCAGAGCATTGTCATGGTTAATTAGATCTGTTCGGTCTTGCTCATTTTTTTGGTGAAGGCACATATTTTTCAGGCTTTGGTTCTTTTTTATTTACAAGGAGCGCACTTGCAATTAGGAAAGTATATAATGAGGCCATTTACTTTTGGACATGGTTTCTATAAGGCCAGCCTGCATATTGTAGAAATGTGGGTTTGGCAATAAATATATTTTTTCAATATAATTTGATCCTAAGTTTTAGAGAATATATAATCTTTAACATGGGGATCATGAATATGAAAAAATAAATAAATTAAAAATTAGAAATAATAATTATATTAAGAAAACATTTGGACCATTAATTATACTTGTTTTTAGATGGACCACCTATTTGCATCTATCTTTAAGATGGATGCTTTATACCTCTGGACCGTATATTGTTGAAATGCGGTCCAACCCGCATGAAACAATTTTTCTTTAATTTTTGTCAAGTTTTGGAGCAATTTAAATGGAATAATATTTCAATTAATTATATTACCCAAATGTGGGTATATGTCGAGAATACAAGAGGTTGCAATCCCTTGATTATAGGGATCTATTTAACAAAAATAGAAATAGTACATCGATACAAAATCCTAAGTAATTAGAAAGTGTACATCAATACAAAATCCTACGGAATTAGAAAGTGTATAAAAATTCAAAATTTAAAATTCAAGATTTGAATTTCAATTCAAAAGTTTTGGTAACTTCTAACACCCCGCCTCAAGTTGGAGTGTAAACATTGAGTACACCCAACTTGCCTACGAGAAATTGAAATAGCTCCTTTCGAAGAGCTTTTGTGAATATATCGGCTCGTTAAGAAAACCTAATTAGGACGTAGCAGTACGAATGAGATCTTCTTGAATTTTTTCATGAACTATATGACAGTCAAGTTCAATATGTTTTATGCGCTCATGAAAAATTGGATTGACAACAATGTGTATGGCTGATTTGTTGTCACAATAAAGCATTATGGGGCCATTATGAGAAATACCAAGATCGGATAAGAGGTATTTTAGCCACGTAAGTTCACATGATGTAACTGCTATGGAACGATATTCCGCTTCTGCGAATGATCGTGAAACGGTCTGTTGTTTCATAGTTTTCCAAGATAGGGGGCTGTCTCCTAGCATAGTGCAATAGCCAATAGTCGAGCATAATGCAATAGCCAGTAGTCGAGCACAGTGCAATAGCCAGTAGTCGAGCATCAGGTCATTGGGCAACTAGCCCAATCAAAGTCACAATAGGTAGAGAGTTGTAGTAAGCAGAGAGAAAAATTCCTTGGGCTAGGTGTCCCTTTTAAATAATAAAGAATTTGAGTAGCAGCATCTAGGTGTGATTTTTCAAGGTTGATTTATGAATTGGCTGAGGATGTGGACATGGAATACAATATTTGGCCTTGTGATTATGAGATATATAAGCTTACCAATCAACTGTAGGTAAGGTGTGAGACCATTTAAAAGAGGTCCATCTTTGGCATTCAATTATAAATTTTGTTTCATAGAGAAAGCCACAGATTTTGCAGCCAAAAGATCCATATCTTGAAGGATCTAATTAGTATATTTCCTTTGTGTGCGAAGAATTCTTTTTTTAGAACAAAGAACCTCAACATCAAAAAAGTATGTCAAAGGACCTAAATCCTTGATATGAAATCAATCACTAAGAAAGGTCTTGATAATATTAATAGAATTACTATAATTGCTAATGATCGTGTCATCTACATAAACCAGGACATATGTGCATGAATTGCAAGGAATGTTGGTGAATAAAGAGTAATCCACATTTGATTGAACATATCCTGTTGCTAGTAATGCATCAGAAATTTGGCAAACCATTGTCTAGAAGTCTGCTTAAGTCCATAAAGGGACTTATTCAAATGGAAACTCGGTGCTCTCCTTTATGTGAAAAACCCATTGGTTTCTTTATGAATACCTCTTCATGTAAATTACCATGCAAAAATGCATTTTAAATATCCAATTGGTACAATGATTAATTTTAATAGCAGCAATTGCAAGAAGACAACGAGCAGTTGTAAGCTTTGCTACATGAGCAAAAGTTTCATGATAATCGAGCTCCTCTTGCTGGTTATGTCCTTTGGGAACCAATCGAGCGTTGTAATACTCGATAGACCTATCAGCTTTATATTTATCTTGTAGACTCATTTGCAACAATGTGTCTTTTTTTGGGAGGTAGTTCAACCAAGGACCATGCGTTATTGGCTTCTAATGCAGTTATCTCTTTGCTCATGACTTCTTTCCAAGTAGGATAAGGGGATGCTTGTTTGAAAGAAGTGGGTTCAATTTTGGTAGAAATGGAAGTAGTAAAAGTTTTGCAAGAGGCTGAAAGTCTGTCATAGGAGATGACAGAACTTAAAGGATAACAAACATCTTGAACTGGTTGAGGAGAAGTTGTAGTAGGTTGAGAATGCACAATGATGGAATAATGGTAATCTTATAAATATTTTGGAGGATGGCGAGACCGATCGGAACATAGGGGGGGATTTGTAGGTATATATGGTGATGAAGACGGTGAGGGAAGCGTGATTGAGGTTGGAGATGAAGGTGACTGCTCAACAATGTGGGTTGAATCAGCTGGGTATGGTAATATGATGTTGGTAGGAATGTCAGGTAATGGATGTGGGAGAACAATGTTTAATGGGTTTGAGGATGATGAAGACTCAAAAATTGGGAAGCAGTGTTATGAAAAATGACATCTTTGCTAGTAAAAACATTGTGGTTGTCAATATCATACAAACGGTATGCTTTTGACCATAAGGTAACTAATTAATATATATTGGCGTGACTTGGTGTCAAATTTATGTTTGTGATGTATGTTATAGACATAACAAAGGTAGCCAAAAACCCTTAATTGTTTATATGATGGAGGAGAATTAAAGAGAGCCTCATGTGGGCTTTTCCATTTAAAATAAGGATAGGTAAGCAATTGAGACGTTATGCCGCTGTAAGAATACAATCTCCCCAAAAAGAAAGAGGTAATAAATTAGCTTGAAAACATAAAGCCCGTGCAACCTCAAGGAGGTGACAGTGTTTATATTCAACATTGTCATTTTGTTGGGGTGTTGCAGTACAAGAGTGTTGATGAAACACACTATTTATTTGAAAAACATTACGCATATCTTTGGAGAAAAATTCAGTTCCATTGTTTATTCGAATGGACTGAATTAAGCAATGGAATTATGTTTTCACTAAGGCAAAAAAATATTTTAAAAATTAATTTGTTTCAGATTTTTGTCGTATTATAAAAATCCAAGTGCTACGACTAAAATCATCCACCAAAGTCAAAAAATAATGTGCTCCTGAACGAGATGGAGTTGTATAACCACCCCATGTATTACAATGAAATAGTTAAAAATGACACGTTGTAGAAGTCGAACTATTAGGAAAAGGAAGTCGCAATTGTTTTGCCCTCGCGCATACGTGACAATGACAATTATTAGAGAAAAAATATCCGAGTGTTTTTAATAAAAATGTAAATGAGCATGAGAAGGGTGACCTAGGCTCCACAGATCCATAAGGTTCGAACTATGAACTAGGGATGCAAAGCCAGCTTTGAGTGGATAAAAGATATAAAGGGCATTGTGCTCTCTACCCGCTCCAAACGTCTTCCTCGATAACCGGTCCTGAAAAATACAATGGTAAGAGAAAAATGTTATTAAGCATTGTAGATCAGAGATAAGCTTTTGAACATAAAGTAAATTGTAGGAGGAGGATGGTACACATAAAACATTGTGCAAAGGTATTTGTTCTGAAAGAATGACAATGCCAATATGAAGAACATATACCATTTGGTAGTTTCACAAGATTAGTGGGTGATGAAGGCTCTATAGATGAAAGAAAAGATGGAGAACAAACAATGTGGTCAGTGGCAACACTGTCTATGAGCCATGTATCATTGAATGAAGAAAAGGTAGAAACAGAGATTACCTGCGAGATTAGCCAAGTGACTTAAACTACCTGCCTGTAGTAGTTGCAAAAGTTGACGGTGTTGGTCTGTTGTAAATTGAGGGGTTGCAGTGTATGTAAGTTAGTTGATGGAAGGAATTGCAGTGGTTTCAACATCAAAGGCACAGGGCATGTTTTGTCGTTTTGGATAGCCCATGAGTTTGAAACATCGGTCCTTGTCACAATCACAATGCAACAATGGGGGTGTACAAATCTTCTTTTGGGAAATATTATAGCTTGCAGTGGGTTTTACAAGTGCATGAGATTGAACCATAGCAAAGGTTGTAGCTTCGGGTGCAGCGATTGTTATACGTCATTTTTGACATACTTACATCTCCTACACGAATAAGGAGAGAGCCGGTGATGGCTTGGTCCTACCAGTATTTAAGACACTTACAGACCAAAGTTGTATCGTGAAATAGGCCTCAAGCTAGACAACCTGTGAGGAGTATTATCGTACAAAGGGAAGACTTTACAACTGTAGCCCTATGATATGGCTTCAGAATAGTACCAGACCACCGCCATTGCGTTAGGAATGTCAAAAAACCCATAAGGACTAAATTTGGGCTCAATCGGATCACCCAAAAGGGGGCCTACGCTCAAACTGCTTCAAAACGGGTAGATCTTACACTATCGCGGTGCGGCTTCACTGAACCAGTCCCCAAACACAGAGACTGCAACATCACATCTCGAGAGGGACTTCAAGGACCTACAAAACCACAATGCCTTCATCTAGAACCAGAAAAAGCTCAAATTTGGACACGTTCTAGATCGCGGCAACCCCATCATTTTGACATAGGGCATGCACTGTGACATGACCCAGAGTCAAAGTTTTTCTAGAAAGAAGGTGAGCGCAAAACTAAAAGAATCAGGGTTTTAAAAAGAAGACATCTCGAACCTCGTAAGTCACAACTTCAGATCCACGCATCGGGTCATCATCAAAATGGGTTCAATACAACCACCTCACGAAGAGCTGCAAACTGGTATAATTGTTGTACTTGATCCAATGATAAGCACAAATCCCAAGGTTACAGGAAAAGCAAGTTTACTCGGTCGTTAGAATGCCTTTTTTCAGTAACCTCCCAAATTAGGAAATATCGCAAATGAAGACCAAAATGGACTAAACTTGGTACAAAACAATTGTGACAGTCTCCCATTTCATTTGCAAATAAAATAAAGGTTCAAGGCATCACAAGATGAATAGCATTGGTGACCAAGGTTCACGAATCTGGCCGGACTTCAACCCTATGGGAAAAGGCTGCCTCAACACGATTAAAGGGCATCAAAATGCTCAGAATCGAACAAGCATTGAACATATAATGGTAAATTGCTGGAGGATCTGGCAAAGCTTTCCAAAACCATCGCTACAAGTTTCCGAAAAAGCTTCCAGGATCTGGCAATGGCGGAACGACCCTCAGACAGGGATGGTTTCGTCATTAGCATAACAGATTTTAGGCACGTTTTGGTCATTGTATCTAATTTGGGGATTTTTTTTAATTTATTTAATTATAATTAAGCTTAGTTTTTGAACATTCACCCTTGTTTGGTGAGTTCTCTATATAAACAATCTTAAGTCGCTTGTAAAAGGGCGGATTATTCTTCACTAAAACTGAGGCATAACGCTTATTTTCACTCGTATTTTACTTTGAAAACGCTTAATCCTATCGAGAGGAGAGAGAAAACTTTTAAAGAGAGAAATACCCTTGAGTGCGCGGTCCCATTCCCTCTCAGAGAGAAAAAATATCTCTGAGTGAAGGAACCCATTCTCTTTCTTTCCTAAGCAGAGCTGCATCCCGAGCCCTCTCTCTCCTCCTCTACACGTCATCTGCCCCCGCACAGTAACCCGCATCCGCAACAGACGCGCGATCCCGAGTGAAGCCATGAGTTCTAACCCTTGGGTTCTCTCGCACCCTTCCACTAGCTAGTCAGCCTCTCTGAGGGAATCGTCACAGAGAGGGATAATTGAGTCCCATCACAATTGCAAGCACGAGAGAGAGAAGATATATTTTGAAAGCCTGAAGAGAGTCCCCATCCAAACTGCACTGATAGACAGCCGGAGGACTTCGTGATTGTTCTAAAAGGGCGAACCGCTCGGGTGTGTCCCCCCGAACCCCAAACGGCGAGGTAATCGTCTGAACGTACCCCCACCACAAAATCTCTCTTATTGTTGATATCTATCCGCACTTAGGACAGTCTGCTCACGCATACCCACAAGTGCCCCTCACGCTCGGACCCTCCCTGGTTGTTCGAGAGAGATTTTTCTCCCCCGCGTGCGCACACCTGTCCGTGTGAGGACCGACATGAAACCAGAGCCCGACCAGAGATACGTAAATTGATTTGACGATGTCATTCTTCTTGAAGAACAAGGGAGTAGGCATTGACAAACGTTGGTAGTGGATCGATGAGTAAAATGTTACTCCGCACCACACTGCAGGACTCATTAAGACCCATCAAACGTTGCAGAAGTCTTTCTTGTTGGATATAACTGTTGAGATTTCTAAGTGCCCCACAATAACATGCGGTAAAAGAGGTGAGAGAAGCCAACTCATCCCATTTTTTCAATTGAGTGAAGTAAGAGGCAATTGAGAGTTGCTTTTGTTGGAAAGTGGCTAAAAATTTCTTGATTTGATAAAGTTGGGGGGCATTACTTGGTGAAAAATGGTCTCCCAAGTCAGTCCACACTTCATGTGCTACAAAGGCAAACACAATACTCTTGAGATATTTGGACAAGGTATTAAGAAGCCAAGACGATATCATGTCATTACATCCCTCCCAAAAGGACAAAGATGGCGAAAAAAACTTTGGTTTAGATAAAGTTCCATCAATAAAGGCAAGCTTACTAGGTGAAAAGTTGTGGGGCATTACTAGGTGAAAAATGATATGCCAGGTCAGTCCACACTTCATGTGTTGTAAAGGCAAACACAATATTCTCTGCGAGATCTTTGGACAAGGTATTAAGAAGCCAAGACAATATCATATCATTACATCTCTCCCACAAGGACAAAGACCGAGAAGAAGACATTGGTTTAGATAAAGATCCATTAATAAAGGCCAGCTTGTTTTTGGTAGTTAGGGCCATGTGCATGGCACGAACCCAAGTAGAATAATTCTCTCTTGCCCCGGTGAGAGGATGTGAAACAAGAACAGTTTCTGGACTGTCGGAATGATGTAAAATAAGGAGAATCCATGGTGGGGTTCACTCATGGCTCACAGAACTTTGAAGAAAAAACAAAAAAGGCAGTAGTGTAATATCTTTCAAGTTTACAGGGCGTGTGATCAAGAAGGCTTAACGAAGATAAAGGTACAACAGCAAAGCAAAAAAAAATGCAGCAGGGAGGAGAAAATTGTGTAGTCTTCCCAAGTGATGCAAACGATATTGTTGCAGTAGCCTTGCTTTTGGTCTCCAATACCTCTTGCAGTGCAACTGGTATGCCATATCAAGAGCTGGTGTCTTCAAAAGACCCACGATGCAAAAAATAGGAGGTCAAACGGTGGTAGAGAAAGAGAAGAGGGAGAAGGTCCCAAATGATGAGAGAGAAACTTGAAGACCCAAAATGACAGGGAGAAATGATACACGTAAGAGATGGAGGTTTCTTCAAAAACTGTTTTAGGCGATAGAATCAAGACGGCTGCTCTCATAAAATATCAAGTTTTGGAGCTATTTGAATGGAATAATTTTTCAATTAATTGTACTATCCAAGCGTGGATACATGTAGAGAATATATGAGGTTGCAATCCCCGATTGTAAGGATCTATGTAACAAAAATAGAAAGAGTACATCAATCTAAAATCTTAAGAAATTAGAAAGTGTACATCAATACAAAGTCTAAAGAATGTGCACATAAATTTAAAATTTGAAATTTAACATTTGAAATTCAATTCGAAAGTTTTGGTAACTCCCGATACAAGGTGGTCACAATAAATCTTGACCATCGGATGTGAAATTGGGTGGCTGCATTTATTTCATTGACCAAACTCAAAGTTAAAAAAAAAATTTCTCGAAATTTGTGACATACACAAACTATCAGATTTCACATCGAATGGTTATAAATAATTATGATCTCCCTATTCCAAAGGTAAATAGTCCCATTGTAGTAAAAAGTTTATATAAGGATGTAATCTTATAATGTAGAACTACGGATGTCCCTAAACAATCCATTGGAAAAGGTAGTTTTAATGTTGAAAAACCCTTTGATTGATTATCTCGACATCGAGATGTATGACTATGAAAAATAAAAAGATTTTAAGTCTAAAAAATAGTGTATTTTACACCATAATATCTACATCGTCCATTTTCAATATTTTCATATATTTATAGATCTACTTGATTTTAACCATTTTTGAAAGGGTGGGGTTTGTATAGAGCCTAGGCTCTAAACCATCAAATTACAGCCTACCTTCAAATAGTATCGAGAAATGTGGTTTCAATATTGAAAATCTTTGTGATAGCCTTAAAATATATTTACATATTTATTTATAAAGTTTAAAGATTCAAAAATAGTGTAGATCAACATATCTATGAAAACTTGAAAATCTTGAAAATTGACGGTCCAAAAATGAGTTACAAAATACACTATTTCCAAAACTTGAAATCTATTTTTTTCTCATATCCATGTATCTTGATGTCAAGATAATTAATTTGAAGATATTTAGGCATCAAAACAACATCTTCTAATGAAATTTTTGAGCTAGGCTCAAATTTGATTGTTTAGGGCCTTGGATCTATATAAGCTTTTCTTTTTTTAAAATTTAAAATTTTATAATTAGATATAAAAATAGATTTTGAGATAATCATAATAACATTTTACATCAAAATTATATACCATGATAAAATTTAAAAGGCACCTTACCTCTACACCTACGGAGGCGTTCGCATGCCAACTGCGCCCCTCATCGTATACAATCCCTCCTTACAATGGTCGCACCCAGGGTTTTGGGGTTAATGGGCTCTTTAGATATGAGGACATTGCTACTTGCCGTTGGAAAGAGATTGGCCACCCATGAGACCACGAAGTCCACTTGTTCTTTTCCCAAAATACATCGAAGGTAAATTTTAGGAAAAGAAAAAAGAAATGATCTAGAGCTAAGGTCAATGGACCTGGACTTGAACTCGACCTGGGACCCGAGACCAGTCCCAACTCGGGTCTGAATATGGGTTAAAAATTGGGATCTTGTGGGTCGTGTCCGGGGCCAACTTTTGGACCTGAATACTATTCCGGTCCTTGTCTCGGTCCGTGTGGATCCACCCCGAATAGTGCTATGATTTTAAATTATATTTAATATATAATGCCTTGATAATATTTAAAGAAATATAACTATATAAACATAATATTGATATATATTATGTTAAATTATAATACCCGGATCCGAATCCGGTTGAACCCAAACTCGACCCGACCTTACCCATTGGCACCCCAACGTAGAGCACAAGAAACACTCACGACAATCCCATTCGATAGCGACTACCACAATCCATTTGATGGACGATCATATCAAGGGTAGTACAAGTTCAAAATTAACTGTTCTATTTGATATCCATATGGTGAATCAAAGACATTTTGCAACATTTTTAAGTACAAAAACCCCCCGATTAGGTTTTTGGGGTGTGAAACAAATAGTGTAGTATGGTCCTCAGGATTGCTATACATGCAACCCCATGCCTTTTTCATGCCTCCGGGAATTTGAATTACATGCCTCCATTATGACATGAATTCGAAGAACATACTTTATTTGTGATAAAATAGTCATTTTCTTTGTTTTCAATTATACTATAAAGCCTCTTAGATTTCTCTCCATGGAAGTTATAGCTGACTAAATTAATAAAACCAGAACAAGAATATTAGTTTAAGTAGTGGTTTTTAATTTTTAGATATGGGAGAAGATTGAAGAGAATATTTGTTTAAGTTAATATTTGTTTTATAATTTGTATTTTTTTTATGTTGTCTAGTTAAATTAAGTGAGAGCAACGCTAATACTGAGAATGGTTTTATCAGAAATACAAATTGATAAATTATTTTCTTTTTCAATTGTACATTATATTTTCATCTTTTAATGATAATAGGAGTAATTTTGATTTTGAATAAACGCATACTAATATTTTTGGGAAATAGTTGATAGAGCTACAACCCTATCAAAATTAATAAAGCCTCACCTTATATTTATGGGAAATGGTTGATAGAGCGACAATGCTATCAAAATAAGTAAAGCCTCACCTCATAACTCATTAAAAATTAAATCTAGAAAAACTTTACACCAATCAAGCTCTAAAAACAGTATATATTATAGCAAATTATTTACATTGTCCATTTCACCCTAAAAATAAGTGTTCATAGGTCCACAAGATCTGTACCATTTGTTGAGTTTAAAATTTCATTGTTGGTGTTGGAAATTGATTTTCGAGTCATAATGGAGATTTCCATTGTCAAAAATACTTTCTGAACAAGGATGTGAAGTGATGTTTTATTTTGTTTTCATAAAGCCTAGGCCATATAGAAACTTGATCCTATATTTTTTTTAGCATTAAAACATCTTATTTAACTTTTTTTTTTCTTTTTTTTTTTAATATTATGATAGTTGGATTAGTAGTGTTTTTTATTTTGTTTATCGCTGCTCCTCTCCTAATTCTCTCCAATTTTATCTGCACATGTATTATTGTCTAGCTCAAAAATGTTGTCAAGCTCAAAATTCACTTGTAATTTTCGGCAAACTCTTTGGCAGCCAGCTAAGGGAATCAAATTGGCAATAGCTAGCTACAAATGATGAATAGGAATAGGAAGTTGATTAATATTTGGCTCTAAATGGAAAGCAACCAGGTAAGTGGAAAGCAACCCACATTTTATACACTGAAAATTGTGTTTTGTTGTCGAAGAAATAATCGAAGGTTGTTCGGGTGTGATTTTGACCATTAATTGAATGTTGAACTTGATTGAAATTTTAAAAATTACACAAGATTAGTTGAAATTCTCCATATATACCCTCCCCTCTCCCTAAAACCTTCATTTCCCTTTAACATCTCCGAAAAATGTAGAAATTTGACCTAAACCAACATATATTTTTTCTTTAGAGAGATAAACATCGTCTCGCATGATTCTTTCAACTCACCCCTCTCCCGATACTCTATCTTTGCTCCCTCTGTGCATCTCTCCCATAGGGTGAGGCCGACTTACTTGGTTACTCATGCTGTGCTCTGATACCACTTGTTGTGCACGGAAGCTCTAAACTCGATAGGTTAATATTTGACAAATAAGGTATAAGAAATAAGGCATGAAACATATATAACAAGAGCACAAAGATTTACGTGGTTCACCCAAAAGGGCGACATCCATGAGCACGACAAACATAAATCCAATATACCAATGAAAGTTATATCAAAGATTTGGGAAAAAACCTCGACAAAAATCTCAAGACAGCCCTTTTAAACCTACTCTCCCAAATGGTACCATGCCGATTCACTCATCTCTATTTCATAACTAGACCATTGTATAGCAAGAGAACAACTTTGAGAGCAAATAAGAATTTATCTCATTAAAAGGGAAAATAACCCAAATCTCCATGGAAACCGCTTCTTTACAAAAAACCAACCTCTCACTCTGCCGGAGTTTTTAGGAGGCACCATCAATATTTCTCTTTATAGAACGCTCTCTTCGCTAAGAGGAAATTGCATCTTATGCATAGAATGCTCTATCTCCTCTCTCTCTTGAGGAACCACCATTCTTATATGGTGAACCAAATAAGGTTACATCCATGGGCACGACAAGTAGAAATCTACTATACCAATAAAAGTTATATCAAAGATTTTGGAACAAACCTCGACAAAATCCCAAGAAAACCCTTTTAAACCTGCTCTCCCAAATGGCACCATGCCGATTCTCTCATCTCTATTCCATAACTAGGCCACTGTCTAGTAAGAAAACAACTTTGAGAGCAAATGAGACTTTATCTCATTAAAAGGAGAAACACCCCAAAATCTCTATGGGAATCGCTTCTCTATAAGAAACTGACCTCTCACTTTGCCGGGGTCTTCAAGAGGCACCATCAATGTTTATTTTTATAAGAAGTTTTCTTCTCTAAGAGGAAATTGCATCTTATGCATAAGAGTCTCTATCTTCATTTCTCTCTTGAGGAACCACCATCCCATATGGCGACCTAAATAGGGCACACGAATTCTGTACATTTTCATTCCATATATATAATTAGGAATCCATACAAAATAGGAAACTTCCTATTGATATAACATATAACTCAAAAGACCAAGAGATAAATCCAAGAGTTTTATTTTTGGATTTGTATTTCTTTTAGGAAACTTATCAATATTAATCTCAATCTTTAAGGGAATATCTCAAACCCACATAATATGATAATATCTTAATTCCATATAATTTGGGAATATCTCAATGTTGGTGATTTTAGATAGCATCAAATCAAACAATCCCCACCTTAATATTAAAACCACTTGTTCACCATGCCAACATCAATTGGATAGCTTCATGGATTCTACATCTTTTGGCAAATAATTTTTTTCATCATTCTTAATGAAATATAATGTTTGCTATCAAATTTATCGATCTCGAACTTTGCATTCGAAACCTTTACTGCCATACCGAAAACCCCAAACTGGGCTACCAGGTCTGATACCACTTGTTGTGCGTGGAAGATCTAAACTCGATGGGTTAATATTTGGCAAATAAGGTATGAGACATAAATCATGAAACACATACAACAAGAACACAAAAATTTACGTGGTTCATCGCAAAAGGGCTACATTTACAAGCACGACAAATAGAAAACCACTATATCAATGACAGTTACATTAAAGATTTTGGAACAAACCTCAACAAAAACCCCAAGTCAAGTAAACCCCTTTTAAACCACTCTCCATTCCTTCTCTTTACTTCTGACAACCATTACTAACAACACCAGATAGAGACATAAGAGTAACGAGAACTTACTTTCTCTCTAACTCAAAGGGAAACTACCCAAAATCTCCATGAGAACCGCTTCTTTGTAAGAAACCAACCTCTCACTCTGCAGGACTATTCAGGAGACACCATCAATGTTTCTCTTCATAGGAAGCTCACTTCTCTAAGAGGAAATTGCATCTTATGCACATGAGGATCTATCTCACTATCTCTCTCGATGAACCACTATTCTCATAAGGTGATCCAAATTGAGCACACAGATTCTTTGCACTTTCATCCCATATATATAATTAGGAATCCACACAAAATAGGAAACTTCCTATTGATATAACATATATATCAAAAGACCAAAAGATAAATCCAAGATTCCTAATCTTTTTGGATTTCTATTTCTTTTAATAAACTTATCAATATTAATATCAATCCTTAAGGGAATATCTCAATCCCACATAATATGGGAATATCTCAATCCTACATAATTTGGGAATATCTCAATGTTGGTGATTTTGGATAACACAAAATCCAATAACTCACCCCTCTCCCGATACTCTCTCTCTGCCCCCTCTGTGCATCTCTCCCGTAGGGCGAGGCCGAGTTACTCGGTTACTCGGTCGAGTTTCAGAACAATGCCTCTATGTGTCTCTAGAAGAAACCCTTGACCAATTTGGAACACCAAATGATCGAGATGCTTAACCTATGGTGTTCTAGAGGATTGAACGCTTTGTCGAAGAAATATTTATCACTGTATCAGTTAAAATGAACATAAAAAATAAAAGTCCAGAAAAACCTTATTCACATAAAAAAGTATATACAAGATTAAATAAAAGAGAATAAAAATGAAAATAAAATATACTATCTAAGCTTGACATTCTATTAGGAACTAGAGTCCTTTGCCAAATGTAGTTGATAGAGAACAATCAAAATATTTTTTGAATCAGATTATGTCTCAAAAACCTTGCGTCATTGCAAATGAAATTAAAATTTCATTTGCAACACTAGGTTGGATTCGTACCTGTTAGTATTAGGTTTGGATTCTAACGCACCAAAATTTAAATAATTAAAAATGAAAATAAAACTTGATTCGTTTTATCATTTCGTATGTGGCCGAAAAGCAGCAATTGTCTATTATCACCAGACATATGAGGGAAGCATAGACATCAATGCAGTCTCAGACCCCAAATCAACCATTTCAGTTGATTTGGTCTCCACTTTTTCCCATATTCAAGTACATTGGTCAAGCTCTATGCCAAATCTTTCAAAAACCTCACCCATAGTGGCCCTCGAACAAGAAGCCTCCAACCAATTCTATTCATCAATATAACCATCTCACTCCTAATAACAATAGATGAACCCAATCCCCAATAACCCAAATCCCCACTTTTCATGACAGAATCCTTATGGCCTCGACCAACTGCTCTAAAACCCCAAAACCTACTCTAGTAGACTTAAAAATATTGCATGCACTCGTGTGGGCATTGGATGTGCTACCAAATGTCTCCATGATGGAGTACTTGAGAAAAAGAATCACAGAGATCTGTGTTATAAGTGATGTTGGCATTATTGAAGAGGGAGGCATAGATAATGTTTGTGTACTAGTCACTTCCTCATTCCTGAGAACCAGATGGAGATATTGATGATGTTTTTTTGGAGCGTCACTCATCTCCTTCTAGAGTTAGAGGCATGATGTCGCTTTATGATTGATAGTAGCACCGACTTACTTCCTAAGGTGGGTGGGCCCAAAGGCAATGACAAACCCAAGGCTAACTCAGTGGCAGCATTCCTATAAGTAAAAGATGACATGGTGGTTTAAGGTGATGGTAATAAATATAGGTGATGCAATCAAACCTCTCTGATAGTCAACCTTGACCTACAACCATCGCGGGACATATTCGCCACTCTACTCATGTATGCACGGAGGTGAAAGTGGCAAGAACTGTCTACTTCACTATGCTAGTGTTTGCACAGGTTGAAAGATGCTTATTCACTCTCTTTTATTTGGATTATGCAATTTAGAGCACCAGAACATAGTATGGTAGGAATACAGATTCGTCTAGCTTCCCTTGTTCTAGTGGGAGGCATAAGTATTAGATGGAGAAATAACATCGTTAAGAGTGTGGTGCATAGGATCATGTGGATCATCATTTGTTCTGAATTATAGTATTATATACTCTATGCTCTTGGAAAAAGGAAGAGCCCACTTTTTATTGTTAAGACCCTCTTCTACAGGATATTTATCTTATTTTTTAAGGGGATAGTGTTCTTGGCAAGATGTGCATATGATTTAATTGTTTTTACTGGATTTTCTCACGAATGGATTAACCAAATTGTACCTCCCCACTCTAGAACCTTGTTTAAAGGTAGTATCCTATAGAAACCCCATTTTATAAGATACAAAAATATTAAGAACCTTTAGAAGTTATTTAGACTTATGTTTTGCTCCCTTGGATGGAGGCCTCGTGACACATACCAATATCATTACTTGCACCATTAATAAGTAAACTTATCTTACTTAAATCATAGGCTACTTACTGCTTCAATGGACTTAAATTGAACGTTGAGGACTAGTCAAGATGAAGAATTATGATTATCAGCATTGACAAGGGGCGGGAGTACATAATTGAAATGTTTGGGACAATTCTCTCATAATCATGGGATTCGTCAGTAGGAAAATGATGTCCTATACTCTAAAATAATATGGTATTGCGAGAGAAAGAATCATACCCCATTAGACATTTTGATGTTTTCGATAACACAAGTATGTATAAATGTGAGCTTCTGGGCGATGCTCTATTGACTACTATGCGTATCTCGAATGGGGTACCTTCGAGATATGTGTCTTAAAACCCATTAAATAAGTTATGAACCAACCATAAATCTAATGTGTGTATGTGTGTCCTCCTTGGGTGTCAGTTCTTCTTGTCAGCCCATATGGAAATGAGTTAAGCTAGAGGTTCATAGTTTTAACCCTGACTAGATGTTTTAAGAGCTCTATTGGGTATGTTCTGGATTGTGAGTCATAAGAGGGTGACCTAATGAATCCTGCAATGTGGACTTCATTGACCTGAAGTTTATAAGAATTAGATGTCTTCGATGACTACTGATCGCAAATAATTGACGGTGAGAAAATTTCTCCACTAGAGGATGATATTGGGAGTGTTTTTATGATCATTGAGGACAATTGATGGGAACCACTATTGTTTCTTGAGCCTCATAGGAGTGTATACAATAAGAGTTCCATAGAGATTTTGAGATTGAAGAGAAAAGGTCTTGCTCATGTGTCCATTGATGAGGATGAATTGACTTTATATCAAAAAACAATGAGATCATTTATTTCTGGCAAGAAGAATATTGCAATGGACTAAGAGACAAGAGTTCTATAGAGAAAAACTGAGTATGGGAACTCATAGTTCCTCTCCATGATAGAAAGGTCGATGGGACTATAGACAAAGCACAAAACCTGAAAAGTGGTGAAAGGGTGCACCCCATTGAGCAAGTGGACTATATTGACACATTCTCCGTGATGGTAAGAATAATATGAATTCCCCTCATATTTACCTTTGTAGTGGTTAGGCTCTCTAACTTGATGATATGACTGTTCAGATGATATTTCTTGAAAATGATGTGTCATCAAGAATATTGGGAGTTCTATGATTTTGTTATTATGGGTTCCTAATGGCAAAGAATGATAAGGAGAAGATCAATACTACTAAAGAGTGGTTGTCGTCCAATTTCGATGTAAGGGGGTAAAGTGCATTATGTGCTTGATGTTGAAATCAAGCACAATCATTATGAGATGCTCCTTAAGTTTGACTAAATTATCTTACATTAGGAAAATCTTAGAATGATTTAGAATGCATAATGTAGGACCCATCGATACTCCAGACAAAAAGTGGTCATGTGCATAGTCTAAATCTCTTTCCATAAATGGGGATTGGTATAGGATAAAAAGATGATTTGTGTGTACCACATGTGACCATAGTAGGCAGTCTTCTTAATGCCATGTTGTGAACATGACAAGATGAGTTGTAGGGCTTGTCGATTCACTACTAGACCAATTCAGGTCCGAAATATTGGTAGACCATGAGCGTGATATCCCTAGAGAACCATATACTACTAATGGATATTTATGGGAAATAATTCCTACTATGATGATAGAGTAAGCCTAATTAGATGGTAATCTGAATTATGATGGTTGACATCAGAAAATGTCTCCACTCTGAGATTAGGAGCGGTTTCTTGGTGCAATAAGTCAGATGACATGATTGGCATATCTAATATAGAAATGAAGTATATGGATTGATATATAGCATTACGGGAGAGCATATAGCTCATGAGGAACTTGCAAAATCAAGGATCAAAGTGAGTGGTGGAGAGCCTGTGAGTGTGTTTTGGTGATAGTATGGTGGCACAAGCTTTAACAAAGGATCTCAAGTATCATAATAAGACATATCATGTAAAGATTTGGCATCACTATATGCAACGTCTCACTGAGATGAAAGTGGTAGGTAGACCCCATGACTAAGCTTATAAATTGAGAGAAATATGGGGCTCGTGTCAAGGGATTGAGACCTGGGAGTCTTTAATTGGTTTTCTTACACCATCATCATTGTCTGACTCTTCCCACACATGGATGCTTTTTTGTTGACTTTTACTATTTATGTGGAATTTATTGTACAATGGTCTGTTCATAGCACAACCACATGGTTTTGATTATACATTGACACTAACGCACTAGGAGGATTGTTCATTATTAGACATATCGTCGGTAGGCTCGGTTTGCTCTCTCACACAACGTTGATGGCCCTCATTATCTGAGATATTGGATGATGAGATACATACAAGGTGTGTAAGTATCGTCTCGATATGAGATCAAGACGAGATTATATAACTAGGAATCATCATAATCCATATCAGTATGTTGCCCCACTGGATCATGCAGCCTGTATGACAACCATGTGTGAGCATCATGGATACTCAGCTTAGTTGTTTGGGTGCAACCCAAGGGCGCCTTTAATGCGACAAGAAGCATGGTTGCGACTGAACTAAGATATGTATGGTGTAAATCCAACGTGGATCCTAGTATTGTTTATTATTTACACCGTAGCATGAGACATACCACAAGTGCTTAGCGAGACCATTACTGGCTTAGATGTAGAGGTGTATATTCCCTAGTACATCATTCAATATATAGCCAGTCACTTAGTGACCTAAAGTGTTGTTATTGACCTTGTGACTATATTAGGAAGTGGAGATTTGATGTTGCTACTTTTACGTGCTCTCCCATGGTCATATATGATTTGGCCAGATTGGGGATAGAGCTAAAAAAACAATTAAGTCAAAATGAAAAAATAGTAGGGCTAAGGGAAGACTATTGCCTTTACACTCCGATTGGTACTTACATAATAAGTGTACTTTCAAGACACTCATCAGTTGCAACGGCGTGAGGTTTTTATGTTAGGCGTTCTTTTCTAAAATGTTTTCAAAAAACTATTATAATGTAGTATAATCTTTTTGCAATTAAATTTCTTGGCTTGCATGAGAACGATATTTTCATTAGATGAGCTGAGTGGGAGAACACGAAGGGATTGAATAGTCTCCTAAGCACAAAGTAACTCATGAGGGATTAGTTGAAATACTCAATCTGGTGTGGCCAAGTGAATCTAGGGCAAGTTGGAGCCTTTATCATTTTTTTCAAAAAGAAGAGGTGTTCCATATTAGTTTGATGGAAACTTAATTTAGTTTTCTCTGCAGAGATGCATTACTGCTTAAGGTCTCACGATATATTTTTCAATATAGTATGAGATAGATATTTTATTGTGATGTATCACCAGATGATGATTATAGGATCTGATATTTTTTTGTGCACCTAATATAGGATGAGTGGGAGATGTTGGATTTAGAATCCCCTCTTGTAAGTGCAGAGACGTTTATGAAATTCTTCACATTCTAAGTGTCGAATATAAGAGGAATATCCATAGAATTACTGGACTTATTAGTGGTAGAGAGAGAAGGTAAGAGAATCCCATATAATATACGATTTTCAATTGGAGATAAGTTTTAATGGAATGAATATTATCCAAAAGTGCTAAGATAACATCATTTTGGATAAGATTTTTTCGTCGAATATTTTTCCATAGAGAGGTGTTAAAAAGATAAAAAGAATAGAGTTTTATGGGATGAATATGCCTCTCAAAAATAATTTTTCTCTCTCTACACCGAAAGTCCCCCTCTTTTTCTCTCTTATTTTTCTCTTTAAAAGCCCTCGAATGAATAACACATGAGTGATCCAATAGCTTTTAGGTCCTCTATCAAAGGCTCAAGATTTACGCTGTCGGTTCTAGTAATTGGTAGTTGGCTTAGGAATGTGAGCATCGAACTCTCGAATTAGAGGAGACGTGCATAGAAAGGAACATAAGGATTGCATCAAACGTGCGGGAAGAATCAGATATGGAAAAAGTTATGTGATTTCTATCTGATCGTTATTTTGGTGATTACCCTGCTTTTGGGATTCTCTCCGGAGTCCTACAACAACATACAGTTTCTTTCAACTCTATATTTTGTCAAATTTGAATGAGTCATATTATCTTTATACAACAGTTTTCTTTCTAGTTCTCCCTTTTTTTTTTAACCCATTTCCTTTCAACTTTAGTTTTTGGCTTTTTATGGCCAAAGCTAAATCAATGTTAACTTTTCCACGTACTTACATATTGTGGTTATTTGCATTGCAAATTATGGTCACCCCTAAGATTTTTGAGTTTGGATAGATATCTTGTAAATCATAAGAAGGCAATGTTGGATACTAAAAGCCAACATATATTTTCAATACTAATTCACAAAGAGTAGAAAATGAGTTGCTTTCTGCATTTTAGGCTTCCCTTGTTTTACATGGGACCAATCCCTCACCTACTTTTGGGATTATCTTTGGAGTCCTATAACAACACACAATTTCTCTGAAGTCTATATTTTGTCAATTTTGAATGAGTCATATTGTCTTTATACAACAATTTTCTTTCTAGTTCTCCCTTTTTTTTAACCCATTTCCTTTCAACTTTAGTTTTTGGCTTTTTATGGCCAAAGCTAAATCAATGTTAACTTTTCCACGTACTTATATATTGTGGTTATTTACATTGCAAATTATGGTCACCCCTAAGATTTTTGAGTTTGGATAGATATCTTGTAAATCATAAGAAGGCAATGTTGGATACTCAAAGCCAGCATACACTTTCAACACTAATTCACAAAGAGCAGAAAACGAATTGCTTTCAACATTTTAGGCTTCTCTTGTTTACATGGGACCAATCACTTACCTACTTTTGGGATTCTCTCTGGAGCCCCACAACACACAATTTCTCTCAACTCTATATTTTGTCAATTTTGAACAAGTCATATTGTCTTTATACAATAGTTTTCTTTATAGTTCTCCCTTTTTCTTTTAACCCATTTCCTTTCTACTTTAGTTTTTGGCTTTTTATGGCCAAAGCTATATCAATGTTAACTTTTCCACATACTTACATATTGTGGTTACTTGCATTGTAAATTATGGTCACCCCTAAGATTTTTTAGTTTGGAAAGATATCTTGTAAATCATTAGAAGGCAATGTTGGATACTCAAAGCCAGTATACACTTTCAACACTAATTCACAAAGAGCATAAAATGAGTTGCTTTTTGCATTTTAGGCTTCCCTTGTTTTACATGGGACCAATCACTCACCTTCATCATCTTGAAATTGATGTAAACTGTTTGAGCATTGCACCCACATCATAATTTTCATTATTAGCCCTTTTAAGGAAAGGGATTGTATATTGTGATATTATTATTTTTGGTACAAGGATATCACAACCACTTTAAGACATTAGATGTGAAATCTAATAGAAGAAATTACATCACAACATTTGAAAATTTTTATCCAGACTTTGTGCTCAAACAATGACACACCTTCAACCACCCAATTTTAAATCTAACATGCAATAATGATTATGAGATCTTTGTACCAAAAATAAATGGTTTCATTATATATATTTCTCATACATTTCCCTTAGAAAGACAAAATGAGTCCTAGAATTGGCAAGGTTGGCTGAAAATATCTCTAAAGAGCTAAATACTGAGCTTTACATTTTTTATGCCACTTTATATGTAGTTTTGACTTTTGCCTATATTCTTTGTCAAAGGTAAAATTTATCATCTTGCGATAAAGTTTCGTAGGATTTAAGTTAGGTTTTTTGAAATACAAATATGTAAGATTGAGAAGGGTGCAGGTGGTTGTTGTTATCTTACCATTGCTATTCCTTATTATACAAAGGTCGCAATCGGAGCTTGATTTGTAACCTTAACTTATCTTTCGTTCAATACATTAGATCTTTCCCTTGTCTATCTTTGTTTGTATATTTTCCATTTACAGTACAACTAAGAATGGGTAATGGATGTTGGGTAGAAGTAACCATTACCATGATTGTAAAAAGTTCAATAAACAGACCCCTCTGGTTATATATAACTTCTAACCAAAATATATAAGAAACTCAATTATTTAGAGCATGCTTGTTCCAACTATTAAGCAGGACTATAAGTATCTTATTAAGCTATACCTCCAATTTCTTATTTTATTTTTTGATAAATTTTCACATTCATGTCATGGAACATGTTTCTTCTGCTCTAGTATTGGAGCCCATTCTTTTGCTCCATTTTTGCAACCCGATTATTTGAAAATGGTAAAAAAAAAGAAAAACTTTGTTTTGGTTCATAAAAATAAGAAGGTATCGCCTACTCAAATCCATCCAAAGTCACTATTTGAGTATAAGAAATTATTAGCTGAAAATTTTTAATATCAAAGAAATGAAAATGGCACAATGTACATCTAACTTTCATAATTACCATCCAATCTATTGATTCGATGGTGGAGGCCCTAATGGTCACCTATTTAGTTCCTATTTGGTAATTAAGAAGGTGTTTTGTTGGAGTATCTTTGAGAAACTAGGAGCTTGAGACAAATGTAGAAGTAGAAAATTGGTGGTTGGAAGCTAAGAACCTTTGTTTGGTATCTTGTCTATGAAAACCGGCGAAATTTGCTGCTAGCAATTTCCCTTGTTAGCTATTTGGGAAACTGAAAACTATTGATTTAGCCGGGAACTATGAAATTCATTAATTAGAGATTACATATTATCTATTGATTAACATTTTTTAATTATAACCCATCTATGTCATTAGATACATAATGGATGGTGAGCAAAAAATTGAAAGCAATAGAGAACAATAGGATTAATAAATAACATTGAAAATCAAAAGAGCATATATGACTTACCAAGAATTATCAAGATCAAAACATCAATAAGGATACATACTTTGTAGATCAATGCTCATTCATAAATATTCACAAATTTTTTATGGATCCACAACACTGACACATAATCTAATCGAGTACCAATATACGACTCAAATACAATAAAAAAAATATAATACATAAACCAATAAGCTCTTAATGATAACTTGAAAATATCCACAAGCACATGATAGGCATGAGGCTATGGAGCTATGGAAACTAAAAGATAGAGCTTTTGTGGAGAAGAAACATGTTTTTGCTTGCATTAACATTATAAGATAGCATAATTGTTAGATAACATATCTATCTATTATATATTAAGAGAGAGCAACACCCTCTCTATTCTTGCACCACATGTCCTTATTTTCTCTTCCCTAATAAATCTCTGCCAGTTTTACAAAACTCCCTACCGTCTCTCTACTAATGTTTTCATAACTCTCTCCCTAAAATCCTCTTTATTTTCTCCCTCCTAATAAATCCCTCTCCCCATCCATGTTTTTCTCTCTATTCTCTGTCTTCACCCATCTTTTCACATACCTCATCTCTCTCCTAATAAATCAACTTTATTAAAATGTCTCTTACTTTCTCTCTCCAAATAAATATCTCCATCTCTCCGAAGTTTATCTCTCTCCTCTCTCTTAAAACTTTCTTAAAATCTCTCTACCTTTCTCCTCACATTTTTCTCTTTTCTCTCTCCTCCCCAAACCCTCACGTACCTCCTCTGTCTCTTTTCTAATTTTTCTCTTCTCTCTCCTCACCCAAGCCTAATGTATCCCTACTCTCTCTATCAAAATTTTACTTTTCTAATAACTCCCCTCTTAATAAAATTCTATGCCTCTCTCTCTCTCTCTCTCTCCCTCTTTATTTAAAAAAGTTTAAAATTTTTTTATAATCTCTCTACCTCTCTCCCCCACGTCTCTCTTTCTACAGTTTTATAAAACTCCATACCATCTTTCTATCTCTCCCTCTACCGTTTTTTAAACTCAAACGTTTTCAAAACTCTCCCTAAAATCCTCATATTTAGATTTATCTTCTCTCGGTTTTCCAAAAAATAGCACCTTTACGGGTTCTCACTCTCTATGGTTTGTCTCTCTCATCCTCTCTGTCAAGTACGTCTACATTATTACTCTCTCACTCTCTTTTCCGAGTACAGTCACGCTATTTCTGTTAAATCTAGGTATGCTGCATTGAATCTACTTTGGTTATTATTTTTTATGGATATTATTTTTTTCTCTTTCCTCTAATGTTTTTTTCAGTTTTTTTTTTTTTTTTTTGGGGGAGAGTTATTTTTAAGGAAAAATATCTCTATATCCCTTATTTTTAAGTTTCATATCTCCATAGACTCAAGATTTCAAAACATATATTGAGCCATAAGAATTCTAGGTTTTGTATCTTCTAACCTCCTAGGCTATCTTTTTTTATTTTAATTCTATTTTTAACCCAAACAAATTATAAAATGACAAACCTTTCTAAACCTATCTTTTTCTCTCTCATCCCCAAATTTATCCCTCTTTCTCTCCCCAATCTCTCTCCTCCGTGTATTACCCCAACTATCTCTCTCTCTCCCCAAGCTCTCTCCTCCGTGTATTACCCCAACTATCTCTCTCTCTCTTTCCGTATTACCCCACTCTCTCTCTATCCCATGTTTCCCAAATCCCCAAACCCCTCTTCTCTTTGAGAGAAGTCGATTTGCATAGGTTCCAAACTACAAAGATCTCCATTTGTAGAGATTCACACCATTTGCAGAGGTATTGCCATTTTCGATGGAATTTTAGACAACTCTAAACTTTTTCACTTTAAGGAAAAAGCCTTCCATCTCTACCTAATGCTTAAAATACTCATTGATTGTCTCATTGTTTGATGCTATGTGAAACCCTTACTCAGGTTTTATAGGAGGTTGGCTGGGGCTTAAAAGGTTCAATGGTGAATTGAGGATTAATTAAGGTTTGAAAGTTCAGCAGTGGAGAATTAGAGTTTTGGTTGGTAAATCCAGTCAATACCATATGGAAATTTCATGCTTTGTGAAGGTCATTTATCAAAATGCTACAAGTTACCATAGACATATGGTTTCACTCTTCTTTGCTTCATCTTGGCAAGAAGATTGAAAGCTTTGGCCAAATTTTGATGCTTACAATGCCCTTCAATAACCGAAGTATGAGCCATGGAATCTGGGGTATAACCCATCCTCACCATCTCATCCAAGAGCTTATCAACATATTTCACCATACCCTTTTTTCATACCCTATGAATAAGCATGTTATATGTTATAGCACTGAACTGAATACCCAAGGTCACCATCTTATCTTTTACAATGAAAGCCTCTTCAATTTCTTCTACTCTCACCAAAGGATCAATCAAACTACTGTAAATATAACGGTCAGGTTTTAGTTCATTCTCGAGCATTTAAGTGGTAACCTGTTTTGCCTCTTGAGTTATTTTCTCCTTGCATAGACCATGTACGAGAGCACCATAAGTGCACCCATTATCAATCAATTAATCCTTTTTGGGCCATTTTCTTCTTTATTTCGAACACTTCAATTATAAGAGTGTTATAAGTTACAACATTTGGAGAAGAGAGAGAGGTGTGTTTAGGAAAACACGAGGGAGAGAGAGTGAGAGTCAAAGAGAGAGAGAGAGATAGGGGGTAATAGGGACAGAGAGGGCCATACAAGGAGGGGAGGGCAGAGAGAGAGGGCTTGAGAAGTGACAGGGGAGAGAGGTAATATGGAGGGAGAGACAAAGAGTTGGGGTAATACACGGAATAGAAGGAGAGAAAGGGCCTGGGGAGAGTGAAAGAGGGAGAAGTTTGGGGATGAGAGAGAAAATATAGGTGTAGAAATATTTGTCATTTTCTAACTTGTTTGGGCTAGAAAATAAGATCAAAGTAGTTATTTTAAAGGGTTAAAAGATATAAAACTTAAGAAATTTATGGCCAAAGATATGTTTTGAAATCTTAAATCCATGGAGATATAAAACTTAAAAATAGGGGATATGGAGATATTTTCCTTATTTTAAAACTACTGATATCCACAAAATAAGATAATAAAAATTGTTTGGATTTATCATTCTTCTTCATAGTAATTGTAACATGTTTTAAAAAATTATTTCTTTTATATATATAATGAGTAATGATCCTATAAGACCATCTTCCACCCATGTGTATAGGACCCCAAATGATCACTATTAAAGTTGACACGGATCTCTAAAAAAGTTATCACATGGGTGTGGGACTTGACTTTTTCTATAGATCCGTGCCAAATTTAATAGTGATCCTTTAGGGTCCTACACACATGGGTGGGGGAGGGTCTTATATGATCATTTCTCATATATATATATATATATATATATATATATATATATATCAATGGTTTAAAAAACGGATCGGTGACCCGGATCGGGCTTCCAAAAAACCGATCCGGATCGGCGAATCGGCGATCCGGATCGAGAATCGGGTGAATCGGTCAGAATAAAGCTTAAAAAAAATTCGAAAAAATTATTAAAATTCATTATAAATATTGGTTTTTAGGAATTCAATAAAAAATGAGGGTACTCCATTAAGAATTTTCATGTTTTTGAATGAATATGCGAATATTGATATGTTCTTTCCCTGCATGAACCGCCATTCAGCATTTAATTTACAGTATTTCGTGCTCATCCCTACACTGTTGCTGTTGGGACTCGATATGTGAATAATATGGCTGGGATAGGGTGGCCTCAGAATCATCATCTCTCTCGTTTTCTCTTTGAATAATATGGATTAAAAAAAAAAAAAAACAAATTTTCAAAAAAATCGATCATGGATTAAAAAAAAATCACAAATTTTCAAAAAATTCTATCATGGATTACAAAAAAAAATTCGATCATGGATTAAACAAAAAAAATCACAAATTTTCAAAAAATTCAATCATAGATTACATAAAATTCGATCATGGATTACATAAAATTCGATCATGGATTACATAAAATTCGATCATGGATTACAAAAAAAAACAAACAAAAAAAACAAAAAATTCAATAGTGGATTACAAAAAAAAGAAAAAAATAGTTCGATCATGGATTGCAAAAAATTCAATCATGGATTACAAAAAACTCTATCATGGGTTACAAAAAAAGCAAAAAACAAAAAATTCAATCATGGATTAAAAAAAAACAAACAAACATTTTGATCATGGATTACAAAAAAAAAACAAACATTTCGATCATGTATTACAAAACATTCGATCATGGATTACAAAAAATTCTATCATGGGTTACAAAGAAAAAAAAAAAAACAAAAAAATCGATCATGGATTACAAGAAAAGAAAACAAACATTTCGATCATGGATTACAAAAAATTCTATTATGGGTTACAAAAAACCAAAAAATTCGATCATGGATTACAAAAAAATAAAAACAATTCGATCATGGATTACAAAAAAATCGATCAAGTATTACAAAAAAATCTATCATGGATTACCATAATAAAAAAAAAAAAAAAAAAAAAAAAAAAAAAATTCCGTACGGAATCGCCGATTCACTGTTCGGACTCGCCGATTCCGTACAGTGAATCGGCGATTCACTGTACAGAATCGTTCGGTTCTCTCTAGAACCGGACGATTTCCGATTTTTGGGCGATCCGGTTCCTTTTTCACTATTTTCGAGTCGAACCGGGCGAGTCCGGTTCGACTCGGCGTTTTTTAAAACGCTGATATATATATATATATATATATATATATATATATATATATATATATATATGTAGAAAAACACTAGCAACACCTATAGGCTAAAATGAACAGTGATTTTGCCTATCCATATCACCATCCACAGTTCATCGCGCGATCACTATTGTCCGGTAGTGTTTTATTTTTGTTCTACTAATCAAAATGACCTGAAATTTGGAGCGTGTATTCATCAAAAATAGGGGAATCTTAAAAAATTATAAAAAAAATATTTTACACGAAAAACATTAACCAAATTACCCCTGAAAGTTTTTAGGGGTATTTTGGTGAATTTATTTTTTGGGGATAATTTATATATATATATATATATATATATATATATATATATATATATATATATATATATATATATATTTATTAGATGCGTCTCAATAAGATGTACATACTCTCCAAATTTCAAGTCATTCCGATTTGTAGAAAAAAATAAAAAATAAAATACTACCAGGCAATCATGACCGCGCTATGAAATTTGGACGGTGATGAGGGTAAGCGAAAGCACTATTCATTTTCGCCTATAGGCGTTGGAAAGACTTTTATATATATATATATATATATATATATATATATATATATATATATATATATATATAAAGAGAGAGGGTTTAGCACACCAAAACCTAGAGAGGGTTATTTGACATAAATAAATTTCAATGAAACTTATTTGAAGTTACATCTACTTTGGTTATTGTTTTTTACGGATCGTATTTTTTTCTTTTTCATCTAATGTTCTTTTTAAGCAATATTTTTTATTTTTTGGGTAGATAGTTATTTTTAAAACAATTGAAATCCCAAAAATTAATGGTTTGAATATATTATTATGAACACATTAACGGTTTGAATATGTAAGTTGGTTATTCATTCTTTTTCTCATACCTAATCGTACGGATCTGATCTTACGGAGGTCAATTTAGAAGAACTGAATTTAGAAGGTGCTAACATGAAGGTAAATTTGTTGGTTGTTCCAAAGCAAAGTACACGAGTTTGTTGCAAGCCGTTTTACTTGAAGACAAAGTTTATACATGATTTGTTAGAAATCATGTATTAATATAATTGTGATCAAAACCTTTCTTTCTTTTTGACTCAGGGTTTAAAACTAAGTGATACAAACTTATAAGGGGCTAATCTTCAGAGGGCACAATAGATCTGCTAGATACTGTATGTATTACTTTCATGGGTGATATAATATATCTAATCAATCCTTTTATCTTCACAAATTTAGTCATCTTAGTTTCCATAGTACCATATTATAGACTAGCATACTTTTACCCCTTCGTATGTATGCATGTCCACAATCAGCCTTTTTGTCTTCATAAAAAATCCTTGGGATTTATCATTCTTCTTTCATAGTAAATGCAGCATGCCTAACGTGTATTAGTGGAATATTTATATTTGAAAATAGATAATAAAAAAAAAAGAAAAGAAGAAGCAATGAGAGTGAGAAAGCATGACTTGTCATAGGCAAATATAGATAGGAAGGTATTTACCAAAAAAAAATAGATAGGAAGGCACAACGAGATAGAGTTTCTCTATTTTGAAAACGGAAATTCATTTTTTGGTCAAATGTTGCGTGGTAAATAAATTTCAATGAAGTGTATTTGAAATTATGTCTACTTTGGTTATTGTTTTTTACGGATCTTATTTCTTTCTTTCCTCTAATGTTCTTTCCATACAATATATTTTTATTTTTATTTATGTGAGGAGAGTTATTTTTAAAACCATCGAAATCCAAAAAATTAATGTTTTGAATATAATATGTTATGAATATAAATGGTTTGAATATGTATGTTGATTATTCATTATTTTTCTCTGACCACTTAATAAAATTGTGATCCAAACCCTTGTTTTTTTACTTAAGAGTGCAAAACTGAGTGGTACAAACTTATATTGGGCTAATCTTCAAAGGACATAGTAGATATGCAAGATACTTTAAGTGTTACTTTCATGGGTGATATAATATATTTAATCAGCCTTTTTATCTTTACAAATTTAGTCTTGATACTTTCTATATTACCATCTTATAGGCTAGCATACTTTTATCCCTTCGCATGCATGTCCACAATCAATATTTTTGTCTTCATAAAAATTCCTTGGGATTTATCATTCTTCTTTTGTAGTAATACAACATGCCCAACATGTATTAGTGGAATATTTGTATTTAAAAATAGTAAATCATGATAATTTATTTAATAAGATATGAGTTTGAAGGAGACATTAATATTTAAATTTATCAATATTTTGGGGAACGTTTAGACTGTGAACACTATAGTGTAACATATTGCATTCCAAATATGAGAGAAAGTAGCCAATAAAAAATTGCATGTAGCTCTCTGTAACACAAGCATCTTTCAATAAAAAATAGCATAATCGATTTAGAAACTATTAAATATCAGAAGTTAAGATAGTAAAGTATTTTAAATTTCTTATTCTTATTTATATAAAATAGAATCTGTTTTTATTACCAATGCTATAACAAACCGTGACAAATCTTCACAACTAATTTTTTTTAAAAATTAATATAAATAATTTTGAAAACTAAAAAATTATTTTCCAATTTTTCTAAATTTATACTACATAAATATGATTTTGACGTAGGGAACCCACAATTTCCCCAGTTTTGCAATTTTTTTGTCTCCCTCTAATCTTATTTTATCACAAACAGTACATCTAAATTATTTCTTTCTTTCATGATTTTAAAAAAGGAAAATTGTTTCATGCGGGCTAGACCGCATTTCTACAAATGCAGTCTAGAAAGTGGAAAGCATCCATCTTAGTAGGTGTTCCATCTAAAAACAATGGAAACTAACGATCCAAATGTTTTCTTATTAGAATTACTATTTTTAGTTTTTAAAAGTTATTTATTTATTCATATTCATGTTCTCCATGTTAGACTCTATGTTAGAGATTACATGCCCTTAAAAATTAAGTCCTAAAATCCATCTCGAAATAGATTTATTAGAAGGCCCGCATTTCTACATATGTGGGCTTGGCCGCATAGAAATTGGGTCCTTTAAAGAAATCATAATTATTTAATAAAATTATTCAATTGTGAGGATAAATTCAATAATTTCTAAGACCATGTTGTATTGAAAATATTTTTCAATGATGAATATGTTTAAGTAATTAATATTAAATATCACGTGCAATGCACGTGCATATTACCAATAGTTTCAATGCGTGTCAATTGAAACATGCTTATCAAGCACTGCTTAGTTCATTGTGAGATTCATTGAAGGAAAAATCGAGCGGTCTAACCAGTAACTGCCCGGTTAGATCGAAACTGGTTCCGATTTTGGTGACCGACCGGGTATTTTTAAAAAACAATTATATAAAATCTCAAAAATAAGGGCTATTGTTTGTAATCTATTTTTTAATATTTTGATCATTTTGGCAAAGGCTGGAATTTTTTTTGGCCATTAATATTTATTTTTAGATTTTTCCATCTTTTAAAAAACTTAAAAAAATACTCCTGAGCACAAGTCGATTATTTAAAATCAATTTTTTTCCGTTAATTTTCAATTGCATTTGGATGTGCTTTATTTAACCATTCTTTAAATATACTTTTTATATTTTATTAGATTCATTTTTTATTTTTTTAAATATTTTTTTACCGCCCGAAACCTGCGTAATTAGAACAATTGAACCAGCCGTTTTACCTGTTAGGCAAGTTGAACTACTTCTGAGCCCATATGCGGTTAACCGTTTCGGTTCCATTATTTCTACGCTGGTGAGATTGTTTTGCTGTTTTACATTGTAGATCGTCACATTTGAAGGTAACAAGAAGGTGGAAGACGTGAAGGAGATGTGATTGCATGCATTCAACGTCAACATTCTCAACTCATAAAGGAACACCCAATCAATATCGTCAGTACTGTAACTGATAGATATCCATTCAATAATGGCAACTGATAAAGAAACAGGGACCATCAGAGACATGAGCCTTTGAACATTACAAACCAAAATATGTTTGAATTGACCTAAACACATGTATAAGCCATGATTGATTAAAGGGAAAAGTTTATATAGAGCCGAGGATCTAAACAATCAAATTAGAGCCCACTTTAAAAATTTTATTAGAAGAGGTTATGTTGATACCCAAGTATCTTCAAATTGATCACCTCGACATCAAGATGCATGGATATGAGAAAAAAATAGATTTTAAGTTTTTGAAATAGTATGAGAAAAAAATAGATTTCAAGTTTTTGAAATAGTGCATCTTTAATGCATTTTTTGATGGTCAATTTTCAAAAATTTCAAGTTTTCATGGATTTGCATGATTTACACTATTTTTTAAGCTTTAAATTTTAAAATAAAAATAAAAATATATTTTAAGGTTATCACAAAGATTGATTAAAAAGCTTAACAAATACATTTATATAAGCAGGATGAGGAGTATTCGTGAACGGTTACTCATGTGAAATCTAATGGAAAAACAAGGAAATCCAACGCATACAAAAACATAGAATACTTCCATACTACAATACGGAAATAAAAGCATAGAAAAAGAAAAGGTAAATAATTATACTTGGAAAAAAAAATCGATTGACCGACTTTCTTTATAATTTCTGTATCGCATTTCGTATTTGAAAATAAATTGTAAGGACCGTACGTAAATTACTCAATAAAATTAAATATACCGAGCAAATATTTTCACTGGACTTGTCTCATTCAGACCTCAATCTTGTTCTCTTTCGCATTTTACACAATTGGACAACAATAAAATAAAAAAATATGTTAAAATATCGATCCAAAACAATTGAAAAATCAATTAACATGAGATTAGTCCAAGCACTTTTTGCGAGCCGAATTGTTTGGTTGGGTCCACTGTGATGGGTGTGAAAAGAATGTGGCGAAGAAAAACACTTAGAAATGACCAAATCCAACTGGATTCCAGTTATGGGTTGGTCGGGTGCACTTTTGGCTTGCTTATTGGTCAATCTAAAATGAATCTTTCGTTTTGAATGCTCATTTTGAGTCTTTCTTTTGAATATGTTTTGGTAAGAGTTGGGCTATTAAAACTATATGGCTCTCTCTTTTTTCTCTTTTCTAGAGTATTTATTTTTCTTTGTACAAGTTGAGTTTGTATGGGATTTAATGTTGCCTCTCTCTCTCTCCCCCAAATCATATTCATTTGAAATTTAGAGTGTATACTTTTAACTAACTCGTATTTGAATAAAATATTAAAAAATAAAATTTCATTATTTATATGACTTGTTTTGTATTTTATTTTGGTGTGTCTCACTAGGATGCACACACCTATAAAATTTTAAGTTAATCGGATTTGTAGAATAATTAATAATATTCAAACACTACATGACAATCGTGATCATCTTATGGACTTTAGATCGTAATGAGCTATGAGCGAAATAATGTAGAAATTCACTCATGAGTATTTTTCAGTGTTTTTCGACATATATCTATTTTTGGGAGTCAAATTTTATTTAACTTTTCCGTTAGATTTTTACGGTGCATCTGTGATTCTACATTTTATGGTTGCAACCTTATATAAACTTTTTCCATATATATATATAATCTCTCACAAGTTGCACGTCCACTACTGCCCAACTACAACCACACCAACACCCCCCCCACCACAAAATTTATAGTTTTTTTTTTTTTTAATGATTTTTTTCCTTTTTTTTCTCCTTTATGTGGTGTATGTTGTGGTGGTGGGGGCATGGGTGTTTGGAAGGGGATTTATTCGGAGTTAAGGCCAGATTCCCAACCAAGTTGCAGTACATTGACCCGCACAAAAAGAAATACAATTGGTTAAGGATTGAGCACGAGGCGTTATACCAAAATGTCCAACCACTTGAGTTTATATAAACTTTTCTTTAGAGTTTGATAGCTTATTTACTAGAAAAAAATATTAAAAATAATAGTTATAGCTCTAGAATAAATGTGTAATAGAAATCACGTGGGGATTTAGGATGGCCATCTGTTCATCTACTTAATAATAATGTCCTTCTTTTTATATACCATTTTGGAAAGTATAGTTTGACCATGTGATTTATGCCGTATATTAATGGATTGGACGGTGATGGAAGAAAATAAAAAGCTAGAATTCGATTATATAGCAAATTTACCGAAATCTCTTCGATCGCCATCAACATCGATGGGAGGGTGATAAACTCATGGTGATGGCATGGTTACTTTGGATCATATTACATGCACCAATCTCTTTTTTATTTTCAGGTTCATGCTAATTTTCTCTGTATCATTTCAATTTTATCGGATGTCTACCACTTAAGCATTTCCCTGTAATTGTTGTTATTCTCAATTTCTAATACAAGAATATGTACTTCTAGGATAGCCACCATGCTTATGGGTGGCAAAAGCGAACTTGAGGAAGATAAGCTCCATTATTGTATTTCTTTGTAAGGTTCTTCCTCATTACTTTATGGATTGTATACCATAAGATCTATATTTGTTACAAGGAAGTTACAATTACTTCTAGTCATTAGATGTGAAATTGGATAGTTTAGGTGTATGTCATAAAGTTCGAGAAAAAAAATTTATTTTATTTGACTAACCAATGACATTCTTATAACCTCCCGATTTAAAATTTGACAGAAAACAATGATTGTGTCCGCCTTGTATCAAAAGAAAAAAAAAAAAGTTGTTTTTTTTATCTTTTATATGAGTTTTTTATCTTCTTGTATCTTTTTTTTCTTTTATTTATTTATTTATTTTTTTTCTTTTTTCCCTCTGGTTTGTCTTTAGCAATTCAATGAATCCGCGACCAATAAATAGAGAAGAGGTTGGGGGTTTCTTTTGGACTCCTGATGTCCAGGCCATTAAATGCAAACCAAAAATATGAAGGCAGTGTCGTGTTTCACAATTCCAATATATATGGAGTTATACTTTAATTCTAGCAATAATTGACATGTACATGTAACACCAATTTATGTATATACATATAAACACATGCACCTCCGTCTCTCTCTTAAGGATAATGGGTAGGCATAAAACCAAATATGTCGTGATGTGAATGCATGGCCCAATGTTGAATGGCCGTCGACATAACTATTGTATCTAGTATATGTCAAAAGTGTATGGTATTTCACCTTTAAAAGTAAATACAACAAGACATATCTATATAAATACTATTTTGAATAAATTAATAAAATATTTAATTTATCACACAAAAATTAATGTGAGTTATCCCTTTATGACATGTAAAATAAGAATAAAGTGGTTAGATGGTACAATTTGCTGCTTCCCCACCAAAGTTGTCCCAACTTCAAGGACAACAAGGGACATGGAGCACATGGGTGGGCTTGAAAGAACTTGAAATGAGCAGTAAAATCTACCACCATGCCACTTTATTTTATATGTAATAATAGGATATATATATATATATATATATATATATATATTATATGCGTTATGTTAGGTAGCTTACACAATAAAGCATTTTATAATTGTATTAAAAAAAATTGGACATTATATATAGCCTTATTTTGTACATGCCCCTCTTAATGCCTTGTTGTCCTTAAAATTGGAACAACTTCGGTGGGACGCACCAAAATATACCACCTAACCACTTTATTCTTATTTTACTTGTCACAAAAGGATAAATCACATTATATGTGTCAAAAAAAATGTGCGGGTGTGTCTTGTTGTACTAGCTTTTTGTGATAGAGCACTTTAAAAAATAAACTAGACACGACATTATGTCAATAACAATGTAGCACTAATCATGAACAACAACCAACTTTTTATAACAGTTTATATACTTAATACTTCCACATGTCGACATGTGTCTAAGTGTTGATAAATATCTGCACGTAATCCAAACCTTGCACTAAGTGTCGGGGTAACACTACCCTGACCTCCCATGCACTCTCTTGCTCTCATTTTAAGGATCCACTTAAATGAGAAAACTAGAATTCAATAGTCAAGTCCCACTAGAATCATGAAGAAACGAGTGAGTGAAACCATAAACAAGGATGTGAAATAAAGCATAAAAGCACACATATTATACGAATACAATATGTATGTGATTCACCCCTAAAGGAGCTATTTCCACATGCATAGAAAACTTAAATAGAATCTTCTAATGGGAGTTACATTGAAGATTTTGGGACACAGAAAGCACCCCTTTTCATTGCTCTAATAACTACTACCAACCATCGCCAAATAACGACATACGAACAACTATCTAAAAAAAAACTACTACCCATAATCTTTAGCATTGATTTTCTATAAGAACCAAATCTCTCTTTATATGAGGCACCAATGTAGGGTTTCTCTCACTAAAAGCTTATTTCTCCCACTAGAAGCTCCCCTTCTTTGGGCTTTTTAGAGGAAGTTCCCAAATATCACAAACAAATATACAGTCTTATCGTAGTGAACACTACTTAACTCTCAAAAAATTTACAGGCCTTTTAGAAGAAAGTCCACCTTTTTTAAAGTTTTCATATCGGAAGATATTGATTTCCTCACAAATTAATGTTTCACATCCCTCACAAATAGGCAACCAAATCATTCATATTGTGCTTAGGATTCAAGATATGAATTCAAAAAATTTCGACTTTTACTTGAATTCCAAAAGTCAAAAAAAAATTCCTTTCACATTAGGACAATGATTTTGATATCACTGCTTTTAATGAAACTCATAGTACAATGGAGGTCAATGAAACAGGCTTCTAACCTATTCTTATGGGAAAGTAAAGCAGTTGAATATTTCATAAAAGGAGATGGGGGAATGAGAGGACTTAATTATAGCCTTTTAGAGGAATGATAACCAATTAACAAAATTCAAGAGCTTCCTCGAGAAAGAATGCCCCTTTTCCAATGAGAATCAAATTATAAATAATATCCAAGAAATAACAAATATAACTCTCTCTGTTTTAAGGCAGCATTTTGCTGTTATCCTTTTAGATTGCTTGTAGCACTCACTTCTATGTAGTGAATGAGGTGAAACTAAAGAATAGAAGTACAGTTCAAGAGTATAACTCTTTCCTCTTGTTCTATATAACATGCATAAGATACTTCAAGTGATTATAAGTGGTGGAAGCAACTCCCTAATTTATGCGGAAAATGATTTGGTTCAAGATGAGACACCAGATTTTTGGGATAGAGAGGTCGACAATCGTGCAAACAAGCTGGAACTACCCCTTTTATATATATATATATATATATATATATATATATATATATATATATATATATATATATATATATATATATATATATATATATATAGACAGATAGATAGATAAATAAATAAAGTATTGAGAGGATCATATAGGAATAATAAGATTTGAGAAGCCCTAATAAGGACCATGAGAGTGGAGGGTAGATATGTGTTTCTAACCTCCTTTTCTTTTCTTTTCTTTTTTTTTCTTTTTTTTTTTTTTTTTTATGTGTTTCTAACCTCCTTTTCTTTTCTTTTTTTTCTTTTTTTTTTTTTCTTTTTTGACAATAATGTTTTTAACCATATTGAACATGCACACCCACCCCCCTTAAGAGGAAAACTCTGTCCTCCCATTGTATTGTAGAGTGGAGGATCTCTTGATCAAGCCTCTGAAGTCCCCATTATATATCATGCATTTACTTATCTTTGGGTAAATTCAATTTCTATTACGAAAATGGAAAAAAAACAATTAATATATTATTTGACAAGATCGAGGTCTCTTTTTTTTTTCGTATATCCTTTTTTTGTAATAACATAATTTTTTCTCTATAAAATTCATTTAATTCATTGTTTCTTGAGAAATTAGAACCTTTTTTATATCATGTTTCATAAAAGATATTGTCAACTCAAAAGACAATGGCTGCTATCCTTCCCCACGTGTGGACCATGCCACTTTTCCAAAAGCATTCAAAAGAGGGTTTGGAAGTGATTGGTGTCACATGTTCACAAGCCAAAGTCAGTGTTCCACTTCTGGTTTTCCTTGAGCATGGGGGGCTCTCTTTTTCAAGTGTGTCCACACATTTCCTGGTCTCTGAGTGCTAATTTAGTGACCAATGATATAAAAAAGTGGTGGAGGACCATGCTCCAAGATAATTCAATGCCCCATCAATTATTTGACTAAAGGGCATGCACAAAACTCATACTTCTTTGAACTCACCACTTTCCTTCTCTATGAATATGGACCCATGCCTAGAAAATTAGAGCTTGGCAGTGGAAGAATGCCAAATTGAGTGGCCTAGCATCTTGAATTTCCAATTTGAATAAAATGTGGGCTCACTATTTGGAGTAGGAGATCCACATTTAGCTCAATTTGTAATCATAATTTGTAATAAGAAGTACTCTTAGGAATTCAAATCTCTAGCCACTACTAGTAAGCATCACATATGCCATTGGATATTTCTCCCTCTCTCTCTCAAATGTTTCTGTTGAGAGAGCGATGACTTATCTTGCTTTGTTTTAAATATTGACTGTAACTATATTCTTGATTTACTTATACATTTTCCGTTGATTTTCCTTAGATTCACCATGTTTCTAATGTCAAAGTGGTTAGAAATTGACGTTTAGCATAGTCATAACCCTCACGAAACCCCCAAAAAGGAGGAGAAAAAAAAAAATTACATCGTAAGTATCTCAATGTTTTTCTTTCTTTCTTGTAAAAAGGGTTTTGTTATTTCGAATGGTTCAAATAAAACAAAGCGCAAGTTCTTAATTTGGTCAACACTTGACCAGTTCATAAAAGAGTTTACTTATGAATAGAAAAATAAAAAAGGGCATGATCATATGCTAGCATTAAAAGGTATTTTAGATAGTTATCTCATTTTTCTTTAAGTCAATAAAAATTGTCAGCAGATACCCTAGATGTGGTTGGCTGGCCAATCTTCTTTATATTTATAAACATATTTTATAAAGGTTCTTTCCAAAGGTTAGCTATATTTGGAGAAACCAATTGATCTAGGATTTATGATTTTTTAAATAAATTTATTTATTTATTTGGACTGTGGCATCAATGTAGCTTCATCATAGTTATCTACCCACTCATTTAACTTACAACTATTGCTTAAACAAACATATAAGCCAACCTTGTGGTACCTCATTACATGCATACGTTGTATAATTAAGATGCCCATGCTAAATGATCCCCAATTCTGTCTCATCACTTGATGCTACAACCCAAATTTGGTGCTTATCTTGTCAATAAAACAACTTTTCTAAAAGCCAACAGCAATTCATCCACAAATGTCAATGAGAAAACAATTATGTAGATGTCTTCTAGATCCTCATATGGATACCTTAAATTTTAGATAAGCCAATAATATATGATGCATATTATATAGGCTAACCCCCTCAACACATATTTAAGTATAAAGTATAGTTATCACTGCAATTGTCGCTGCCACTTGAAATGGAACTATCAATACCGATTTGACATGTCTTTTAGATTATTATATGGGTATTTAATTTTTAAGTAAGTTAGTAACATACGATGCATATCAATAGACTTAGATGTATATAATTTAGTAGTTTATATGGGTGTAATCCCCCTCGAATCGACATCTCAAGTATTAATATAACTTGGAGTCTTGCACTCATTTGTCAATTTTTATGCATGTTGAGTACTTCAGATATTAGCAAAACATGTTATTTTAAAGACTTCAAGTCTTATTGGAGTCTACCACATATTTATTAATTTTGATTCATGTTAAGTACATTAAAGACTTGCAAACAAAATTTAAATGATAGGATTAAGGCTTCGAGTTGGGAGAAAGACAAAGTTTTTAATTTTTTGACTGTTCATATGGAACTATAAATTTGGTTACCAGATGCACCTTTCTCAAATTATGTTGCAATCTCTAGTTTGGCAACTTGGAATTCCCCAGTAAAAGTAATTCCACACTTCTTAATATGAGAAATATAGGTTTTTGAACACCACCCCACCTCACCCCCACTCCCCAAGCAAAATGGAAGATTAAATTATTGTTTGGTCTATTTTATCACTTTGTGAGTGTGGTACATATTATCATATGGTTTCATTCTTTCCCAAAACTGGACTAAGGTGTGCTTACCTCTTTGCGGGGCATTGTAAAGATATTTCAATGAGATTATTTATCTTTAGTACAATGAGTTCACAATCATTTTTAGTCATTGGATGCGATATCCAATAGATTAAAAGTACATCATAACATTCAAGAAATTTTATTTTGTACCATCCCATTTCACATCGAATGGCCAATAATGGTTGCAACGTCTTTGTATTAGAAGTAAATGATCTCACTATATACATTTTTAAAATACTAATGCAATTCAAATAAAATGACCTAAATACCAATAACAGTTTCAATGACATTTTGATCTTTTCTTCCCTTTTTACAAAATATTTTTTATAATTTTTACAGTTGCTTCAGGTTTAGAATTACATGCTCCAAAATTTCCTTAATCCAGTATGTATGTAAAATAGTTAAAACTATAATCTCAAACATGGATATAAACGTCAGATCAGGAACTGAAGGCTGAAATTGTTATCATTTATGTGAACTATAATATAGGGTCTAAAGAATGTTTTGGTCATTCTATAATTTTTCAAATATTTTTATATTTTACAAGTATGTGAAGGAGAAGTAATGACGCCCCAAATTTTAGCTCAATATGGTGTATTAAAAGAAAATAAAATTGAAATACGCAGGCATGCTCTTGACCATCCATGTGCGTATTTTGATCATTCTATCTTCTCTAAAGCATTTATCTATACCTTTTACAGGTGCGAAAGGGTGAGAAGTATAAACATCTAAAAATTTAATGTATAGAAAATAAATAAAATTTAAGTACTCAGACATGCTCTTGACAAAGGTTTTCTCTTTTCATGTGATGATCTAAACCATCCATTTTGTTAGAGCTACCATGCATGTTCGAAATACCATTCATCTAACAAACGTCACCTTCTCATAGATGAAACATTCAACAAATAGGTAACATTGGGCTAATCTCTAATTTTCATTGTTTACAAAATTCTAACTTAAATCAAACACAATCTTCTAGAATCCCTACAATTCTAGACGGATTGACCAAGCACAATATTTTTCCATTACAAGTTACCAAGTGCTCAAAATTCTACCATCCCGATTCCAAGGATGGAAATTTTCAATTCTCCTTCTAGTGTCCAATTTCCAACTGCCCACATTTTATGCAAACCTCACTTTCTACTCAAATAATAAAGGACATGTAATAATTATCGACATTAAAAGAAAATACGAAGATTCTACGTATTCGTTTATAAAAATTTTACATCCCAAGGTAATATAGCCCTTAAGAAGGGACCAAGGTCTTGGTGGAAGACACACTAAAATACTATAATATGATGTCTTGAATTCCATTCATACCCATTAAGAGAAACTCACCATGTAAGTTTGTTACGGGCTTGCCTAAGATTGAGTATATCAATATCCTCTTCATTCTCATATTTTACCTTGTCAAATGTTTCTCTTTGTATTTATTTCATTACCAATCAAAGACTTTGGCTGTCTATTCCACAGCTAACACTCTCCAAAGAAGTCTTTTCTTCTTTGGGTGATGCCTTTGAGAAGACAGGCCCCAACCCATTTTATCACATAGATTTGGGAGTCAGCTCTTTCGAAAGTGTTAATGGATGGTGTCAGCACGATTGAAAACCACATCGTGGCAACTAGGTGCGGGGGTGCTACCACCATGACTCGACCCCTTTCGTACTCCAAAGAAACTTGCGACTGATAACCAGCAAGGGCATTCTCTAATGAAAACAGGCCAACAACTATGAAATTTCTTTGCACCAACTAATATGTGTGACCTCAATATCAACAAATCAAACTATGAAGTGTGATTTAAATTAATACATTCATTTCTTGGTCAATGCAAGGTTGTGCCCTATTAGAGAGATGCATCAATAGTTTGGCTTCCCACCCATAGAAAAAAATGCATCTAATCTAATCCTAATATGTCATAAAAAACGAATATTTTTCTAATAAAAGATTCAGATTTTGCTTCCTAGAAGCTACTGGCTTTCTAACTTGCATGGAAGTCTTACACTAAATATTGTCTATTGCACGTGTGGTTTACTTGTCAATCTACATTAAGGAGGACCAATTAGTTCAAACGGGGATTGCTTTGTTGTGAAAACTTTCATTTCACCTTTCGATTGCGACATTCAACGTACGTGAAACAATAAACCTGCTGCCCCCCCGGATTTCCTATTTCTCAAATCTAGTATAGAATTGGAGCATGCCAAATTCTAACTTCATTGCAGTATTAATTGCCATGGTCTAAACCAATGTTTGAAAAAATCGGCTTCGAAAACCGGCAAAGTGCCGATTCTTAGTAACCGGTAAACTAGATGGTTCAACCGGGGAGGTCAAAAAAGTGTTAATGAAACAAACAGATACAAAAAAAATCAAAATAAATACGAAAAGTATATCTAAAACATGATTAAACAAAGCACACACATATAAAGTTAAAAATTAGTGAAAAAAATAAATTTTAAAAAATCAATTTGTGCTCATGGCTATTTTTGAAATTCTCCAAAAAAGATGAAAAAATGTAAAATAAGTATTTATTGCCAAAATAAATTCCAATCTTGGCAGAATGATAAATAAAAACTACATTACAAACAAATCCCTTATTTTTTGGAATTTTATATGATCGTTTTAATATTTTTTAAAATATCTTGCGAAACCACCGAAATTGGCCAAACCGGATAAGCCAGTGTGAGGTTCCAGTTTCACCGGGCAGTTCCGAGTTGAACCGGCCGATTTTGTGAACACCGATCAAAAACTCTAAATGTCATCCTAATTAAATTGAGGAAAAACCATTATGTTAGCATATGTTTAGAATAGTTACTTTTGATTAAACTTTGGAACAAACCTAAACCCTTTGCCATGGGACGGTTAAAGAATTGCTTGGACAATGCTTCAAGCCCACGTGGTATACGAACTCTTTTAAATATAGGGAAATTCATATGTCGACCCAAAATCAAGTTTTGATATTCAAAGCTTGACCATATTAGGGACATTTTATGATGACTCCCAGATTTTCGAATTTTTTAATTCCTATTTTACCTCTATTAGAATGTACAACTTTTGATCACCCGGAACACAAAAAAAACTAAGTATTTGGGTGGTCCAAAAGTCTAGTTTCGATTTTGAAACCACCCAAGACATAAATAAGTAAATGTTTAGGAAGTTCGAAATTCCAACTTTTTAATTATCTTTTTTTTTTTTTTTTTTTTTTTTTATTTTTTTTCTTTTTTTGACTAGAGTGTCATGACAGTAAGACTTTCAAGTAGCTCAAACAATTAGAATTTGTGTTTTGGACTTTCAAATGACTCAAACAATTGGAATGTTTTTTAGACTGTTATATGGTTTAGGCAATTTACAAATCCAACTTTTGAACTACCTAAACCCTTACCTTTTTCCTATTTTGAGCACTTCGAAAGTCGGAATTTTTGTATTAAAGGTAAAATAAAAAAAGAAAGTACAAAATGATATTATTTACCATTGATACAAAGTGGTCACAAACATCATGAACATTGGATGTGAAATTAAGTTACTGTAATTATTCCATTGACCAAGCTCAAACTTCAAAAGAAATTATCGAACTTTGTGACACATCCAAGCTATCAAATTTAACATCAAATGGTTATAAGGAATTGTACCACCTTGTATCAAAGATAAATTATCTTATTGTATACAATCCCAAATAAAAATATAAAAACTCAAAATTTTGAACCTGATTCTAAATAAAAATATAAAAACTCAAAATTTTGAACGTCACTCTAAATAAAAATATAAAAGCTCAAAATTTTGAACCTCACTCTAAATAAAAATATAAAAACTCAAAATTTTGAATCTCACTCTAAAGAGTCTCAAAATATTTTGACATTTTTTAACTCCAAAATATTATTTTGAGTCCCATACATGAATTTCCCTTAAATTACAAATTGGTCCTTCAAGAAATGTCTTTAGAACCTTTCTAGGTTAGCAGCTCGCTTGCGTGTGGTGTGATGATACCACCACGTCATCAATAGATTTTCCTTTTGCGGTTCTCACAATCCCATAGGGCACAATGTGAACAAATTTATCAAGAATTTTATTATCGAAGTCCAAAGTAAAAGCTACGACTTTGAATAGTGAAATAACAACGTCAATAATAAATAATGCGGCATAGGATAATGAAATTACAACAACAAAAATAAGAGCAATAATGATAATGGGGCATACTTAGGCCCCATAGAATCAAAGTGCTACAATATAAATAACAAAACACTACTCTCTTCCTCCCTAGGTAAGAATGCCTTTTGAGGTCAAAGAGGATAGGGTTTTTATGAGTCCTTGGACTCATATGTAGATATGCATCTCCTCTTCATGGCCTATTTTTTAGATAGATTTTGGACTTAATTTTTGGATGAGCCTAGGCTTTATGAAAATTAAATAAAGTAGCACCTTAAATCCTCTCCTGGAAAGCCCTTTTGGCCACCAAAATCTTCATATGGCTCTAAAATTAATTTTCGACACCGAAAATAAAATTTGAAATTAAAATATCGTACAGATCTTGTGGATATTGAACACTGACGGTTTAGATAATTTGTTAAAATAGATAATATTTTTTAGTGTTTAAGTTTTTTCACAACCATAATGTTTAAGTCCAAATGATCAATCTAAAAGTTTTCCGATGTTTGAATTACAAGTTTTGAAGAGTCATTAAGTGAGGCTTTATTTATTTTGATATGGTTATAGCCCTATCAAATCATTTTCCCAATTATTTTAGGTATATATAATCTCTAACATGAAGAATATGAATATGTTAAAAAAAATTTAATTTAGCCTTTAAAAAAATTTAAAAAACTAAAAATAATATTGTTTTTGAAATTTTTTCATACTGTCGATTTTTCTTTTCTTTTGTTTTTTTTGTTTTGAGAAAACACAACTCGATAACATATGGGATGCCTCGGGCGACCATAATATATATATAAATGTCCCCCAATGCATAAACCACTTGACCTTAACTAGAAAGGGGCATCAAAAACACTAACAATGTACCTCTTCTTGTACAACCATGGTGGTGGACAAAGGGGACTTTGAACATGAAGTAGAAGAAAGAATCAAGGGTTTCTCTTCATATTTATCCCACCCCCCTACGTGCAACCAAACACTCATGATAATAACGATGATGACTAAGAAGCTTAAGGCTAATAGTAAAAGGGGCCTTGTTTGTCACCCTATTTCCCTCCCAAAAGCATGTAAGTGATAAATTCCACAAGAAAGAAAAGTAATATCCTAATCTCTATTCACATTGGTTTACTAATGCTTTGGGTGGTCATATCCAAAGTCGTGGCCATAATAAAGGTAGGGGGACCCTACAAGGCTAGAATGGCTCATCGGCCCGAATAGGGCCAACTGAGCATTGGTCAAGGCCTGCCATACTTGTGGGCTAGGTGAGCCTGCCCGGCATGATTAATGGGACCTGGACAGGCTAGGCCAAGCAATAGATTTTATTTCTAAATTAATAAAAAGAAAAGCATGAAAAATGTACGGCTGGGAATAGGGGTGGCAACGGGTTGGGTCTGGAATTTTATGGGACCCGGACCCAATTTTGGACCCGACCCGAAAATTTTAAAAAATATATATTTAAATATTATGTTAAATGCATACTTAAATGCATTATTTATATATTCTAACTAAAAATACATAATTATATTTATTTCAATATTATTTAAATAATACAACTATTCCGGTCAGATCCACATGGATCCAAACCCATATAGTATTCCTGTTGGATCTACATGGATCCGGACCCAGACCCGAATAGTATTCGAATTCAATTTTTGGACCCAGACCTGACTCGCAAGGTCCAAATTTTTGGACCCATAACCCAACCCAGGTCAGATGCTATCATCTGGTCCCGAGTCGGGTCCGGGTCCATTGCCACCCATAGCCGGGAAGGTCTAGGACCTAACCTAGGTCAGAAATGCCCGAGTCAAATAGAGTAACTTAAGCCCATGATGTTCTGAGCTAAATTGAACCGCCTGCCCCATTGCTAGGCAAGAGAATTTGTCAACAACTCGTTAAATAATTTTCATTGATAAAATAACAAGAAATCTGAAAGGATGATCCTTAAGGTCGTCCCTCCTAGCAAGAAATTGGACGTTGGCTTCCATCCTCCATTGGCATGGGACCTCAAATTTCATGATTTAAAATGTCTTTTCATGGATAAATATTTAAGGAGCAAAGGGGCCTTATACAATACTTGTGAGACCGAGAGCTCAAATTCAACAATGGTTAATGCTCACCAGGGTGGGGGCATTTACATTATTATGTTTTTAGTGTATCGTTTCTTTTTATATCTTGTTATATTTTATTGATGTGGCTAGGTAAAGTGCACTTTCCACTAAAATTTCCATTCAAAAGGATAAGTAGAAAAAAAGCTAAACAATGAAACAATGCACATATATGTCAACCATCTAGATATGGAAGATTGAATATGAGCTAGGAAGGCTCAAAAAAAAAAAGAAATTTCAAGTCTTAAAAATGGGGTATCTTGTAGTGAGTTATCTGGACCGTCTATTTTCAACATTTCCAAATGTATATATCAACTTGTTTATACTTTTGTTGAAATTTTAAATTTCATAACCAGAATGAAAATAAATTTCCAGACCATCACAAAATTTCCAACACCAGAACTAAATCGCCTTGCTTCTATAGTTTACTCAGGCACCTTATAGAAACCTCAACCATACAAAAAACATCTATAGGGTCTCCAATGGGGTAAGCTCAAGCAGGGCCGGGCCTGAAGTTTATGTAGTATCAGCCCTTACTTGTCCCAAATCCACAGTGTTGTAGCCCGAGCCCTGCCAAATTTGAAAAATTGGAACCATGCCGGGCCTATGTCTGTGGCTCACCTGAAAATATTTTTGGAAAACCAGGCCCCATGGATCTTAGCATGCAGCCAGGCTGATCCGAAAGCCCTTGGGCCATCCCGGTCCTGGTTACTGTCCTATCTATAGGCGAGAAGAAGTAAACTAGTCTACTTTGTACACAGCATTAAAAGGGAAACACATAGAGGAAATATGAACCAGAAAAATTGAGTTTTAGATGTATTGGGTAACGGTTAGACCAGAACCTATTTAAGGCCCCATTATTTTCGTCCCATCCTTTTCCATTCTTTTCATAGACCTGAAAAAATCGCCTATTTTTCGACGAATCTTAGCTGAAATTTCGGCTTATTAATATTGTTCTATTTTGTTTTTCTTTAATAAATGTCTAGGGGCTAGTCTACATATTCAAAGTCCTAACCGCAAACTGAACGAGACGACGGGCTCAAGTTCGCCAAGAATGTCCGAGGGTAAAATAGTAATTATTTCAATAACAACTTCTTTTGCAGGTAGTAGGAAGATGTAGCGCTACTAAATGATTAACCATTCAAGCTCAAGCACAACCTTTAGATAAAACACATTAAATAGATTAGTATATGAAATAAATTTAATTAAGGAAAGGTTTCTATATTTCTTCTACAGCATATAAGATTTATGCTTGCCCTACCATCCAACCGTCCAATTTTGATCAAGAGAGCTACTCACCGTTTGATCTTAGATCCGACGTCTCAAAGTATTTTATTTTTAGTTTTTTTTTATACAAATTGTATGAATATGAAATTTGGTACTTGTCATCTTTCATTGGGGCGCACTTATAAAAAAAAATTAAAAATATTTTTTGATAAACTATAATAACCAAACTACCCCTTGAAACTTTCAAGGGTATTTTGATCATTTTATTTTATTGAAAATATTTTTTTATATTTTTCACTAGTGCGAGTTTAATAGAGGATTGGATATCCAAATTTTGGTGTCAAAATAGTTTATAGAAAAAAAAATTAAAAATAAAATAGTATAGAGACGTGGCATTGTGATTGAGACAATCTTAGCCTTCCATTCAGAATGGATGGTTGGATAAGGAGAAGTATATAAGTTTTATGCTGTAGGGGAAGCATAGAAAGCTTGCCCATTTAATTATTATGCAAAACAAAAAAACCAATCTAATAATGCAATCCCAAACGGCCCAAATTGAATTATCTAGAATGAGCAGGCAAAATGTTTGCACGTATATACATTACATAGGCGTTCCAAATAAAAATAACAAAAAAATAACATTAAAATTATCTAAAATGAGCAAGCAAAATATTTGCACGTAAATACATAGGCGCTTCAAATAAAAATAACAAAAAAATGACACTAAAAAAATAATTTTTTGTGCAAGTCTGTATACCATTTTAACTTGCTCTATGCAAATCTGTATACCATTTTAACTTTCCCAAGTGCGGCTAACCGATATGCCATCTTAAGTTTGATGTAACAAAAAGAGACGTTATATGACATACATAACTTTTTGGTCTGTGCTTTTATTTAACTCGAGTGGGCTTTGAGCGAATGGCTCGAACTCGCCTGAGTAACTTGATCGAGTCGTTTTAAGTACATTACCACTCGAGAAATGTTTTTGGATACTCATGAAATCTTTCCATTAAATATTATTTACACCCGGCACACAATTTAAAGATAATGGAGTGAATTTGTTTGGTAGGATATCTCACAAAGATTGTCCTAGAGAGACACTTCGGGTGCATATAATCTCTAAAGATTTCATTGAGAGACACGCGTTAGAGAGGTTTTTGGGCGTATTTAAAACTCGATTTAATTAGTTTGAGACTTGGCATTAAATGTTTGAGATTCGTCATTTTTTATGCTATTTTTGTAGGGTACATGATTTCTGATATAGAAGAAACTTTTCATTGCAGCCCAGTGTACCTTAAAGATGGGGATTTCTATATTATGCCGAATCTTTCCTTGTTTCTTTGCCATTTGTACCCTTTTTGCTCTGTTTTGTCAAAAAGTAGAAATCCATAAATATTAAAATTATGAATCACCCAAGAAAAAACTTTTCAAGATGCAAAGAGGAAATAAATAATATTGTTAGTTAAAAGTCAGCATTTTTATAAAAATAACTCAGGCATTTTTTCTTTTCTTTTCTTTTTTGTATTTTTAGCAAGAAATCCAAGTTAACAATAATAAACAAAAAATCCGAGCTTTAGAAAATGAAAAAAATTACTATTAATTTTAAAATAGGAAAAAGTTTACATGAGACACCTTAAAATGTAGAATTAAGGTGCTAATCTAAAATGCTTTGAAAAAGATTGCTAGATGATAGAAAAATATCTAATTGATCATCTCGGCATTGAGATGTGTATATATATAGTGAAAAAAAAAGATTTCAAGTTTTAAAACTGATATATCTTGCCATACATTATCTCGATCGTCTATTTTCAAGATTTTTAGATCTGCTTGATTTTAATTACTACTTCAGTTTAAAATTTTATAATAAGACATAGCAGTAAATTCTCGAAGCATTCTTATTTGAATACAAAAATGGCATGACAAAAGTTTAGAGGAGCACCTTAATTTGGTTGTTTAAAAATTGACAACATCCCAATTGATGGTTATTTTGTAAACAGTAACAACTCTATGACAGCTATTTTAATCTTTAATAGTCATTATTAAAACTAAATCTGAAAAATCTAACCCGAAAATGCTGAGGCCCCCCCGAACACTTCCATGCAGATACGACACCTAATTTCTTCTCTCCACTTTTTAACTCTCTCTCCTCCCTCTACTTTTCTCTTTCTCTCTCTACTTTTTTGTCTTCCTATTTTTGCCATTCATCTTCTAATCTCTTTACCTTTTGTAACGTCTGTTTGTTTTTTGACATTAATCTCTATCTATTTTCAGCCTGTTCTTGATAAGATTAAAAGGAGCCCAAATTAGTATGCAAAAAAAAAAATCAAAACAAAAAAGGATCAGTGGGCGGTGGAAACGAGGCCAAGAATTTAAATCTGTGGTCGTGATTTAACGACGATTAATCTTCATAGCCGAAATTCGAGATCTCATTTTAAGTCGCTCTCTCTCTTCCCTTCAGACCAATTCACACGTCTCTCCACACGCTTTTCTCTCTCTCAATCTCTATAAATTCTCGCTCCTCCACTGTCTTCAACCCTGCAATTTGCACAAAGATGTCGAAATTTGTTATTTTCGTTTTCTCTCTCTTCCTCCTCCTCTCTGCTGCAGTTTCTATTCGGCCCGAACCCACCATCCCCCATACAACCCAACAGCCGGTAAGCACTTTCTCTCTCTAACTTTGATTGTTTTTATAATCTCTCTCTCTCCCTTGAGTCTCCTCCCCTCTCTTAATTCTCTCTTTCTCTGGTTTTATTCTTTTAACAAGTCTCTCGTATTTAGGTTCTGTATCTTTCGTCTTATGGTTTTCTAATATGTTGTTAAATATTACAATTCTCTCTCTCTACATGTTTCTTTCTCTCTCTACGTTTCTATGTTTCTTTCTCTCTCTTAATTTTAATGGGGTTTTGTGAAACCAGGGTTTGGGTGGAGAGGAGATAGATGAATCGTGTGAGAATTTGAACGAGGAAGAATGCTTGATGAGAAGGACGCTTGTGGCTCATACCGACTATATATACACCCAGAAGCATAATAAGCCTTGAAATTGTTTTGGGTTTCATTGATGGCTTGTAATTTCTGATATCTCAGTCAATAAGATTTCATATACATATTTATGCGATTTAATGGCGTGTATATACTTTTTTTTCTCTCTTTTTACTTTTTCTTGTTATGGGTTTGTGTTTGGCGATTGAACAGAGCTAGACAGAGAGTCTCTGTAATTCAGTTCTATTTGTCTATGTAACTGCAAAAGTTTTAGACAGGAGATATTGAAGAATTCGATTTTAATACGCCCAACTGACTGGTAATAATTGTAGTCTTAAAAACTGTGTTAAAATGTGGTGCGTTTTCTCTTCATTTGCTAAAGTCTGTCTAGTTGCATTTAATTTCTTTTTTAATTTCCTTCTGACTCACCCGATAAGCGTTTGTTCATTTGATTCATTCATGACGAGTTGGCGCTCTATGCACCTCTTCTGTAATGAACATCTTGTTTCTCTCTCTTCCTCTCTGCTAAACCTAGAAGTTTGATTTGTTAACGATAATTCTCTCTCTCTCTCTTTAACGGCGATAACTCTCTCTCTCTCTCTCATATGGACATCATTGACCAACCAAATTCTTTCTCTCACCCGGTCATAACAATTTCAACCGCCCCTATTTACATGAGATTATTATTTATTGGAATGTTTTGTGTTTTCTATTTGGACACGGTTTTATAAGCCCTTGTAGAAATGCGTCCCCTCTTAAAAACAAATTTTCCTTTCTATTTCTCTTTATGTTTATTCCGCTTGATATGATGGTTTCTGTGAGTCCTTGAGTCTTCCCCGATTTTTAGACCAAAATTTTTGGAAACATATAATCTATAAAAAATATATAAAATTAAAAATAATAATTTTATAGAGAAAATATTTTGGACTGATAGTTCAATTGGTTTTAGATGGACCTTACCCATTTGAATCGTCGTCTTTAAGATGGATGAATGTTTGAAAAATTAAACTGGTTTCGAAAACCCGCCAAGGGCCTGGTCTAGTATGAGAAATTAGTGAACCCGGCCCAATCGGCACGTCTTGGCTAGTCCAAAAAGTTTTTAAAAAAATGAAAAATACAAAAAAAACTAAAAAATATAAAAAATATATTTAAAGCATAACTAAAAGCATATCTGAATGAAATTGCGAAGTAATGAAAAAATGGATTTAAAAAAATTGATTTGTTTTCAAAGTTATTTTTTAAATTTACCAAATTAAATTTGAAAAAATAAAAATAAATAAATATTCATGGTTAAAACACTTTCTAATTTTTGCCAATAAAATAAAAAATATTAAAAAAAATTACAAGAAAATCCCTTATTTTTAAAATTTGATATATCTATTTTTGAATTTTTTTTAAATACTGAATTAGACCACCAAAACCGGATCAGCCATTACTAGCCAAATTTGCTAATATTGAGGTGGATGCTTTATGTCTGGGTGGATGTAAATGTAAATATGCGTGCCCCCATGCATGGAACCATTTTCCTTCTTTTGTTTGTCATCAACGCCAGTCGATTGCGTTAAATAAAGGGAATAAAAAATTTATAAATCTAATATCTTAGTATCTAGCCTCTGGATAAGAGTAACCAAATGTTCGAAATTTTGAGACCATTTTATCTGGTATGCAATGAAACCATTTATTCAGAAGTCACAATAATTTACAACAATCCGATGTGAAATTTGATAGCTTGGGTGTCATAAAGTTCAAAAAAATTTATTTCAAACTTTGAGCTTAATCAATAAAATAAATGCAGCCACCCAATTTCACATTCAATAGTCAAGATTAATTGTAACTACCTTGTACCAAAGGTAAATAGTCGGTACTATATATTTTTCCATAGTTAATTTGAGGTGAATATTTACTCAAAACAATCAAACTAGAGCCTACCTCCAAATGGGGTCAAAAAATATGGTTTCAATACTAGAAATCTTTGTGATAGTCTTAAAATATATTTTTATATTTATTTATAAAGTTTAAAGATTCAAAAATACTCTAGATCAAGAGATCTATGAAAACTTGAAAATCTTGAAAATTGACGGTCTAAAAATACGTTACAAAATACACTATTCTAAAACTTGAAATTTATTTTTTCTCATATCTATGCATCTTGATGTCGAGATGATCAATTCAAAGATATTTATGTATCAAAACAACTTCATTTAGTAAAATTTTTTAGATAAGCAAAACAGGTCTAAATTTGATCGTTTAGAACCTCGACTCAATATAAACTTCTCGATTTACTATATGAATTAAAGGAAAACTTCTTCTATTGTATTCTTGTTTTACACGTGGCGTCCGGCATGTAAAATGCATGCATTTCCTTAGAGTTTCACCGTCCATATTTAAATGTGGTGGTTTTTTCGCAAATCTCATTCGCAATTTTGTCGTGCTTTCTTCCGGATTAAGTAATTGCGGTTCACACGTGCTTTTCCGGCGGCTGTAGTTGACTGAGGGTCCAGATTTCTCACTCGTTAGTTTAAAGCGAAGTCATTGCAAAACCATTTTCTTTGAAACTTCCAAGAAGTTTTATGCTCACCTAACATCTAGCATGTAACACCACTTTTTTTCATTGCTATTTCCCAGTGATTTTTCTCTATCATGCTTTGGATTGTGTAGGGTTAGCAATGGGCTTGGGCCACAAACTGTACCATATGGCTAGGGTAGGGCCAATGTTGAGAGCGGTGGCAATGAGTTGGGTACGGGTGGACCAGAACCGAATGGTATTCGAGTTCAAGTTTTGGAATTTAGACCTAGCCTTGGTCCAAAAATTGGAACCATACTTGTATCCGTCGGGTCCTTTGGTCTTAGATCTACTTGTTAGGTCATGGGTCTCGTCATCTCAATTGCCACCTTAGGACTATGAGCTTCTTTACTCTTTTTTTTCTGCCCATTTTTTCACAGAGTATATGCTTATTATTGGATAAAAAAGTCATAATTACCCGTCATTAAATTTTAAGTTGTCTGAATTATAGTTTAATAACTAAAAATGACTATGAGTTTTTATTATATATGATACTTAATACACCCAAATAAAAAGAGCTTAAAATAAAGAATTTTATCTCCAAGTACGGATCGGGTACAGGTCGGGTTCGGCTGGACCCCAAGAGTGTTGGGGTCCAAAAATAGGACCCATACCTGAGCCCGAGATCGGGTCTATCCGTCAAGTCTAGGGTCTGATTGGGTCCATTGCCACCCCTAAATTTCGGGTTGACTTTCTTTTTTCTTTGTTTTCTTTACTTATTTTTGGTGTTAGGCTTAAGCCGTCCTTACGGTGTGTTAAGTCCCTCCCTCGGCTACAACCACGATCGCCACATCTCCCCATCTGTCTCTCTCTAGTGATTGGAGCATTTATGCAAACATCCTTCGTGTGTGGTCAGGTGTTGGTACTTTATACATTGCATATCTCTCGCTCTCTCTCACACCTTTCTCAAGAGCGTATCATGATAACGAATGGAACTCTCTTTCTCTCTCTAATGATCCTCTCTCCTCCCTCCCTCTTGTGACCACTCTCTATCCCTACCTCTCTAGTGATTACCATTCACCCTATCTCTCTCCTAACCATCAACCCTCCTCTCTCTCTCTACCAATATCCCTACTTGATTTAGCCAAAAGCGTGAGAAACTCATATTTTTTTTTAAAATATTAAAGGTATTATTGTAAAAAGAAAAGACACTTGGAAAAATGATAATTATCTTTTTGACGGCGGCATTGCGGTGGGAAAGAGTTTTGGGTTGATTTATCTTTCTATGAAGTTTGGATTGATTTATTTTTCATTCCTTGAGAGAGAGTTTTTAGGTTGCTCTCGAAGTTCTCTTTTTAGTAGCGGCATTACGGTGGGAAAAAAGATATTTGATGAGGAGAGCAGGTTTAGAAAGAAAAATCAATGAGGGGCTTTTACCGATGTTTAGAGAGATATATATCTCTTATAACTCAAAATTGTAATATTTATTGCGATAGTGGATTTATAATTGCCTAGACCATAGATGTAGGGCTACGATTCAACCCTACAAATAACACACCGATATCCTGCTTTTCTCTCATCTCTCTCTATATGGTAGAAATCACAGCTACGATACTGCTGCCTCCTTTCTCTCACTTTGGGTATCACTTTTCATTCATGTATTCCTTCCTTAAGTGAACAAGGAATAAGTATGAAACAAGGAATAAATATCAAAGTTTCATTCTTTCAACTTACCATCTTTTTGGGAGTTACAAAGCTCCTTTTCGGTTTCACACCGACTCAAAAAGAAGTGGTAAGCCGCCTTCACCATCTTCCAAACAAGGGAAAAGCAAGAAAACGAATGAGCGAAAAAACACCAACTCTATTTTTTTCCACTTCCTAATTGAAAATCAATGAATTCTGGAAATGGTTCCCACTACTTTTTCTAAAGGTCATAATAGAATAAGACATCACAACAATGGAACACTTTGATTGACATACTTGACATGTCCTCTTTCTCTCTCTCTCCATGCCACTTAAACACACCTTAACATTTACGTCCGAATTTTGTGAATGCGGTCGTGGCATTGGTGGTTAAAAGGGCTAATGCCTCAAATGCAGTCGCGGTATTGGTGGTTAAAAGGGCTAATGTCTCAACATAATGTCCCACCCTCCACTCCCATGGAAGTATCTTTCTCTACAACATCTCTAACTACTCTCATCAACCACTATTTTTGGAGTTCAGCGTGTATTTTGTCAGACCAAGTTATACAGTTGCTCTCTAAGGTTTAAATACAAAAAAAAAAAAAAATCTAAAATTTTAGGATTCACTTTAAAAGGACTGTATGGTTATTTCAAACAATAAAATAAAACTAGACTTTTAAGTTTGTAGACACTTATATATGATTATCTAAAATTTTGATTGTCTCTGTTCAATCTTAAAAGAATACTCTTTTTAAGCACATATGAATTTCTTTTTTATTCAAACCCTAGGTAGATACTACATACCCAAAATTTGAAATCCTAAAAATACTTATAAGTACGGTTTTTACGTGAGGAAGCACAAGTGGACACAATTAGTGGGTGACACAGGGCATTTGGAAAGCAATAAAACAAACACTTGGCGGGCGGGTTTGCTGTTTAAATGTTCAAGAAATACATAGAGAGAAAACGGTCTGTTATATATGGTAACTAAAAGTTACATGGTCTCAATTATAGTGACTAAAAGGTGAGGAGCTGTGGCTGTGCGTTTCATAATTGTTAATGGTTCACAAAACTGATAACAAATGCAAACTTTCCAATTCAAAAGTTGAACCGAGTACAGGGTCGCACCGACTACCAATGGAGGGTTCAGTCAGTGTCAGACACACACACCATGAAATGGAATTTCACCATTCACCGACAATCCTTGATCAAGACACTTAGTAAAATCATTGACAATGGCACGCATGAAGTGTTCAATGGTGGTTAACCAGTCGCAGTCACTGGTTAACGCTGTTACAAAGGAATGCACAAAGTGTTCAATTGCGATCACTGGTGCCCGATGGGCACAGAGCACAAGCTACCAGAGTGGTGCCCTTGGCTCGGGGGGCCAACCGGTGGTGCAGTAGACGTGGTCATCTGCTCATGCATTTCGTCAAACATTTGGTTTCCACAAATGGACAAGCTATAGGCGCCTCTTGCGTCTATGCACGCGCATCATGCTTGCATGAGTCCTCTTTCTCCGTTGTTGGAGGAGCACAACTATAGAAGATGTTAAATGACTGCTCTTTCAATTCTTCTTCAAATGGTTCACTCTTTCTATAATAATAGAAAACCAATATACCATAAATCTACAATTTTGACGGATATTATTTGAAAATAACACATAATTTTGTTCAACTTTAAAGTAATAACCCTTTTTTTTTTTTTTCTTTTCTTTACTTATCCACAAAATAACATATTTTCTTTTACTTTATTGGAATAGGGCACATTGTCCCCTCTCTCCCGCTTGAAAGGGTGGCAATGGATCTGGCAAGCACTAAGCCGGTTTGGCCCTTATGCTTATAATTCTACCCAGGTTTGGCCCGACCCCATATGGCTAGGGTCGGGCCAAGTTGGGCGGTATTTGACTTAGCCCAGTCCAAGAGCTATAGTTTGTGGCTTAACAACCCTGGCTGGGCCGCCTGATCCAGTTTTCTCTCTACGTGACGAGATTCTACCCCGAGAGAGAAGCAATAGAAGGAAAAATATGTTTAAAATTTGGTGGACAATTTTAATTAATTTTCATCCTCACATACATACATCACCCCATAGCACTTTAAGTCAAATGTGGCCTTATCCCAAACTTAGTTCACATCGGTTACGTGGCAATTGTGAAACGTCTCTATAGAGGAGGAATTCCTTTCGTCACTTTCGGTAAAAAGTTTGTAATTTTGTACCTCAAATGTCAAAATGTGGACCTCCTTCAAGTGGACTTGCCCTCCATGAAAGGCCTTTCATTTTCCCACTCGATCACTACCAGGAATTTGAGGCTCGTTGAGAAATGAGAACTTTTCTTCCCTTTTATTTTTTTTTTCTTTTTTATTTTGTATTTTTTATTTTGGAAGTTGTACATTGATTTTATATTTTCATTATTCACTTTATGTCATTTTAATGAAATTTAAGTAAAGATTAAAAAATAAACTAAAGGTCTTCATGGCTGCTTTTGTGCGTATTATTATTATTAGGGGAAAGTTTATGTAGAGCCAAGGCTCTAAACAATCAAATCAAAGCCAACATCAAAAAATTTATTAGAAGAGGTTGTTTTGATGTCCATATATCTTAAAATTGTTCATCTCAACATCAAGATGCATGGATATGAGAAAAAATAGATTTCGAGTTTTGGAAATAGTGTATTGTGTAATGTATTTTTGGACCGTCAATTTTTAAGATTTTCATAGTTCAGTCGCTCTATACTATCTTTAAAATTTAAATTTTATAAATAAAAATAAAAATACATTTTAACACTACCATAAAAATTTTCAACATTGAAACCACATTTCTTCGATACTTACTTAAATGTAGGCTCTAATTTGATTGTTAGAGCCCAGGCTCTATACAAACCGCTATTATTATTATTATATTTTTTTTGTTATCGACAAACGAATGGCTCGACATGTTACACGTTACCTTGTAAACGGCTATGTGTCACTTCATGATACAATAAAACAAACTGAAAAGGCAGATCAACAGAACGCGGAACATAAAGAATCAGGTTGATTTTCACGTGTCAAAAATGACTGCAAAATAAAGTGAGGAGGCAGCTTTTCACATGGTTATTCACCCATGTCTTGTAAATTCATCCGCCCAATACATTGGGAGGTTTCCACACGCTCTTGTCTTTAACTATTTTATTGGGAAGAGTTTAAATGTGGCCTTAGTATTTGTTAGGATTTAAGATCCCTTGCGGAAACGAGAACCTCAAAAGTTAGATCTCATCAAACGAGAACCTCAAAATCTCATCAAGATTGTGTACTTATTTAATTAGAAATAAAATAAACGAAAGCATGAGCCATACCATATTACAAAAAATACATACCCATAAGAACACAAAGATTACACACCCACGAGAATACAAAGATTTAACACACATGCCAATAAAAGTTACATTACAGATTTTGAGATATAGAGTTATATCTCTAATTTTCGACAAAATCCAATCGAGCAAACCTTTTTAGACCTAGTCTCTTCATAGGCACTATCGTCACCTCTCATCTCTATTCTACAGTTAAACCACTATCCAGGAATAGACCATATTTATTCCACAACTAAACTACTATCCAAGAAGAGAAACTTGAGAGCAATCGAGACTTTCTCTCACTAAAAGGGGAAACCATTCAAAATCTTCATGAGAACAATTTCTCTACAAGAAACCAATTACTCAATCTACATCTACAAGATGCACAACGCAGAGTTTCTCTCCATAAGAAGCTCTCTTCTCTTTAAGGGGATGCGGCTTTCTATCACTAAAAGGGGAAATCATTCAAAATCTTTATGAGAACCATTTCTTGTAGAGAAACGGTAACTCAATCTACATCTACGGGAGGCACAACGCGGAGTTTTTCTCAATAGGAAGTTCTCTTCTCTTTAAGATGAGGCTTTGTCTCTCATACACAGGAGGCCCTGTCTCTCTCTAGAGAAAATCACCTTTCCCATATGGTGACCCAAATAAGGCACACTAATTCTCTACACTTTCATGTCATATATATAACGTAAGAAGTCCATACCAAATATGGAATTTCTTATAGGTGTTACATATATCTCAAAAACTAAGAGATATATCACATTTCTTTGTGTCAATGATTTTGGATAATCACCCTATCCAACAAATATACACTCTAAAAATCTAGGGCCTTTATTAAAATGTTTATAACATAACTATTTAACATTGTACCCATTTGCAACTATTCCAACTACCATGTGTTTTTTAGCAGTGTTTTGAAATTCAATCAAAAAATATTAATAAGGTGTTAAATTGTTCATCTCTTATGAGTAATTCAATAAACTTCCCAAAAATCTATGTAGAGATAAGTTCAATAACTTAAGTCGGCATAGAAATACTTTTACATCCATGATTCCACACCTCAAAAAATAGTAAAAAATATGATAATATATAAATAATAAAAAAATTTGATTTTAATAGTCAAAATTTTAAAATTTATAATTATGGTGATCAAGATTAAATCTCTCTTTAGGATAAAAAAACCTGTTGGCTGACGCACGAAAACTCTGTCCACTTTTTTTGGCCGGTTCTATATCCGTATTTGAGGTGATACTAAAGGCATTGATGAAAAAGGATCACCCTTGAAAATGGCCATATAAAACCTGAAGTGGAAACAGATATTTGTTAGTGGAGCACCTTGAGTGGCAGTCACATGTTGGTGGTGATGTGTAATCATGACCACAAGTCCACCCCCCACTATTCATATAATCCGTATTGCTCCGTATTCGTCTTCCACTTTGGAAAGACAGTGAAATAGAGACTTTTGTGTTTTTTTATTTCGACTTCTAGATAGAAACTAGAAATTAGAGAGAAGAGCCATGATTCTTTCCATCACGGGATACTATGTGTGTTTTTTATTTTTTTTTATTATCCTGACTTCTAGAATGACCCATAATAGAGAAACATCTACAATTGGAGGGAGAGACCCCTTGTTTTTCAACTTCTAAAGAAAGAGAGACTCTGAATCGCCGGCATTCAATTTCTTTTATTTTTCCCCTTTTTATTTTTAATCATTAGTGCATAATGAGGAAATAAGTGTTTTGAATTTCGGATTGATGGGGCGGATCTTTCACTCATAAATCTGTGTCGGATTGTTAGACCAACGATTCAAATCGGGTGTGCATCGGTCTGAATTGGTGATCCAAGAAATTAAAACCAAATAAAATAAAATAAAAATAAAAATGTGAATTTATAAGGTGGGGATTTAAGGGAAGGGGGATTTTAGGGGAAAACAAAAATTATATAGAAACCTGTACCAATCCTTTGCTCTAACCAGTTGAACTACCTGAACCACTTTCTTTAAATGTGTTTTTTTCATCGAATAACGCCCTACTGCTCGAGGAGCTTGCTCAAGGTAAACATGACAGAACAGATCGTTTAACGGCTACTTTTGAAGTCAAGCTGGCCGGCTGAAAGGGGAGGGGGATTTTAGGGGAAAACAAAAATTATATAGGAACCTCTACTATCCCAAAACCAGTTTCATATCGATCAAATCCCATCCAAGATAACAATCTGGATCAGAAATTGCTGGATTTTAAAATTGAAAAAAACCATTAGCCAGGTAACTCAACAAGCGTGAAATTACTTTCTTATCGTCTCTTCTCACTTGGAAGCCATACAAAAGTGTTTGACATACTTTAATCATTCATCAAAGATGTCTCTCTCCTAAAGGACATATTTTTTTTTTTTTTGGAATGCGAAGCATTGTGTCCAATCTCCACGATCCAATAATGGTGGGACTTATTGCTCATTAGGGAATGTAGCTCCATTAGTCAAAGTAGCACAATTCCCCTTAATAATTAGTGTATGCGAGTAATTTCAATGAGGGTGCGGTTTTTATAGAGCCTATGCTTTAAACAATCAAATTAGAACTTACCTTCAAATAGTATCGAGAAATATAGTTTCAATACTGAAAATATTTGTGATAGTCTTAAAATATATTTTCATCTTTATTTATAAGTTAATGCTTCAAAAATAGTGTAGATCGATAGATCTATGAAAACTTGAAAATTGACGGTCCAAAAATACGTTACAAACTACACTATTTTCAAAACTTAAAATCAATTTTTTCTCATGTCCATACATCTTGATTTCAAGATGATCAATTTGAGGATATTTGGCCACCAAAACAATCTCTTCTAGTGAAATTTTTGAGGTTGCCTCAAATTTAATTATTTAGATTCTCGGCTCTATATAAACTTTTCCCTTTCAATAAACTTACAAAGAAAATTGTTCATTTAAGTTGGACCGCATTTCTACAATATGCGTCCCAAGGTATAAAGCATCCATCTTAAAGATGGATGCAAATCGGTGGTCCCTTTAAAAACAATTGAAACTAATGATGAAAATGTTTTTTTAATAGAATTATTATTTCTAAGTTTCAAAATTTATGTACTTTTTCATGTTCATGATCTCCATGTTAGAGATTACATGTCCTTAAAAATTAAGTTAAAAAATCCATCTCAAAAATACATTTTCAAGAAGTGACTCATTTCCACATGGACTCATAAAAACCGTGTCCAACTTATAATGTGAAGCAAAACAGAATTCAAATTCTTAGAATTTCTGCAGCCATAGAAAGCTAATTTATTATATAGTTATTATAGCAAAATTGAAGATATTAGTAACTTCTTTAGAATCCTAAGTCTTAGTTCTCATGTCTTTTAACTCTCCTCACACTATGGACTTCGCTCCGAGTCATGTATATACAGGGCATGACACGAAAAATTATCAAATCATTAAAACAAAATCTAAATTACTTACAGAAATTTTATACATTGATTTTCTATTTTTATATATTCTATAGTTTTTAAAACTTTTTTAGGTGGCCTTGGTAGGAATTAAGAACTAGCTTTAGATGTGGAAACAAGAATCCCAGAAGTTGGATCCCACCAAGATCGTGTATTTATCCAGCTAGAAACAAAATAAGATAAAGCACAAGCCATAATACGATAAATAAAGCAAAATTTACACAGGTCACAAGGACACAAAGATTTACATCGTTCACCTCAAAAGGGTTACACCCACGGGTATACATACTGAAATCCACTATATCAATGAGAGTTACGTCACAATTTTTGGGACCAATTTTTGGGACAAAGAGTTATCTCTCTAATCGTCGACAAAACCTAGTCTTCTGATCGGCACCATCATGGACCTCTCATCTCTATTCCACAGCTAAACCACAATCCAGGAAGAAACCATCTTCATTGTACAACTAAACCACAGTCCAATAGGAGAACTTGAGAGCAACAAAGACTTTCCCTCACTAAAAAGTGAAACTACCCAAAATCTCCATGGGAATCGCTTCTATACAAGAAACCAACATCTCAATCTACAGAAGACACATCTCATCTCTATTCCACAGCTAAACCACTGTCTAGGAAGAAACCATCTCTATTCCACAACTAAATCACTGTCCAAGAGGAGAACCTTGAGAGCAACTTAGACTTTCTCTAACTAAGAGAGAAAACCACCCAAAATCTTAATGAGAACCGTTTTTCTATAAGAAACCAGCATCTCAATCTACAAGAGGCACATCATGGTGTTTCTCTACATAGAAAGCTCTATTCTCTCTGAAGTGGAGGCATTGCATGAGGCCTCTACCTCTCTCTCTCTCTCTCTAAAGGAAGCCACTTTTCCCATATGGTGACCCAAAAAAGACACACAAATTCTCTGCACTTTCATCTCATATATAGGTTAGGAATCCACATCAAGTAGGAAACTTCTTATAGATGTTACATATATCTCAAGAACCAAGAGATATATTCCAAAGTCTTAATCTTTTTGTATATCTATTTCTTTTAGGAAACTCATCAATATCAATCTCAATCCCACATAATATGACATTTCCTTATATTGGTGATTTTGGATAATCACCGTATCCAACAATCTATATCTTGATATCAAAATCATGCCAATATCTATTGGATAGCTTTATGAATTCTTCATCTTTTGCTAAATAAATTATTTCATCATTCTTGTTGAAAATAATGTTTACCATCATATTTCTCCATCTCAAAGAAAATGCTTGCATACTTTGTTATGTGCATTTCTTAGACTGAATGCACAACCACTAGCCTTGTACCTAACCATGCGCTTTGATACCACTTGTTAGGATTTAAGAACCCTCTTAGATATGGAAACAAGAATCCCAAAAGTTGAATTCTATCAAAATCGTGTACTTATCCAATTAGAAACAAAATAAGAGAGAGCACGAGCCATACTACAAGAAATAAAGCATGAAACGCACACGTCACAATAACACAAAGATTTACGTGATTCACCTCAAGAGGGTTACATCCACATACATGACAAATTGAAATCCATTATACTAATGAAAGTTAACAAAATTTGGGACAGAGAGTTACATCTCTAATCCTCGACAAAATCCAATTGAGTAAACCCTTTTAGACCCAGTCTCTCGATCAGCACCATCGTCGACATCTCATCTCTATTCTATAGCTAAACCACTGTCCAGGAAGAGACCATCTCCATTCCACAACTAAACTATTATCTAAGAGGAGAACCTTGAGAGTAACAGAAACTTTCACCTTGAGAGCAACAAAAACTTTCTCTTACTAAAAAGAAGAAACTACCAAAAAATTTCATGGGAACCGCTTATCTACAATAAGCTAGCTTCTCAATCTACATGAGGCACATCATGGTGTTTCTCTCCATATGACGCTCTCTTCGCTCTGAAGGGGAGGTTGTGCCTCTTATGTACAGGAGGCTCCTACCTCTCTGTAGAGGAAGCCACATTTCTTATATGGTGACCAAAATAACGCGCACAAATTCTCTGCACTATCATCCTATAAATACATACATACATATATAGGTTAGGAATCCACATCAAATAGGAAACTTCCTATAGATGTTACATATATTTCAATAACCAAGAGATATATTATAGAGTCCTATTATTTCTAGATTTCAATTTCCTTTAGGAAACTTATCAATATCAATCACAATCCCACATAATATGAAATTTTCTTATGTGGGTGATTTTGGATAATCACTATATCCAACAGGCTTTGAGTTGGACCAAGATCGACTCAGCAAGGAGTTGAGTCCGAGTGGACTCGGCCAAATCTTGAATCATTGCTCAGTTCAAAGGAAAATACAGTCTTTAACAGAAGTTTAATGGTGTTTTCTGGTTGGCTCTTGTAAGAGATCATAATCGATTCATTATAACAATTGGTAGGGGTATCAATTGAAGTTTTCAAGACAAGTTTAGGGGTAGTAACATTCTTTTAATTTATTTCTGCAAATTTCACTTATTCTTCTTAGGAAAAAGTTCTTCTGAGGTTGATCCCTTAAAATGTATACGTAAGGTGTGCCTCTAATTTTTTTTGAAAAATGTTATTTTGATGTTGGAAAAATATCTAATTGATCATCTCGACATCGAGATGTATAGATATTAAGAAAAAAAGAGATTTCAAGCCCTAAAAATAGTATATCTTGCAACACATTATCTGAACCGGCCATTTTTAAGATTTTCATGTGTTTCTAGATCTGCTTGGTTTGAACTAATTTTAGAATTTAAAATTTTATACCTAGAGACAAAAATAGGTTATCTCACCATCTTAAGAATTTTCAATACGAAAATTACATCTCATAACAAAGTTTGGAGGTGCACTTTAATTTAATTTTTTAAGGTTGCAACCTTATGCGGACCACAACTTTTTGTTTTAAATGAATGCCCTTTCATTAGCTGCACAATTCTATATGCAAGTGTATTGGGCTATACAAAATTGTATGTGAAACTTTACATAAATTTAGACGAATTCCATGCGCTTTTTGGTCACCTCTTATTTTTGACAAAGATTAATAGCTTTCATTACTTAACCGGAACTGAAATATTACAAAGTACGATCAGTGTTTGCAAAATCGAACCAAAATAGTTAACCAGATACAGGTCGAGAAGCGATTTAACTGGCCTAAGTGGTAAACCGGCCGATTCAACTGCACTAACAGGGCAAGTCTTGGGTGTTCAAAAAAGCGTTGAAAAAAATAAAAAAGATACAAAAAAAAATCTACTAAAATATAAAAAGCATATAAAGAATGATTACAACACAACACATTCAAATGACGTTGAAAATTAATGAAAAACTAGATTTTAATGAATCGATTTATGACTAAGGCCATTTTTTATTTTTTTTGAAAAAGATAGGAAAATATAAAGTGAGTATTAATGACCAAAATAATTTTTAATCTTTACCATAATGTAAAGAATATTAAAAAATATATTACAAATCAAATTCTTTATTTTTGAGAATTTATATACAGTTTTTTGAATTTTTTTTAAATACCGATTGATACCAAAACCTCCCAAAACCAAAATGGTTCCAATCCAACCGGGCGGTTAGCGGTTAGATTGTATGGATTTGCAAATACTGAGTATGATAGTTACAAGAGTAGTCTTCTGGAGAACTATAATCATATATCTCTCTTAACTACAACATCTACAACATACAAAAGGTTATTCTATCAGCATATTCATCCCCCAATTCTGTCCAAATCATTGTCAATAACCCCAATACTTTTCATTTATTTCTTAATCCACTTAATCACATTCAATGAATCGCCATTTATTTTAAAATCTTTAGCCAATTTAACCCCTCTCAGCTCTGCGTCATTTGCTATTGCAATCCCCGCCAGACCATAATATTTATTATGGATAAGTCTATTATAATCTCTAATAACTCATCCAATTCCAACTTGCCCTGAATTGCCATGAATTTAATAGGAGCCTCCCATCTACATAAAATCTCCTTTTGTCACCTCTGATCCACCAGATAAACTTATGTTCATTTCCTTCAACCACTGTTGCCTTTGATCAATCAGTTAGGAGCTATAGGCCTTTTAGGATTGCTCGGGCTTAGCCCGATGCTCAAACATTCAGGTACTTTGGCCGGAATAGGTGAGGATGCATACTCCTACATAGCATCTAAAAAGTGATTGAGGAGGAGGCCCCACGATGGTAATTCCCAATTTTCCAATCATTGATTTCTAGTTGGGATCCTCCCTATAATATCTTGACAAAATTAAAAGAAATGTATAATTACCGTATAGCCTATATTTTTCCAATTTTACACCCAGATCTTATTGTTTGGTGATTTTTTATTTCAATTTTGTCTCTAGTTCGATGTTAGTAACATTAAACAATATATATATTTTTAAAGTTTTAGAATTGTTGTAATCTTGAGGTGTTGCAATACCCTAGAAATATTTGGGGCTTGGCCCCAATATGGGGCAGTTTTGACATCGACTCACTTCCTGTGTTGGAATTTTGTTCAAGTATAGGGTGGTTGGATATCAACAATACCTTATGCTATATTAATATGCAAGGTGGTTTGATGTTGTTAACGTCGAACTACCCTAGATATGGGACGGATTGATTTTTAAGTATCATATTTGCCCTAGAGGTCAAATAAAAATAAATAAATAACGGTTTAGTTTTTGTCAAACTATCGAACCCGGGGCTAAATTGGAATAAAGAAACTACAAAAAAATTATGACATGTTGTAAAACTAGGAAAAATATGGACCTTTCAATAATTCCATATTTGTTTTCTAGTCTATGCGTATTTTTTCCTAATATTTTTTATATTGGATAGAAGGTTAACCAAGTGAATTCCCCCAAGTCTTTATGTGTTTTTTTTTTTTTTTTTTTTCTTGAGTGTTCCCAATTCTTTGTGTTTAGCCGAGGCTATCATGATCGTCAGAAGTTTTACTGTTGAGATTTCTTGGCTTTAATGTTGAAGGCCATTGTTCCCACTAGCCAAAGGACCCCAAATTCCCTAAGATACGTAGTAAATTTCTGATAAAAAAATTCATTAGGGAGCACTTACTATCTAGAAAGCATGAATACTTGAATAGTTAATACGTGATAATGGTCACGAGGGAGTATTACAATTTAGAAGAAATGCATAAAATATGTCACAAGATCAAAACTTATTCAATGAGTCACGTCTTTGAGCCAAATGGATAGCTCAGTGCAGTTGGGAATCTAGAAATTTTTGCACAACGTGATTTGGTTTGTGATGCGATTGTAAGATGAAGTTGATTGACAAGCAACTTTTGGAAATGAACAAAATGTGCATGCACCTTTTTTTCTCTAGATTTTTTATAGGAGAAATAATGGATTACATAAAAAGAAAGTAATGGCTGTTGTTATATTAGAAAAGAGCCTGAGCTTAACTGGTTAGCACTGGATGACTTGCAAAACTACGTCCAGGGTAGGGGCCCTCTCTCCACTGACTCACCCAAAAAAAAAAATAGCATAGCGAATTGCTCTTTAAAAGTCTACCTATGTGGAAGTTTTCGCCTCATGAGCTCACTGTTTCAACCTTAGTCTAAAGAAAAGATGGGTACCTTTTGTTAAATAGACCTAAATGACATTTTCAAGCAAGAATTTCAATGTATCATTCTTATCTGTCTATAATCAATTTGGGAGGAAAAATTCGAGATCTCTTATCTCTGATTTGTGTTCAGATTAAGTTTCAACGCAGTACAAGAAGAGTGTCAGACTTTTCTCTGGATGGGTCCGGTGAATTTTTCAACTTCACAATCTCATCTCTCTTGTTTGCTAGTATCGTTCGCCGAAGATCACTCGTAAACCTTCAAATTTTAATGCAACTTGAAAATAAAATATATCATAAAGCTAATCATCAAACAAAAGAAGAAAATAAACAAGAACAACAAAATTATAGGTTGCTAGCCCCATAGGCACCACACCCTGAGTTGACACCATGAGTTGGGACCTAGTTTAGACTGATGGAATTGTGATTTGTCCACTTCAACTTGACGATTACTTGAATATTGCACTTGTATTTGAGAATTGGTTTTGAGATTAAATGGTTTGAAAGACTTAAAAGATCCAAGGCTTTATAAGGCTAGATCTAGGGTTCTAGATAGGACCAATAAGCTTAAATTAGGGTTTCTTATGGCTCATAGGCATGTTACAAATTTTTTTGGGGTGTGGTTTGTACAAGGTTGAGGCCCTAAACAATCAAAGTAAGGCGCGCCTTAAAATAGTTTTGAAATAGGTTGTTTTAGTATTGAAAATCTTTATAATAGATTGAAAATTTATTTTTATTTGTTATTATAGAATTTTTAGCTTCAAAAATAGTGCATATCAATCAGATATATGAACACTTGCAAACTTTGAAAATTGATGGTCTAGATAATGCTTTACAAGATGCATTATTTGTAAGACTTGAAGTCCATTATTTATAGGGAAAATTACGTATATATCAATTATAGTTTCTGATATTACGAAAATACTAAATAGTTTATGTTATTACTGGAATGTCCGTTTTTTTCACTTCATAACGAAACTTTTAAAAAAAACTTTTTTAGCTTTTTTAGGTTTTTGAACCGAAATGGCTAGAGTTTCGGTTGTTTTTTTTCACTTCATAACGAAAATTTTTAAAAATACTTTTTGACCTTTTTTAGGTTCTTGAACAACCGAAATTGTTAGATTTTCGGTTGTTCAAAAACTGAAAATAAGCTAATTTCGGTTATTGAACAACCGAAAATAGCATGGCTCGTTTGAGCTTATGGAATAAGCAGTCCTATTTTCGGTTTTTCAACATTCGAAAATGTCTTATTTTTTGTTGTTCAACATCCAAAAATGTCATATTTTCGGTTGTTCAAAAACTGAAAATAAGCTAATTTCGGTTATTGAACAACCGAAAATAGCATGGCTCGTTTGAGCTTATGGAATAAGCAGTCCTATTTTCGGTTTTTCAACATTCGAAAATGTCTTATTTTTTGTTGTTCAACATCCAAAAATGTCATATTTTCGGTTGAACAACCAAAAAAAAGAATGCAAATTCCAAGCTTTTGTCCTATTTTTTGTTGTTCAACATCCGAAAATATGAACAACCGAAAATATGATATTTTTGGATGTTGAACAACCGAAAATAGGACTGTGTATTCCTTAAGCTTTTTGGAATACACAGTCCTATTTTTGGCTGTTCAACAACTAAAAACAAGACATTTTCTGTTGTTTCAACAACAGAAAATAAGAATGCAAATTTCAAACTTCTGCTTATTTTTGGTTCTTCAAAAACCAAGAACCGGCAAAAAAAAGAAAAAAAATTAAATATTTTTGTTATGAAGTGAAAAAAAAAACGTTCCATCAATAAAAGTATAATAGATATATATGTACTTTTTTTTTATTTTTATATCCATGTATCTCAAGGTCAAGATGATCAAATTTGATGATTTTTCAACATCGAAACAACTTCTGGTCATTCATTAAGTGTACCCTTATATGAATGTTTAGGGCCTCAACATTCTATTAATTTTTTTATTTGGATGTTAAGTTTAGGGTAAGGTTTCTCGAAACTTGGGCTCCGCTTTTAAGTATCACAATCTAGCTCTTTAAACGGGTCGGCGGGGTAGATATACGGTTAATAGTCGGTTTCTTGCCTCTTGCATCTTTAGGTCACCCTAACCCTTATCTCGCACTTGTGCCAATTTGGGCCATTGATTTCCGTGCCCCACGATCCTTGTCGTTGATGCCATGCTTGGTGGCGCTGACAGAACATTGCTCCAATATCTCTGAAATTTTGAAATTGAGTTATTTGAAGAACCAAAATTCTAATTCAGCTCGATCTCATATGTTTTCATATATGACTTTGGGATTGCCCGCAAAGAGACATGGAGGTCACAATTATTTACACTCATTACATGTCCAATTCAATGGCTTGGGGTGAGTTACAATGTCGGAGAAATTTTATATTTTTTTAATTATATGTCTATTCAATGATACTCTTACGACTACTCATTTTGAAATTTAAAGGATAAGAATAATTGCGACCTCCATGTATAAACGATAAATAGTCTTGTTGTAGATAATTCAATATGAATTTACTGAAATTTGATGGCATTTTAAATCATAAAATTGCTATTTATCCATCCTTTACAAATTTTTGAAATTAAATATTGTTACATAATTTCAAAGTTTGCTGAGTAAATTTAATATAGATAAACATAAAATTAAGAGAAAATTACGTATAAATATGTTATTTTTATCATTATTACGAAATTACTTAAAATTTTATGCTATTATTACTATAAACATAAAATTAAGGGAAAATTACGCATAAATATGTTAAATTTACTATTATTACAAAATTATCTAAAAGTTTGTGTTATTATTACTATAACATTTTTTATTCGTTATCCCATCAATTTTCTGCATTTTTTTAAAATAACCAAATTGCCCTTTTTGAAATTTCAAGATTCAAAATATTCATTTGCACAGGGCCCTAAATATGAATTGTTCAGATTTTGAGTGTCTTAAATAGTGACGATTTCTTATTTCCAAAATCCGAAATTTCTTTCATGCGAAATGCAAGTGTCATGTACCTTGAGTGTGAACTAATCAATTGACTTATGTTTATAGTGCAAAATAAGAGAGAGATCTCTCATATCAGAACACCATAAACTGATTTTTTTTAAAAAGTGATAGAGAATGTGAAGAAAATTGAATTCTGATATGAGGCCAGATCTGCTCTCAAATCAGTAGCAGAGCCATCATAGATCCAAAATACGAAAAACTGAATAAAAAGGAATAAACTAATTATTTCTAATTAAAATGTAATAAAACAAAAAAGAAATATAAAAGAATAATAAACGATACCAAACAGGGCCGGATGGCCCGGAACTCCCGAGCCTTCGAGGGCTCGCCGGTATCAGAACCGGTGTCCTCTTTGTCTCTCTTTCTCCAAGTATTGATCAGGCCTTAGCCTGGTTGAATGATTTTTCTGATCTAAAGATAGCTTAGAATTAGAGCTTCTTAGGTTTAGGTTTTTCTTTCTCTGGCTCTCTCTCTAACTTCTAGTCTCCCACGTCCCACCTTTTTAAGAGGTGTCCCTAGTCTCCCACATCACACCTCCTTCCCAAAAAAAGGGACGTTAGTTTTATTTTTTTTAGAGACCTAATAAGGATGCAGAATAGATAACTACTAAAACATGGGGATTTACTAGGTGCGGAGTGAATAACTACTAAAACTAAAAGATTTGCTGGGTGTGGATCATAGGATGGGACTATGGATTGTGGTGGTCTATAGTTTAGGGGTCTACTAAAATAGTGTGGTCCTATGAGTTCATAAAAACCATAAAATTTGTCAGATTTAAAATGGGGTATCTACAACTTCCTATATTGATGGATTGGTTTAGTAATACCTGATGCTAATTGATCTTGCCCTATCAGCAAGGTCGAGTTGGCCCAATAATTTGGAGAAATATGGGGATTTTTTATACCTATTGTAGATGACTCTTGAATCGAGATCTTGGTTGAATGTTTAATTAGTTATTAGATAGTTCTATCTCTTTGCTAATTACTTGTTTTATTACTACTCCGTAATTAGAAAATGCCATTTATGTAAGGGTGCGGTTTGTATAGAGCCTAGGCTCTAAACAATCAAATTAGAGCCTGCCTTCAAATAGTGTCGAGAAATGTGGTTTTAATATTGGAAATCTTTGTAATAGCCTTAAAATATATTTTTATATTCATTTATAAAGTTTAAAGCTTAAAAAATAGTATCTATCGATTGATAGAGGAAAACTTGAAAATCTTGAAATTCTTGAAAATATTGAAAATCTTGAATATTGATGGTCCCAAAACATGTTACAAAATACACTATTTTCAAAAGTTGAAATCCATTTTTTTCTCATGTCCATGCATCTTGATGTTGAGATGAACGATTTGAAGATATTTGGGCATCAAAACAACCTCTTCTAGTTAAATTTTTGAGGTAGGCTCAAATTTGATTGTTTAGAGCCTCGGCTCTATATAAACTTTTCCCTTTATGTAATACAAAATTATCGATAATAACTGGTGAGGGAGTACGATTAGTATTCCGTTTGGGAAGAACCGTAAACCCGAAAACTTTTGGGTCTATATCTGCCTAATAATAGGGCCACTATCGTAAAGTCAATTTAACAATAATGTCGAGTGGTGAACTAAGAAAATTTTGAAGTAAATTTCATAAAACATGGTTTAAAATAAAGGAGGAACTTTGCAGATTGGTGGATTTGCATTAAACGAAAAACAATAGACTGTAGCTAAATTGAGCCCAAAAAAATTAAAAAAAAGAAAAAATTGAGAGCAGAAAATTCAAAATAGTTTGTGCAAGTGATTGATGACTTCATCTACATTAAAACCAATCTTGCAATTGATTTTAGAAATATTTTAAAATCGATATATCAGTGGATTTTCACTTCTTTTACCGCCCTCCCCCACCACCCCCAAAAAAAGGGGCATTAGTGAAACCCGAAAGCAATAATTATTTGATGATTTTATAGGAATTATTTGATCCATTATTGATCGAATAATGCCAAACAAATGAACAAAAAAAAGTTGAAAATATTGAAAAAAGCTAATTCTATAGTGGCCCTCCATTATTGGACTGAAGTCTTTTGGAAGAATCGTCTAATTCACTAATGAATCTCAATGATTCTATCAGGAAACACCTGGTTCCGAATCCTGTCAAGGAATCGGGATGATTTTGAGATCAGATCTGATCGAACCCAATGATTTTTCAAAATTTGTTAAACAAGTATGAATACCTGCATCGTAGAAGCCCATACCAAAATATAGGTATCGGCGTATACAAAAAGTAAGATTTGAAGTAAATAAAATAATTGTTATTTTTTTTTGTAAAGGGTGTGGTTTGCATAAAGTTGCAACCTTAAACAATCAAATTAAAGTGTGCCTCTAAAATTTGGCATGAGATGGAATTTTGGTGATGAAAATTCTTAAGGTGGTGCTAGCATCTATTTTTATTTTTAATTATAAAATTTTAAACTCCAAAAATTGTTTAAATCAAGCATATCGATAAAAGTATTAAAATTTTGAAAATAGACAGACCAAATACTGTGTTGCAAGATGTACTATTTTAACCGTTGAAATCTATTTTTTCTCTATATCTATACATCTCGTTGTTGCGATTATCAATTAGATGTTTTTCTAACATCAAAACAACTGCATCTTAATTTTGCATTTTAAGGTATCAACCTGAGATGTCCCTTTACCTTTGCCATAACATGTACAAGGTCCTAATAGAGTCATAATGAGTGTTCCCGTATGGGTCCTGAGAGCGTATAAACAGTCGACTCGGCCGCCTTGGGTGAGTTATCTGTTGAGTTAGGTATATTTCATAAAAAAAAGTGAAGAAAGCTTACAAAGGGAAAAAAAAATTTACAAAAAAATTAAAAAACAGAAAAAATTAAAATGACTAATAAAATTAGAAAAAAAATATAAAGAGACAATTTATTTTTAGTACAAGGATGTCAGTGTCATTTTTATCCATCAAAGTTCAAATCAAATGGTTGTAATTGTATTTGTGACTATACTCAAAACCCAACAAAAAATTTCTTGAATTTCGTGATACACTCCAAGCCTTCTAATCAGACATCTAATGGTTAGGATTAGTTATGACCTTTTTGTACTAAAGATAAATCATCTCATAGTATACAATCCCATAAAATTATTAAGAGACTAAATAATTTTATAAAATCTAGAAAAGATGGATTATTTAAAGGGTGTAGTTTCTATAAGGTTACAACTTTAACCAATCCATTTAAGGTGCACCTCCAGGTTTTATCATAAATGTAATTTTGTTGTAAATTTTTTTTAGTATTATCTTAAAATATATTTCATATCTAATTAGAAAATGTTAAACTCCAAAAATGGTTAAAATCAAGTAGATCTATAAACATATGAAATTCTTAAAATGGATGGTCTAGATAATGTGTTGCAAGATGTATTATTTCTGAGACTCAAAAACATTTTTTTTTCCATATACATACATCTCAATGTCGAGATGATCAATTAGAGGGTTTTTCAAAATTAAAACAACCTTTCCAATGGATTTTTGAGGTGCATTGTAATTCTACATTTTAAAGTGGGAAAATTTGTATAGAACCTTAATTCCTCATATTATTTTATGGTAGACCCTCCTTCTTTTTTTCTTGGCAGAGACATAAGGAAACCTTTAAAGATTTCACCATATCCTATCATCTCTTATCCATCTTTTATTGATTTTTTATCATAAAAATTAACACCAAAAAATATTTTTATACCATTTCAACCCAAAAACTTTTTTAATAGGAGGAAAGGGGAAAAGAGGGTTAAAAAAATGTTTGGGTTGAAATGGTATAAAAAGATAGAAATAAGAGATGAGGGGGTGCAGTGAAATCTTTAGGGGTTTCCTTATGGAGTGTGAAAGAAAAAAGGAATGAGGGTCTACCATGAAATAATATGAGGAATTAGGGACATTATATAAACTTTTTTCTTATTTAAAAAAGAAAAAAGTTTATATAGAGCCGAAGCTCTAAATAATCAAATTAGAGCCCACCTCAAAAATTTCACTAGAAGAGGTTGTTTTGATGTCCAAATATCCTCAAATTGATCATCTCAACCTTAAGATGCATGGATATAAGAAAAAATGGATTTCAAGTTTTGAAAATAGTACATTTTGTAATGCATTTTTGGACCATCAATTTTCAAGATTTTCATGTTTTCATAGATCTGCTCGATCTGTACTACTTTTGAAGCTTTAAGTTTTATATATAAAAATGAAATATATTTTAAGGCTATCGCCAAGACGTCCAATATTGAAACCACATTTCTCGACACTAATTGAAGGTGCACTTTACTTTGATTGTTTAGAGCCGCAGCTCCATACAAACTGAACTCTTTAAAAAGTAGATTTAGACCTTGAATATTTCATATTTTTTTTGAAAATAAAAATACAAAATTTCCTAAATGATCTTAAAAACTAATAAATCTTATAAAGAATTATTTCTAACCATTATGCTAGTGTTTTCTTTTTCTATTTTACTTTTTGCATTTTTATACATTTAGCACTTATTTGGGCTTGGCGAGCTAGGCCGAGTAACTTGTCCGAGTAGACTCGAGCGTGTCCCAAGTCACTCGTTCGAGATAATGCCCCCAAACCAGCTCATCCTAGATTCATTAAAGAAATTTAATTAAAATTCAATTTACAGTACCGAGCTAGATGTGGAGTCTACAAATTTACTTGCTAGTACTTTGGCACTTGTGCTCCCCCCACTAGATTAAATATTATATCTATTTTGGAACGGTGCAGTTTGTATAGAGCCGAGGCTCTAAACAATCAAATTCGAGCCCACCTTCAAATAGTATTGAGAAATATGGTTTCAATACTGAAAAGTTTTGTTATAGCCTTAAATTATGTTTTCATCTTTAGTTATAAAATTTAAAACTTAAAAAATAGTGTACATCAAGCAAATCTATGAAAACTTGAAAAACATGAAAATTGACAGTCCAAAAATGCATTACAAGATGCACTATTTCCAAAACTTGAAATCCATTTTTTCTTATGTCCATGCATATTGATGTCAAGATGATCAATATGGGACCCTTCCTCTTAGCCATCCGATCTGGATAGAATTGGAACTTGAGCATCAGATCTCAATCCAATTGCTCATAATGTTTTGTTTTTAATTTTTATTTTATAAATAATTTGATAGATATATTTGGGGCATGCATATATCTAATAGGGCCATCTCTGTGTACCATCTCCTAAGTGACCCATTGCTTATTAAACTATAAGACTCTGCAAATTCTCCTGAGGGCTTACACCCCTAAACTGCTCCAATAGTGTTGAAGAAATGTATCTAACACTCCCCTTTATCTATAGGCGAAGGTTTCTATGCGGGCCAGCCCGCATATAGTAGAAATGCGAACTTGGTAGTAAATGTGTTTTTTAAAATATAATTTTTTATTTTTTAGAGAATATATAATCTTTAAATGGGGATGATGAATATTAAAAAAAAAAAAAAAAACTAGAAATAATAATTATATTAAAAAAACAGTTGAACTGTTAGTTATATATGGACCACCTATTTGCTTCTATCTTTAAGATGGATGCTATATACCTCTGGACCGCAAATGCAGTCCAGCCAGCATGAAACAATTTTCCATAGTATTGTGACTGTTATCAGTTACGACCTAATTAACCTCGACTCTGTGGTTGACAACTCTCTGGATACTTGAGGAAAGAGCTCCATTAAAGAACTATGACTAGCCCATTTACTGAACTACAACGATCTCTAATTCCTTTTCCCATAATGATTCTATTTGTTTCTAATGAATATGGGTCTGCACTGGTTATCCCCTTCTATAGAGGGTTTAACCTTAGAAATAAGGCCCTTTATTGTGGCACAACCATTTCTCAGAATTTGTCTCCAAGGGTATGTTTGATTAGTGGAACTTTTAGGGAGTGGAGCTCCCAAGTTCTATGAGGATCACCCTCCTGTGTTTGTCGTGGAGCATGAAAGCCACCAAATGGAAGTCCTGCATACCACGCTTAGCGTACAAAAGGCCCTATTTTTTAAGAAGAGGCTGCTTCCATGCTAAATTTCATCATATTTGTAGAAGAGCGGGCTATAGTAGAGCCGATTTCCGCCTGTCAAACGCATCCTAAATCTCGGCAACTTAGGCCCCAATACTCTCCGAAGTACGTTCAAGGTTACTAAATGGAGTTTCCCGGCAGCAACATAGGTACCCAACTGGAATTTTCCATCATGCTTTCTAGCCATTTGGCCACCTTGCTGGGCATCCAACAGGGAAAACAAAAGTATGTCTGAAAGGGTGGAGTTGATCAATGTTATTCTCTTACCCAGTAAAAGACACCTTGACATCTACATATTGAGTTTTTTTTTATTATTTTGGAACTTCTTGGTGACAGGTCCCAAACAGTTCTAGGAACCTGCCATCCGTTAACTGTAGAATGAGGTAACTAGGTAATAAACCCGACCACCCATTAATGAGCTTGATAGGTTTGTGGCATTTATACAGATGTATTATAATTATTGCAAAAATTATATATGGGTGTGGTTTCTATAGAGCCGAGGCTCCAAACAATCAAATTAGAGCCCACCTTTAAATAGTGTCGAGAAATATGGTTTTCATACGGGAAATTTTTGTGATAGCCTTAAAATATATTTTCATCTTCAATTATACAACTTAAAGCTTAAAAAATAGTGTATATCGAATAAATCTATGAAAATCTTGACAATTGATGGTCCGAAATTGCGTTACAAAATGCATTATTTCTAAAACTTGAAATCCATTTTTTTTCTCATGTCCATCCATCTTGATGTCGAGATGATCAATTTGATGACATTTGAGCATCAAAACAACATCTTCTAATGAAAATTTTGAGGTAGGCTCTAATTTAAATGTTTAGATCCTAGGCCATATATAAATATATAAACCTACTACTGTAAAGTTTCTATGTAAAGTTGCATGAAGCTCTAGGTGAGTTTTTGGGTCATTTTAGATGAAAATGCCCCTCACGATTATATACATGAAAATTAATTTAAATATTTTATTTTTTGTTGTATGGGTTTTTTTCCAGAGAACTCAAAATGTGGAAAAAAATTTAAACTAATTTTCATGCTTTTGTTTTTGAGAGACAACTTCATCCAAAAAAAGGCGTCCCATGTAATTTCCCTAGTTTATGCAACACATAACATCGGGACGAGATGGATGGAGAAGAGAGAAGGGTTGAGATGAACCGTAGAAGGGACACCTTGTGCTATAATTCGTCTTTAACACATATCTTGGAAATGGATGGATGATGCTCGCCTTGCATGTAGCTGCTATACGTCATTCCATCCAACCGCTTGAGATATCTTATTTCCACACAGAGAGAGAGAGTATGGTGTTAAATTTGTTAGTATTTTTTTTTTGAAAAAGTAATATGCTTTGAAATTATTCTTTCATCAATATTTAATAAACAAAGAAAAAAAGTAGTACGTTTTACTCTTAAATTGAACAACAGAGTGAATCAAGAGTGGTTTTATATGAAAACACTATTATATATTATGTTTATGGAGCAAAGGAGAAAATGGAGAGTGCATGGTAGAGCATGGAGGTATGTGAGACACATGACGCGCACTTTGCACCTCGCATCAATGTTATTGCACTTTCCTTCAATGGAGAGTTGCCCAAACCCCTTAGCCCGAGATGTGACCCGGACTCCACCGCTCATTGGATGACTGTGTGCGGGCATCCAACTGTTATAAACTAACCAATGTTATGGTTGGTGACCGTTGACACAATGGTTGTCGCAAATACAACTATTAGATGTCAATTTTAACGGTTGATGACCATTAGATGTTGACAATTGTGTTTCAATCAGGCACATGGCTCAGTGAACAATCACTACTATTCACTTGGATAGTCACCTCCAAGAGCCATACTCCATATAAAAGGGTTCGAGCTCTCCATTTAAAATATGCTTTTCTCTCATTGATTCTCCCTCTCAAAAGTCTCCACCATCTTTCTGTCTCTAAAACTTATGACATATTCTCTCTTTAACTTTGAGACCTTGTATTTTCCATGCAATAGTAGGTATTGTTTTTTTTTTTTTTACCTTTAGTTTTAAATATGGCCTGAACTTTGACGGTAGTATTGCCGAGTCTTATGCGAAAGTCTTTGATTTAATTCTCACCAAAAATTAGGGGCCTAAATCCCCACTATCAATACCAACTCTTTTAACATGATTGAAAACATAAAGGTCCACCATCCATCTTTGTATTTTCATAAAACTTTCGCACCAAATTTCTATAACCCCATTTCATCAGTCCAATTTTTCAAAATTTGGCTATATTGATATCGATGTTCACAAAATCGAACCAGAATGATTAACCGGACATAGACCTGAAAGCGATTTAACCGGCCTAACCAGTAAACCGGCTGATTCAACCGCTCTAACTAAGCAAGTCCCGGGAGGTCAAAAAAATGTTGAAAATAAATAAAAAAATACAAAAAAAATCTACTAAAATATGAAAATCATATAAAAAATGGTTAAAACAAAACACATTCAAATGAAGTTGAAAATTAATGGAAAAAATGAATTTTAACCTATTTTATATTTTCCAATTGTTATTTTTAAATTTTCTAAAACGATGGGAAAATGGAAAGTGAGTATTAATGACCAAAACAATTTTTGATATTTACCATAATATAAATAATATTTAAAAATACATTACAAATCAAATTCTTTATTTTTTAGAATTTATATACATTTTTGTGTTTTTTTTTTTTAAATACCGATTGATCACCCTAACTGCCCAAAATTAGAATCGGTCAGTAACCGGGCAGTTAGCAGTTAGCAGTTAGATTGGGTGATTTTGTGAACAATAGTTGATATGTTCTTCTGATAGAGAAAGAGAGTTCACTTCTACCCCGAGGAAACTAGAGGTTTATACAATGGTAGCATTTTAATGAGGGGTGCGGTTTTTATAAGGTGTTAACTTCTTCTTTATTTTACCTCTAAATTTTACTAAAAGATGTAGCTTGGATGCTTATAATGGTGTAAAAATATTTTTTGTATGGAATTATAAAATGGACATGTTTTCTATGCAGCAAGTCCACATATTGTAGAAATGTGGGCTTGGCAATAAATATATTTTTTAAATATAATTTGATCCTAATTTAACAAAAAAAAAATTTAAAAATAGAAATAATAATTATAGTAAGAAAAAATTTGGACCGTTAGTTACAATTGTACAATTGTTTTTAGATGGACTACTTATTTGCATCCAACTTTAGGATTGATGATTTATACCTTTGGATTGCATATTGTAGAAATGTGGTCCAGCCCCGTATGAAACAATTTTCTTTATAAAATACAACTCTAAACATTAATCTCAAACATATCTATAAAGGACACAGTTTCTATGTGACCAGCCTGCATATCGTAAAAAAAGTGGGCTTGACAATAACTATATATTTTAAATATAATTTGATCTTATTTTTTAGAGAGATCATGCATATGAAAAATAAAATAATTAAAAACTACAAATATTAATTATATTAAGAAAACCTTTGGACCTTTAGTTACGCTTGCTTTTAGATGGACCATCTATTTGCAGCTATCTTTAAGATGGATGCTTAATACCTATGGAGTACATATTTGTAGAAATGCGGTCTAGCTCGCATAAACAATTTTTCAATAAAACACTCAAAATCTTTAAAAGGAAAATTGTTTTATGCGGATTGGATCACATTTCTATATATGCGGTCCATAAAGTGTAAAGCATCCATCTTAAAGATAAATGCAAGTAGGTGTTCCATCTTAAAACAATGGAAATTAGCGGTCCAAATGTTTCTTTACTAGAATTATTATTTCCAGTTTTAAAAATTTATTTATATTTTCATATTCACGATCTCCATATTAGAGATTACATGTCCTTCAAACTGAAGTCTTATAAAAATCACCTCAAAATAGATTTATTAAGAGGCCTGCATTTCCATGTATATGGGCGAAAAAGTTTATATCGAGCCGAAACTTTAAACAATCAAATTAGAGTATACTTCAAAAAATTTATTAGAAGAGGTTATTTTGAAGTCCAAATATTTTCAAATTGATCATTTCAACATCAAGATGTATGGATACAAAAAAAAAACATATTTCAAGTTTTAGAAATAGTACATATTGCAATGCATTTTTGAACCGTCAATTTTTAAGTTTTTTAAATTTTCATAGATTTTCTCCACCTACACTATTTTCAAAAGAGTACTGATCCTATGAGACCCTCCCGTACCTATGTATATAGAACTACGAAAGATCACTATTAAATTTGATACATACCGTTGAAAAATTTATATGATAAGCGTAAGATTTGATTTTTATAGAGATCTATATCAAGTTTAATGATGGTCATTCGAGGTGGATCTACGCATATGAATGTACGAAGGTCACGTAAAATCATTGTTCTCTTCTAAACTTAAAAACTTTATAACTAGATGTGAAAATATATTTGAAGGCTACTCAATACAAACGACGGCACCAATGCGCTGTTTAGGTTAATATGTACAATAATAAATAGTAGTAAAGACCAGCGTTTTAAAAAACGTCGAGTCGAACCGGACTCGCCCGGTTCAACTCGGAAATCGTGAAAGGGGACCGGATCGCCTAAAAAATCGGAAATCGTCCGGTTCTAGAGAGAACCGGACGATTCTGTACAGTGAATCGCCGATTCACTGTACGGAATCGGCGAGTCCGAACAGTGAATCGGCGAGTCCGTACGGTTTTTTTTTTATTATTTTTTTATTTTTTTGTAATCCATGATAGATTTTTTTGTAATACTTGATCGATTTTTTTGTAATCCATGATCGAATTGTTTTTGTTTTTTTGTAATCCATGATCGAATTTTTTGGTTTTTTGTAACCCATAATAGAATTTTTTGTAATCCATGATCGAATGTTTTGTAATACATGATCGAAATGTTTGTTTTTTTTTTGTAATCCATGATCGAAATGTTTGTTTTTTTTTTTGTAATCCATGATTGAATTTTTTGTTTTTTGCTTTTTTTGTAACCCATGATAGAGTTTTTTGTAATCCATGTTTGAATTTTTTGTAATCCATGATCGAACTGTTTTTTTCTTTTTTTGTAATCCACGATTGAATTTTTTGTTTTTTTTTGTTTGTTTTTTTTTGTAATCCATGATCGAATTTTATGTAATCCATGATCGAATTTTATGTAATCCATGATTGAATTTTTTGAAAATTTGTGATTTTTTTTTTTAATCCATGATCGAATTTTTTTTTGTAATCCATGATAGAATTTTTTGAAAATTTGTGATTTTTTTTTTAATCCATGATCGATTTTTTTGAAAATTTGTTTTTTTTTTTTTTTAATCCATATTATTCAAAGAGAAAATGAGAGAGATGATGATTCTGAGGCCACCCTATCCCAGCCATATTATTCACATATCGAGTCCCAACAGCAACAGTGTAGGGATGAGCACGAAATACTGTAAATTAAATGCTGAATGGCGGTTCATGCAGGGAAAAAACATATCAATATTCGCATATTCATTCAAAAACATGAAAATTCTTAATGGAATACCCTCATTTTTTATTGAATTCCTAAAAAACAATATTTATAATGAATATTAATAATTTTTTCGAATTTTTTTTAAGCTTTATTCTGACCGATTCACCCGATTCTCGATCAGGATCGCCGATTCACCGATTCGGATCGATTTTTTGGAAGCCCGATCCGGGTCACCGATCCGTTTTTTAAACCATCGGTAAAGACTACTCTCAAGATTGAAAATTCCTTTTTTAATTACCACCTCGATTTTTTACTCTAACGAGTAGGGTCATTATCGTTCCGTGCTATCCTTGTTATTAAAAAGACAAGTATATTTTACATCTTCCACCTGCCTAAATCTTTGCGGATTGCGGGAACAAGTGGCGCGCATTTCAAATTTCGAAGCAATCCGTAATCTGCCGCTAATAGATCTTGGAGCAGAGCACGATGGAGAAAGGAAACCGTGTCGTACGAAACTCGGAGCTATCTTCTTCTTTATAGGGGAAAGAAACAGGAGAGAGAGAGAAAACACTGCAGAGAGCGAGAGTTAGGGTTTTATTCTTTGTAAAAGGGCAAACACACAGAGAGAATTGGGGCACACAGAGAGAGATGGGTGAGCTTCAAAACCGCAGATACTGGTTACTCAAGACCGAACCATCAGAGTGGTCATGGGATCACCAATCAGCCAATGGTGGTCTCTCCATATGGGATGGTGTTAAAAACGCTCAAGCGCAAAAAAACCTAAGAGCCATGAAAATCCATGACCTCTGCTTCTTCTACCACTCTGGTTCGAAGGCCCGAGAAATTGTGGGCGTTGTCGAAGTTTTGAAGGAATTCTATGACAGTGAGAAAGAAGGTGAGCCAGGAATGGTTGAGGTGAAGGAGGTGGCTCCGCTAAAAAGGCCGATAAGTTTAGCGGAGATGAAAGGGGAGGAGTGTTTGGGAGAATTTGCTCTGTTCAGGCAGCCAAGGTTATCTGTGGTCCCTGTTCCAGAGGGCATTTGGAAGAGGATTTGTGAAATTGTGGAATTTGAGGAGCCAGAGCCAGAGAAGGCGGCTTGAGTTGGAGGTCTATCTCTAGATATCTATATGGGTTTTTTTTGAGGTACCCTTTTACAGAACCCTCTCTCCTGGTTTTGGGTTCGCATCTCTGTCTCGGCCTTTTACCCCTCTCTGTTTATGTTTAGCTCTGGTTTTCGGCGTCTCTCTGTATTTACATGAATATTTGGTTTGGTTTGGTTTGGTTTTGGGGTGTTTTTATTTTTTGTTACATGTAATTTTGGTTTTGGGTGTTTGCTTCTCTTACTCTCTTTTCAAAGAAAAAGAATTGGATTTTGAGTCATTGAGCAACTAGATCTTTCCTTCCAAAAATTCTGACGATCTTAGGATTTGCACGAAGAGTGGTTTTTTTTGTTCACTTATTGAAGCGTTGAAAATGTAGTACTCTCACGATTGGCATTAATGTGGTGAATTCGTGAATAGATAGAAGCCAGTGGTATATTCATGGGAAAAAAATAAAATAGTAGTCAATGAATTCGGGAAAATTTTACAGAAACACCATCTATAATTACAGAAAAATTATCGTGCACGGATTGTGAAAGGAAAAGAAAAAAGAAAATAGTAGTAAATGAATTCAGGAAGGTATATTCGTGGGAAAAAAAGAAAATAGTAGTAAATGAATTCAGGAAAATTATACAGAAACACTATCTATAATTACAGAAAAATTAGCGTGCACGGATTGTGAAAGGAAAAAAAGAAAATAGTAATAAATGAATTCAGGAAAATTATACAGAAGCACTATCTATAATTACAGAAAAATTATCGTGCGTGGATTGTGAAAGTATACCATTGCATTGCATGGGGGAGAGAGATTAAATAATTGATGCTATATCCAAAAAAATCCAGGATATGAGTAAGATAAAACTTGATCGCAGAGCTTGGATTTCAATTAGCTTTAGAGAGAAGAGATGCTTTGTATAAATAGGAGGTTTTGTATTTTGTTGCTGTGTTTTCCTCTCTTTGACTTGCATTTTCATTGGAAAATATTATCTCTCTAAAGGAAGGGTGGAGCAATACCAACCAAATAAAAACAAATATGGTTTTGCATCTCAGCTATGTAATTGCGAAAATATGAGACACGGGTTTTGGGGGAAATGGTATAGACATTAGGGCATTGTTATTGTTGGGGTGCTGCTGTGAAAATTAGGGTTTTAGCAGAAAGTGCAGAGGAAATGAATAGTGTTCTTCACACTCGCAGGAGCCACGCCATTGATCGTGGAAGCCAGAAAGTTTGGTCATGCAGGGAGGATCTATTGGGTTCTGCAATCCACAAAATTCAGGGGTTTTGGGTGAACTTGTAAGCAGAAGAGATGTATTTTTGGTTTAACAATAGGGTCTCACAAGAACAGTGAAGAGCGAGAGAGGTGTTGAGCCTCCAATTTGCAGACCGAGAGGCTTCAATTAGCAGGTTTTCACAAAAAGTCAAACAGCACAAACAAAATAAGGTAAAGAGGGGTTCAACTTGGCTCGAAGCAAAAGAGAGAGAGAGAGAGGAGGGAGAAGATTAAGGGATTTAGGTAAAAGGAGGTTAAAGGGCAAATCAGGGATTTAAGTAAAAAGAGGTTTAAGGGCGAATCACTACATGGAAGTAGAAGAGAAAAGGATTAATCGGTGGGAGAAAAGGTTTCTTCTCGAGATTAGAACGTCTTCTCTTGAACTTCGTTCGACCTTTCACATCCATTTCACGTGATCATCTCCAATATATATATAAAAAATTAGGATCGTACCATTAACGTTCTGCTTTATATTTCAATTCAAGTGATTGTGAGCATCAAACTAGACTTTGAAGTTCGAAATGTTGTATTGAATTTAGTGATACTCCCCAGCTATCTAATTTGGCATCTCACGGTTAGGATTGGTTGTGATTTAGTATACAATCTCATTCATATATAAGCTATTTAATTTGATATCTTAATTGTGACTTAATATACAATCTCATTCATATATATATATATATATATATATATATATATATATATATATATATATATATAGGCCATGATTTCATACAACCATTGTATAGTAATATGATGCGATAACTTTAAAAAACCATCTCATGGCTATTTGTTTGATCCAAATTTTGAAATATACATTCTTTTCATTTTAATGAACAATCAAAAAAAAAAAGAAGAAAAAACTGAAAACAGAATTTATTTTGATCCAAATTTTAAAATATTCATTTTTTTTATTCTAATGAATAATCACAAAAAAGGAAAAAATTGAAAACACAATTTAAAAAGTATTTTTTTGGTTTAATTAATTGAGATGTTTGAACTTAGGCTTTAAAAGGAATTTTTCATTTTTAATTTTTTTGAATGGTTCTATTATCATTAGATGAACAATATTAAAAAAAAAAGAAAAAATGATTTTGAGTTTACAATGGTTAAAATCTTGAAATTAACAAAATGGATAGATTAGATTCGGAGGGGATTCATTTTGACCATATCTAGATTCAAATTGTACTTTTTTTTTGGGGGGGATTGATTATTAATGTTTTTTTTGGGAGGATGGGGGGAATTGATTATTGAGATGAAAAAAGTGTATGTGTAAAATTTGAGGTCATACCACAAACATGGTTTTCTATAGGTGTCATTGCATTATACTATAATACTTCGTTGCATTGGATCATTGCTCATAAGAAAGGGGTTGCATTCTATAAAAACTTCATTCTATATAGGAAAGGGGTTGCATTCTATAAAAACTTGCATTCTATATAGTAAAGGGGTTGCATTATGTAAAAACTTGCATTCTATATAGGAAAGGGGTTGGGGTTGTGGTGGTCGCATCCTCCAATTTAACACCTTCAAACATTTCCTACCGTTAGACACTCAATTTAACTCTTTCAAATTTTTCCTACCATTGGCCCTTCCAATTTAACACCTTCAAAATGTAACTCCCTAATCTATTGAAAAATGGGTAGGTACCTATTTTCCTCATTGAATTACCAAAAAAAAACTTATATTCTCTATATATTTTTTTTTGAGTCTAGCTATTTTTAAAACCTTTAGATTCTATAGCATCTTTTAAAAGTTCTAATTTTGTGTTGATGCTATTTTGGGTCTTATTGATTAAAACTTTGTAGTCTGCAAACAACATATACCACGTAACCTCATTTTGTAGGTACCTAGTTAAATCGTCTATAATTAAGACAAATAGGTATGGGCTCAATGTTAATCTTAATGTAGATCTATTGTCTTTAAAAATTCATTTGTTTCTCCTCTAATTGTTCACACAATAGTTAGTGTTCTCTTGTACATATATCTCACCAGGTTGATAGTATCGGGAGATTCATTTTTTTTCCAATACCCGCCAAATTTAATGTTAAAGTATTTTATCATACAACAATGATCCAATGCAACAGTTGTATCATAGTATAATGCAACGACACTTCTAGAATATTATGTTTGTGGTATTTATATGATTTCAAATTTTGCACACACTCTCTTCATCTTAATAATCAATTCTTCTTAAAAAAAATAAGTTCAATTTGGACTCTAGATATGGTCAAAATGAGTCAATTCCAAAAACGAATCTAGACCATTCATTTTATGAATTTCAAGATCTTAGCTTTTATAAACTCAAAATCATTTTTTTCTTTTTCAACATTGTTCATCTAATGATAATGAAGCCATTCAAAATAATTGGAAATGAAAAAAATCTTTCTAAGGCCTAGATCTAAGCATTTCATCAAAATGAACAGTTTATGTTAATTGGGCTAAAAAAATACTGTCTATGTTGTGTTTTCAATTTTTTTTTTTTTTATTGTTCATTAGAATGAAAAAGAGTGTATTTCAAAATTTGGATCAAGCAAATGGCTATAAGAAGTTTTTTTAAGGTTGTTGCATCATGTTACTATACAACATGAAATCATTGCATTTGCCTTTTATCATAAGCTTTCTCTAAATCAATAAAAATCATGTAGAGGTTTTTTTTTTTCTTAAACTTCTTAATCAGTTGCTTAAGTAGGAAAATAGTTTTAGTTGTTGCCTCTTTGACATAAAACGAAATTAGTTTATGATGTACTTGTATCATGTCTTAGTCATTGTATTATAATAAAAATGTATTATAATAAATAATATAATTAAAAGCATTTAAAAAAAAAGTTAAAAAAATCCATGAAAATATTATGCATCTAGTTACCACTCAACAAAAATCTATTTTGTAATAAGTACTTTTATCAAAAGATATATTTCAAAGAAAATACATGTTTCTAAGACTTTTTCCATTGATCCAACAGCCCTTATTAGTTGATTGGAGTGTCCACGACGGTCTATGTGCCTTGGGGAAATATTTTACAAGGGTGAGACCTTATACAATTAAATTAAGGCGCACTTCAAAAGTTCCCTTGAAGAGGTTACTTCGATGCTAAAAAATCTTCAAATTTCGATGTTAAAAAATCCTCAAATTGATATATAAATGTGAAAAAGGATGAATTTCAACTATTGAAATAGTGTATCTTATATTACATTTTCTAGACCGTCAATTTTCAACATTTTTAAGTGTTCATTGATTTGCTCGAGCTACACTGTTTCTATAAATTTTGGAATTAGGGATAAAAATAAAATTTAGATCGACCATCACAAAATTTTTTAGATATTAAACAACATTGTTCGATATTATTTGAATTTTTAGATATTAAACAACATCGTCTCGACTTTATACAAACCACACCTTCTTCTTCTCTCTCTCTTTTTTTTTTTTTGGGGTGTAAAATGGTCTATGTGGTCTTTCTTAAAGGAAAGTTCAAAACAGCCCTGGGCTCACAATTCCATCTTTACTTAGGCCTTATTTTAATGGAAAAAGTTTATGTAAGGTTGCAAACTTAAAATGTAAAATTAGAGATGCACTTCAAAAATTCATTGGAAAAGGTTGTGTTAATGTTGAAAACCGTCTAATTGAACATCTGAATAATGAGATGAATGAATATGAAAAAAGAAATAGATCTTGAGTTTCAAAAAATAGTGCATCTTGCAACAAACACATTATCTAGACCGTTCATTTTCAAGATTTTCATATCTTTATAGATCTATTTGATTTTAACTAATTTTGAAGTTTAAGATCTTATAATTAAATATCAAAATAGATTTTCAAATAATCTGAAGAATTTTTTAAACCAAAATCACATGATAAATGCCTTAAGTGGATTGTTTAAGGTTGCAACCGTATAGAAACACACCCTTGTTTAATTGGTACTGATCAATGACATAATAACTGAGGCCTTTGTTTACTTGGTACTGATCAGTAACGGCAATAGACCCGACTTCATTCGTATGCTACATTCTGCATTTTTTCTCTCCTTCTAGTCTAGCCTGGTAAGAGGGAGAGATTAGAGGGGAAAAAGAGAGTAGGTGGTAGAAAGAGTAGAGAGAGAATGCTGGGCAGGAATAGGTTCCTCTCGCTGCCCACGGTGTTCGTTGCAGCTGTGTGAGTTTCCGCCGCTTCTAAAACCCTAATTTCTCTCTTCATCTCTATATTTCTTAATACCTAATGGTGGAATGATTTTTTAATGAATTTAATCACCAGTATTTGATAATTTGGGTACAGTCTTATATTTTCATAGATTACCATTATTGTAGTTCCCTGTAAATCTGACGAGTGCTTATATTGATAGATGATATCTTCCTACAATTTTTCATTTCCTGAATTTGTTTGACATCGTGAATCTGACGAATGCCTATATTTGTTTCTGGAAAGGATTGCTATGTATTCTTGAGCACAATTTACGACTTTTGATTCTCTCTCTGTATTTCCGTATTAGAGTTTTCTTTTTAGGAAATTGAGTATATTTGTCATTACGAAATGTCAAATTTGAGGAAACATAAACAGACAGACAGGATGTTATGGGAGAACAGATCAATTCTGAGTAATAACTTGATAAGTTTGCAATGACATAGAACTAGGATAGTTATTGCATAGAAGTAGGCAGGAAGTGATACATTAATTAATGGGAAGCCCATTATAATAGTACATATTTCACACTAACAAACAACTTTCGACTGAGCCATGGGTTTGAAATCTCAAATTGATGAGTGGCAATACAGAAACAACATCCTCCATTGCTGCTCTTCATCAAATTCTTTTGACTTTGATAACTGTTGTACTAGAATTCTGGATATGTAAGATAAAATGGCTTATGGCGATTTGATATGCTTTGGTGGTTTGGTTTGGTGAGTTTTGTTGTTTTCCTTGGATACATTCAGCCATTTGATTGAAATTCGGATCTCCAACTTAATTAGAATCGAATATAAAATCAGAAAATATACTAAAATTTCTTAGGCCGGCGACTTTTGACCTTTGCCGACGACCCATTGGAGGCTGCATATTTATGTCTTTTTTGCTTGATATAGATCATTGTTTTTTGACAGTACTGCATATTTATGTCTTTTTGTTTGATACAGATTATTGTTTTTGGACAGTACCCTTGGACTTGGGAGGGTAACTCAGCCACGCCCGCTAGGTGATTGGGGCTAGTTGGGTGCCCCACTCTCCAAGCCTCAGCAACCTGCAAAAGAAAAAAAATACAAACAATTGTTAAAAATTACAAAAAGTAAAAAATAAAAAATAAAAAACACCAATATGTTAATTAGTAATGTCTTTTGATGATTCTCATAGCTTTTAAGATGATTTGAGAAGTTTTATATTTTTTCCTTTTTTTTTCAATTTTTTTGAAATATTCAAGGTATAAATCATATCTTTCAGTAATCCATCATTTTTAACTTCTTTTCTTTTTCTTTTTCTTTATTTTTTTACAATTTTTTTGGTTTTTTAGAATTTTTAAACAAATTTTTTGGATGGTACATGACTAGGCCGAGTTACTTGTTCCAGCCAAGGGTCAAGTACCTTGGACGAGGTGGTTTAAAAAACATTGATACAAATGATGATACTTATTGTCTAGCACAACGAAGTCGTGTGAACTTGCAGCTCAAGAATTTATAAGTGGAAAATTTTTGCATTCAATATGTTTGGTTAAGTGTGGGATCTGAATTTTTTTCTTATTTTAATATACATTATACATTGTAATTTATACTTAAATATTCTATGATGACAGATGACCCAACTATGTTTGTTGTATTGTATGATACATTAAATCAAAGTGCAACCTGTCAGAAATATGCATTTGGTTGGTTAGGCCATTAGGGGAACCATCAACCCAATATGTGAATTAAGATTGCTTAAGTTTTTTGCATTTGATTTTTCTTGAAACTATCCAGAGTCATTACTCAACCATTTTGGAGGCTACAATGAATGGATACTTTAATATGCATAAACATGAGCGTTTTGCACTGTGTCAACAATGATATTGAAATGGGATACTGCTAGGATACTTGTCAATATAAATGCAAGGTGGATAAAATGTAGTAGTATGCACTATGATAGGTTAGAAATGTGGTAACATGTAAGATGCTAGTGGTCGGGGCCTAGGTCGGACCGGTTCACACTTGACCCCCTCTCGAACAACCGCGTGGCCTTACGAGGGTCGCTCGCGCATCTCGTGGTGTCACTTTGTGCGGATAGATGTGTCCAACTTTTGAGAGGATTTTTAAGAATGGCGAAGAGATGAACTAGAGCACCTACCTCACCGCAGTTGGGTTCGTGGGAAAAGCCAGGGCAGAAACGCCCTCTTAAATCAATTCACAAAAGCCCTCCTGTTGTCTAGCAGCGCGGTTTGGGCGCAAACCCCTCTCAAACGTCAACACTTCATTTGGGTTCTTTCTTAGAAAACTGCTGTTGTAAATTCAAATAAAAATGCTCTTCTTTAGCGGGTTTTGTGAATGAGTGGCTCTGGTATGGTCTAGAAATGGGAGAGAAGAAAGCCTTCTCGCGACTCAGACACTATATGATCGGATGGTTAGTTGAGATAGCAAGAGAGTCAGAATTATGAAGAAGACTAACTCAGGACGACTACAACTCGAGTGATTGGGTGCTAGAGAAGCAATGTCTTTTACAACCTCGATTCACTGTGTGAGAAGGTAGTTAGAGCAGCATCCTCAGAATTAAGACTCTAAAATATTGTCTTATGGCCTTTTGGGTTCAAATGTTTTAAGCGCTGAGAAGGACAATCAGTGAAGTAAATGCAGATGGTTAGGTGCGGGTAGAGAGTGCGAGTATGAGTGTGCGTAGAGCACAAGTACAGGTGTGTGAAGAGGGCGTGAGTAGGAATGTGCGTAGAGCACAGCTAGAGGTGCGCGAAGAGAGTGCGGGTAGGAATGTGCCTAGAGCACGGGTACAGTGCGGGACAGGGTGCGGGTAGAAGTGTGCGTAGAGCACGGGTACATGTGCACGAAGAAAGCGCGGGTAGGAATGTGTAGAGCACGGGTACAAGTGTGCAGCAAGGCGCGGGAAGAAGTGTGCGTAGAGCATGGGTACAAGTGTTCGGCAGGGCGCGGGTAGAAGTGTGCGTAAAGTACAGGTGCAAGTGCGCGAAGAGAGCGATAGGAATGTGTGTAGAGCACGGGTACAAGTGTGCAGCAGGGCGCGGGTAGAAGTGTGCGTAGAGCACGAGTACAAGTGCGCAGCAGGGCGTGGGTAGAAGTGTGCGTAGAGCACGGGTATAAGCAGAGAGGGTAGATAGGTGTGCAGCAGAGAGGAAGCTAGGTGCCCTAGGCGCGGGTTAGTGACCTCAGGCGGGAAAGAATGAGAGTGGATGGGGAGGAGAGAGAAAGAAAGAGGAGAGAGAGTAGACTTAGGGCGCATATGTGCCTAGGTACACCTCCATGAGTCCTCGTGAATGCACATGAGAGAGAGGGCTAGGGTTTGGGTGTAGTGTGGTGTATGGGATGGGTTAGAGTAGAGTAGGGAATGGGCAGTGGTGTATGGTAGTCTAGGGGTATTTCTCTCTCTTGCAAATGTTTCTCTCTCCTCTCCCTTTGGTCTTGAACTTATGAGCAAAGTAAAGAGAGCAAAAAGATATTCACTCCAAAATGCTCACATATTATTATGATCAAGCCTTCAAACACTAAAAATTTCAAGACCCTATTACAAGGGACATGGGTTTCCTTATATAGAGCAACCAATAAACAGGGATAGAATGCTCAAAAGTACCCCAAATTGTCAAAAAATACACAATTACTGAATTAAAATATTCATCCCGTATTTGTACCAATGACCAAAATACCCCTTAGTACTTTTCAGCAAATGACAAAACCATCCCTCCATGAAGGGCCTCTTGCCATGGCTAGTCTTCGGGAGTTTTTTCGGACACCTATGATGGTAATTCGGGCGATCAATCGTCGTAATTGATGCTTGCACTTTTGTGAATGTTTTGATACCCTTCGATCGTCTTGAAACGAATTTTTCATGAAGAACCCAAAATCCGGCCAAGTCCATAAACTTTGCTAATCTTTAACCATCAATGTTGTTTGATTTGTGATGTTCCAAGTCTTCATTTTGGTCACAAATTGGAGAGGACACTGTCACAATCATTTTGCAGTAATTTTGGTCCGTTTTGGTCTGAAATTGAGCATTTTCCAAATTCGGGAGATTGCCGGAAAATGGTTTTCCGGCAACCGGAAAAACATGCCTTTCTTCAATCTTAAAATGTGTATCATTCGACTTCCAATTATGCATAAGATTTGTACCAAAATGTAGTTCTTCGACGCACGGTCGCAACAGACATGTATTTGCAATGATCCATCACCGAAATCTTGAGCTATGGTCTTCCAAAGAATTGGATGTTTTCTTATGAATTTCCATGTTTCTGAGCACATCTTCTCTCTAGAAATTCTCTCACTTCAGGTCACGCCAAGATGCTTGCCTTATATCAAAATGATGGAGTCTTCAAGATCTAGCTTGTGTCCAAATTTGAGCTTAATCGGACTGAAAACGAGCAAGATATGATTATTTGAAAATCCTCTCGAAATAAGAAGGCACAATTTTCATAAATGGAAACTGCTTCGTTGAGGCTGCACCGCAATAGTGTAAAACCAACATTTTTATGATAAGATAGGCCCAAAATGGTCCCGAAGGGTCAGATTGAGTCGAAATTTGGTATTTGGGGGTTTTTCGATGTTCTGGATTCAATGGCGGTGATCTGATAATGTTTTGAGACTCAGAAAATAGGGCTGTAGTTGTCGGGTCCACTTTCAGCATGATAGGAGCTGGTTTTGAAAACCAAGTGTCGTTCTGATCATATCAAAACTTATCAGAATCTGACGAAACTTTGCAAGTGTCCTCCGGGTATCCCAAACTACCCTTTTCATGCATTTTGAAGCCGTTCCGATACTTCTTTAGAGGTTGCCCAATTTTAGGCTTATTTTTGCAGTGTTCCCATGGTCTGGTGGCGTCTTGGGTACCGGCAGGACCTGGTTGCTACTAGCTCTCATCTTATTCTCTTCAAGGATACAATTACGTCAAAACTGACGTATAACAGCTAGTCATATATTTATGGATTTGTTAGAGACGATTCTTGCTTCCATTTTCATATCCTTATTCTGGACTTCGATAAATGCTGAGTCGTATACTTGTTCTTTGTGCTATGCATCTATCTGGGCATCTTAAGTTGGGAGCCAACATATTGTTCGAGATCTTATTTGTTGATCATTATAATTTCCAAAAGATGAAAAACTTGTACATCTGGTGAATGGTAATATTTTTTAATCTAAAACATGGAAATCAAATTTAATGTAAGAAATTTTATTATAGAATTATGTATACCACCACGTACATACTTCATTAATATCTAGATGTGAGTTTTTTTACATTGGCAGCCAATGATGCTAGCAATTGATCTTTGACAGTTATGCGTGACCTAGTTTGCTTACTTTCCAAATTTGTTCAACTCATGAAGATAATCCTTATGAAATTCTCATGGAAATCATACTAGTTTTTATGTAGCAAGTGGTATGTGGCCTTTATTTTTTTATGAATGTGGTCCGGCATTTATCACTCATTTACTTTTGTACATAGATCTTTCTTGATTATTCTGTCAACACCTCTACGTGTAATCATTGATATTTTTTGTTCTAAACTTACCAATATACCTTCTTAGTGATCTTGTTCATTTTAAGATGATCTCTTCAATGATAATTGAGACGTTTTTCTAAACTTCAGCTATAAGTGCATCATTACAAATCTTGTGTTGCTAGCTGGTGATCTTCTCATGTTCAATGTGTGAGAATTGTTACAGACAAACTTTAAGTGTTATAAACACCAGGGATACCTGATCTAAGTGGTTTAGTTGGGAAGTAGACCCTTTATTGGTCCCATCAAATGCTATAAGGACCTGCTAAGAAACAGTTTAACTCACTTCCTGTTTAAGTTGGTGAGTCGAAGAAGCCCTAGTGATGTCTTTCTTAGATCAAGTGAGCTTTCATACGACTGTGATCCTTGATCCTTAGAGACTTTAGAGATCTCATTTTTGGATGATTGTCATGTACGACATTGACCAACTTACCCTACATTCCTAGGTAAATATCACCATATTAACCTGTTGTTGGACGATTAAGTGCTCTAGCACCATGCTATGTTTCTTAAATAATGAATTTGCTTGGCATGGGGACCACCGACACAATGGAGGAAGACTTAAAAAAAAATAAAGCTTTGTGCACATGGGTTGATGTGGGATGGGTAACCAAGGATTGGGTGAGCGAAATGCTGTGAAGTTGGGTTTTGTGGAGGTATGGCTTTCATGAAGGGTGGTTAGGAGAAAAGTATTAGAAGGTGGGTTTGGAACAATGTGTGAAGACTTGCCAAGTCCATTACGGACTTTGGTGAGTCACTCAGGCTCGGCAGGGTACCATGTCCAAATGAAAAATCTTTGGAACTGGCCAAGTCTCATTGATTCCCAAGGTTTCTTTGTTATTCTTTTTGAATACTTGGTCAAGTACAAGTTAAACTCTGCCAAACCCACTTTTCTGCCTTGGGCCTCGTTCTTGCCTGTTTCTTAAGAATTTTTCAGAATTTGATGGCCATGGCTTTGTGTAAACTAGTTCATGGAGACTAGGTGGCTAGGGAAAGGGTTTAAGAAAATAAAGGCTTTTTCAGCTTAGAGGTATATTATTTCTTGTGTGGAATGTATTCCAAGCATGCCAGTTTTTTGCATTTAGGAGATTAAAGGGCTTCAGGGTCAAGGTTCTCTAAAGTGTTTCAAGAGAACAATGGGCTTTGGGGTTGCACCGTAGTTCTTGGGATCGGGAGTGGGAACGGTAGAGAGATCGGGATGGGAGCAAGGGATCGTGAAATGCTACAAGATCCCTATGGTTGGGAATACCGTTCGTACAATGCACATGTTAGGGATCGAGATCCCCAATCTTTTGGGGATCTTGATCCCGACCTTTTGGGATCTTGATCTCAACTTGTTGGGGATCTTGTTGAGTGTATGGTAATCTAGGATTACATATACTCTTTAAAGTAGGGATTTTATTATTGATAGCAAGCAAGCAATAATAGTATTGTTAGTCGGCTATAAACAAAGAAAATCATCTGTTTGGTTGTTGTCTTGGTCTTTAAGGTTGCGATCAAGATCCTTAATAGCAGGAATTAGGATCCCTATCAGGGGGGTTCAAGATCCCAAACCGTAATTCATCCAAAACTAGGAGACACTGCTTATATATCAGAGCGTACAAGCTCTGAAAATTATGTATGCAAAGATGAGACAGATTAAGTATGGAGACCAGGAATTTGCAGCTGAAGAACAATAGGCTTTGTTTGTTTTTACTTTTTAGAGAGAGAGAAGGTTGGATGGGGAATTTAAGGGGGCATTGTGAAAGTGGGGCGGGGATTAAAAGGGGAGTCATTTTCTTGGTGGTTGAAACCATTGTTGAATGGTTTGCAAGAGAGAAGTGGCGGTGAGGGATGATTTGTTGGGAGAAGGTTAAAGAGTGGGCTCCCACTTTCCCAATCTACGGTTGAAACAAACTCGAGAAATTAAGAAAGTTGAGAACTTTCCCCCTTTTTTAAGATTATCAAATGCGACCGAAGGAATGTTGAATGGTATATGAAGCAACAAGAGGAGTGCAAAGGAAGAAATGCGGGTAGCATACCCATAAATAAATATTTCAAATCCTAATAAATCTATCTCTATGATATTTAAAAAAGGTACGGTTTGTATAAAGCTGAGGCTCTAAACAATCAAAGTAAAGGGCACCTTCAAATAGTGTTCAGAAATATGGTTTCAATACTGGAAATCTTTGAGATAGCCTTAAAATATATTTTCGTCTCTAATTAGAAAATTTAAAGCTTCAAAAATACTGTAGATCAAGTAGATCTATGAAAACTTGAAAATCTTGAATATTGACCGTCCAAAAATGCATTACAAGATGCACTATTTCCAAAACTTGAAATCCATTTTTTTCTTATATCCATGTATCTTGAAGTTGAGATGAACAGTTTGAGGATATTTGGGCAACAAAAGAATCTCTTCTAGTGAAATTTTTGAGGTGTGACCTAATTTGATTGTTTAGAGCCTCACACTTATATAAACTTTTTCCAAAATATATACATATAATTGCTTTCAGCATAGTAATTAAAATACCTTAAATTTATCAAACCTTTTTTTTATTGTTAATCAAATTTTATTGCCAAATTCAATCACATACTAATAAGCACTCTAAAGATAGTGGATCGGATTGTCGTTCAAATTGATGTGATTTTTTGGAATAAATTTTTTTGATGTAATCTTTTGGAAGAATAACTTTTCTCGTTTTGATTTGAGAATAACTTTTCAATTTTTGGAAGGATATTTGATTTGAGAATATTCATGTCCATACTAGGCTCTACTATTTCATTCTATCCAAGTATTCCACATGCTAGTCATATTTTGAGGGATTGGGTATACAACTGAATCAAACTCCTACTCGAATTCTATAGTTATTGGGTGGATGGGCAATCTCAATTCCATAAGTTTTGGGTGAATGAGCAATGCAGCAGTTCTCACTGTCGTGCAAACGCAATAGCCACCCATTTGTCAAGATGAAACCTCTTCTTCTTCAGTTGTCCTGTGGAAAGTTTCTTGAATTTATGAAAACTCCTAGATCTAAAAGAAAACTTATAAATACAAAATATATATATATAAAGTCTCATAAATAAATTTTTTACTTTGCCACTGATTTTATTGATGATGCAATAACAAAGTGAAAGTATAGTTAATCATAAGATATTTTGATTATTTGTTTTTATTTGGTTTAAAATGTCATTATATTGCATTTTATAGATGTATTTATTGAAGTTATTTTGATTATGGAACCTTTTGGAAAAAAAATTAGATTAAAGAAATTCATAATTTTTTTAGGGTTCATAATTTTTTAGAGGGATTAGGGTTTAGATAGATATTTGGCTGATGAATGCATTTTTATGGATATATTTATTCATGTTTTGAAAAAAAATAGATTAAATAAATTCATAATTTTTTTTTGGGGATTAGGGTTTACATTGATACAAAGGAGTTGCTTACGATGAGTGAAATGTGTGCTGTATTTTCTTCATATTAGTCTCCTCCAATATCTCAATGATAAATTTTTTATAGTACTTTAAAATACATTGTCATTTAGCTATTTAAACTATAAAACTATCGATATTTATAGTTTATAAATAAAATCACTCATTCAATTAGGAACCATATTAATTCATACTATTTGTTATTATTCTTTGAGGCATGAAAAGCATGATACAAGCATACTATCTATACTAGTTTGTAAGTAAAATGACTCACTTAATATTTATGAACAATATTAACTCATATTATATTTATTATCCTTTGAGGCATAAAAAGCATGGTGCAGTCATACTACCTATATTTAAAATAGATATATATTAATTTATTAAGTCCATACAACATGTTTTACACAATAATTAAATCCAAAATGATTTACTATACCCATAACTGTAGTGTAGATAATTTTAAGTATCCTTATTAATAATTAATGAGTACACAAGATGTTTAATACATTTTTTACAATATCTATAAATAATCATGTTCCCTCGACTAGAAAAAAGGAATACCATAATATGATGAGATGATATAGTGTCCATAACATGTGGATGCTTAAAAGGTGTGCATACACCAACTGTTGACATTGAACCTAACCTTGTCTAATAATTTTAATGGAACATCTTGATATCTCATTATGGGATACAGGACATTTGAATTCTCACATGTTCTTTGTGGTTTTTAGTTAGCTTTTGACTTCGTTTTTTAATGGGACATGGTTATGGTGAGTTAAAGAGAAGTATGGGATTTATTTCCGGTAAGCCAAAAGTTAAGGTACATTTTTTATAATTTCCCTATTATTTATTAGTCCAGAGTTTGCTATGGTTATCCCATATATTTGGTTGTTTTTCTTTAGCTTAATTTAAAACCTATAATTTATAATAAAAAAATATTTTCTTGGATTTCTTAATGCCCTTTGAGTCATTTCGTGGTTTTATTGTATTTCACTTCAACTATTCCCTAAAATATTTTCCTTGATTTTTAATTATTAATGTTTTGGTACATTATAATTTTGACACAAAATTTCTTTTTTACCTTTTAAAAGTGTATACTGAATTTGACTATTTATTTATTTATTTATTTTATATTATATTATTTGTAAGTGTATGGAAATAATGTGGTCTAAGAAGGGTGAGGATCTTAAACTTTCCCCTAATCCATCCCAAGCCCGAGTAAAGGAGGTGGCTTGTGTTAAGTAGGCAGCCAACGTAAAACTTGACTAAAACTTTTTATAAATCCTGAATCTACTATCTGCTTATGCGCTTGATAGAGAAGAATGACGGACCATGATTCATATAGCCGACCCCAAATAGTTGGTAAAAGGCTATGATGATGATGATGATGATGATGATGATGATGATGATGATGATGATGATGATTATGATTGTTATGGTGAGTCATCTCACTCACCTAACGTAAAACTTGACTAAAACTTTTTATGAATCCTGAATCTACTATCTGCTTATGCGCTTGATAGAGAACAATGACGGACCATGATTCATATAGCCGACCCCAAATAGTTGGTAAAAGGTTATGATGATGATGATGATGATGATGATGATGATGATGATGATGATGATTATGATTGTTATGGTGAGTCATCTCACTCACCTATTGTTGTGCGTCCCCTTAAGCATTGAACGCCCATCTATACGATGGACGTTATAAAATGGTACCTCAACTAAAAAGCCGAAATAGATGGTGGAGAAAAAAGCTTTCTAAAAACACTAGATTTCACTATATGTAAACTATTTTAAAGGTCTTGCGATACTATATATTTAACAAATATTAATTATTTTTCAATTTTTGAGATAATTATGTTGTTTATGTTTCGTCTTACATATTTCACATATGCAACTGTATTCCAACATACGATCTTGAGCAATGTCTCATACAGACTTTGGGTTGAGGAACAACAACCACCTATCTTTTGGTGAAACTGGACTGCTGGGGAGTTGCTAATGGCTTCTTTTTTTTTTATATGTTAACAGTGGGAATTTAGACCGGGATGTTATGTTAAGGCATCCGCTCCCTAACCTTCGACACCCCAACCCTACTTCTAAGTTGCTAGTGGCTTTTTTAGGACTCAAATGCTAGCACAACATTTACAACTCATAAATCAATATTTAAAAAATAGGATTGTACACGATGCGACTATGTACTTTTGTTACAAGGTCACAATTGCTGTTAGCTATTAGATGTCAAATTGGTAAGCTTGGGGTGTATGAGAAAGTTGGAGAATTTTTTTCTTTTTAGCATTGAGTGTAGTCAATGACATACACAACTACCTAATTTGAAATCTGACAGACAAGAGTGCTTGTGATCTCTTGTATGAAAAACAAAATGGCCTCTTTGTATACTTTTCCTTTAAAAATTGGTAAGTTTGCTGGGAGTTAGTGGGTGAGCAGTTCAGATCTAAGGGCTCCTCAAGTTCACCAAGTTTCCACTATTGTTTTAATAATTTATTTTTAGATTAAAGACCTCATAGAATTGGCAGTAGTTGTATTCAAACCGGCGGAGCTGGCTTAATTCGATTTAAAATGGTAGTACAAACTTTTTCAAATAAACAATATGTTTTTGTCATTTGGTGTGGGGCGTTGTGGTGTCATCGTCCACCTATTGGCTGAATAGTGATCCCAGGATAAGCTAGGGGAAATATATCAAAATTTCTTGGGGAAATATATCAAAATACACCTAGGACTTGTTTGGGTGATAACTAAATTTTTTTTTTCTTTGACCTCCTGGTTTTTTTGTTTTTTATATTTTTTATGGGTGTGGTTTGTATAAGGTGTCAATTGTAAACAATCCAAGTAAGGCGCACCTCCAAATCTCGAAAGATTTAATTTTGTTATTAAAAGTTACAATTATGACCTTAAAAATCTACTTCACATCTAATTATGAAATTTAAAACTCAAAAAAGGGTACATATCGAGTAGATCTACAAACAAATGAAAATCTTGATAATGGACCATGTAGATAATGTATTACAAGTTGTACTCTTTTTGGACTTAAATGATCAATTAGAGGGTTTTTGCAGCACTGGAACAACCTTTTTTCGATGGGTTTTTTAGGCATGCCTTTTTTCTACAGCATAAAGTTGCAACCTTATATGAACTTTTTCTTTTTTTTTAATTTTTTTTCTTGAACTCTAGGGCTGTCCTAAAGGCCAGAGGTCAGTTCTAGGTCATCCGATGTTTGAAACATCGGATTGCCCAACTTCAGGGTAGTCTGATGATTCAAACCTGGACCGATCCCTTTTCTTTTATTTCGTTTGGATGTGGTCGATGGTTGCAACATTAGAGTGGCCGATGTTGTTTTTTTTAAAAAAAAAAAAAGAAAAAAAAAAGTGGTTTGATGTTTGAGATATCGGACTGCCTTTAGGTCCTTTTGTGTGTGTGTTTTTGCGTGCATTGAGTGGGAAGATCAAATTAAGAATCATAATTTGAACCTTATCTTTGATCCCCAAAATCCTCTCTCACACCAAAATCCTCATTTTGGGAGGGGATGATGAGGGCGTTTAAATCCCCTTTTTTTGGGGGAGGAAGATGAGGTTTGACTTGAGGCTTTTAAGCTCTAACCTGATCTTCGCTCTCAACACAAAAAAAAAAGAAAAAGAAAAATCATAAGGGCAGCCTGATATCTCAAACAATAAGCCGCTATAAATAACGGTGACTTAGGCCAATCCCGCACAACAATTTTCGGAACTGAAATATTATCTTTTGGCATCATTTGGAGGTGTGCCTTTGATTGTTTAAGGTGCCAATCTTATGCAAACCTTACCCGTATTTATTTATTTTTGTTGATTATATTAATAATGAACAGTAAATTAAAAGAATGTGTTTTTTATGGCTGATATTTAGGGGACAAATGATTAGATATTTTTTGGGAATTTGGAGAAAGATAAGAAATCGCTACTAGAAAGCATGATTTAACTATTTCTACTTTTCTGAAAGTTAAGATAGCATGTCCTTGGCATATCTGGGGCATGTGGCTGCATTTTCTCTTATTCAGTTTCTTCAAGAATCTCTCTTTTGAGGTATAATTCAGGTTCATAATTATACATGGGTAAAGTTCATTAAAAAATTTAAAGAATATGTTTATTTTTTCGATTTTCTTTTTCTTTAGCATGAACTTCTATGTCAGGCGAGAACCCATATGTTGAGGTTATAACTCAGCAGTTATGAGAGTATGACCGCTTGGAACACTAATTATCTCTTTCGATTCTCTTTTTTCCAAATACTCGTGCCTGACTTCTAAAATTTATACTTTTCCATTACCGAAAAGTTGTTACTTTTTATTCTTATCTTTGAAATTCTTGCTAAATAGATATGAACATGCATCATCATTATTATCATCCGAGCCTTATCCCAACTATTTAGAATCGGCTACATGAACATTAGAACTAATAAAAGTCTTGTTGCATGTTCTCTCACCTTTGATATTATGGAAACCTCCTAACTGTCCCAGGCCGTCTTTTGTGATTCTTCTTTATTATTTGTTATTATTATTATCATTTAGGTTATGCAAATCTAAAGATTTTGATTATGTTATTTAAGTTATTCACTTCTAAAGATTTTGAGTATGTTTTGGCAACTCAATTTTTTTGTTCATATTATTATATTTGAAGTATTTTGTTTATAGTAATTGTATTTGAATGTCTCTAAGGTTCTAAATGGCTTGATAACTTGATGCATGTAGGATTGGAGTGATTTCTGGAAAGGTCATTTTTGGACCACCACTAGATGAGTACTGGGGGAAGAAGCTTCGGGAAGAAGCTGAGAAGGAGAAATCTGCGGGATCGACTTAATGCAAAAGGACTTTGCTCAGAGAGAGAGAGAGAGAGAGAGATGATACAAAGAAGCTGCCACTAGAGTTACTACTGACAAGTAGGAGAGAGGGAGAGCTTTCAGACTCTGAAGCTGCTGCAGAGTAACCCCTGGCAAGTAAGGGACCAGCTCTCTTTATGGTATTGAACTTAAATTCTGTGCCTGAGATTATGATACTTGCATTGAGATGAGTGTCCTGAGTTATGACCTTGTTCACCTTGATGCGCTTCCCATGTTTTATCTAAAATAAGGATCTGCTTTTGGCCCGAGTCTATGGGTCTGCTTTTGCTGAGGCTGCATCCCATCCAAGAGGGAAACCAGGGCTCTGATTCCCGGTTTTCTTCTCTAGCATTTGTCTCCCTTTTTTTTTTTTCTTCTTTTTTTTTCTCTCTCTCTCTCTCGGAAGAATGTCCCCGGCTGTTGAACAATAATTTTTTTCGAGATATCTAATTCTAATGAAATAATCAACCCTCATTGGGGTAAAATTATTGAAATGCTTTTTACTGTTTAGCTTTTTTTTAATATCATGGAAATTTGGGAATTTTTTGAAGTTTATTTTGAGGAAGTATCTATTTGATATAGAAAATTAAAAGCACACCCTTAAGTGCAAGTTGTTATTTTTTAACCCCTTTAGTGATATTACATATATCAAATTAAAAGCACATCCTTAAGTGCAAGTTGTTATTTTTTAACCCCTTTAGTGATATTACAAGGGGTCTCAACCTGTTTTAATATTTTATCTTCTTTTGTTCCGGTTTTAGCAAATGAAGAATATGAGGAAGTATGACAAGTATATAGACAAAATAACATGTTTTATCCTTGTGTTTATAGAGCAAAACGGTGTTTAAAAAATTGGATCGGTGGGGCGAATCTTCCGCCTTTGATCCCTATCTGAATTGGCTGGATTGGCGATCCGCATTGTTCTCGAATTTTGTCTGGATTGGTGATGCTAAAAAAATTTAATAGTAAATGAAATAAAATTAAAATTAAAATACAGGTTTATAGGGTGGGGATTTAGGGGACCACAAACAACATTAGATAAGTTTAAGAAAATGCGAAGTGATTTTAAAGGGGGGAACCGATTCGAGACCGATACTAACTAGTTCGGTCTTGATCGATTCTACATCAGAATTGACAACCTTGATTGGAAATTCCTGGGTTTTGAAACACTAAAACAAACATTTACTACCAGTGTTCTAAAAGAAGGCCAGTGAAGTGTGCAAATGCATGCACAAAACGCAAGAGCGATTATGCCGCATTTCACATCGAGCACTCTTGCACAGGTCGAGTTTGCGGTTCACATTCATTTTAAATGTAGCCAACCACGTTAAAACACAAGGCTTTTATGATTAAAGCCTCAATCCCACCGGAGAAGCACTTTGGGTATTGAAAATTTTCATGATGGCTCTAAAATTAATTTCACCAGCTATGAAATTTAAATCTCAAAGAATGCTACAAATCTTGTTGATTTGTAAAAACTTTTTTTAAATGAAGTATTACAATATACACTATTTTAGAGCTTGAAATCTTAATTCTTTTCCATAATCATATGGTCAAGGCCGAAATGATCGATTTGAAAGTTTCTCAATCCCAAAAGTATAATTTTTGAGGTGAGGCTCTAACATTGTTTTTTGATAAGGCTAGCCTATCAAAACAAATTATTTTTCGTGAAAATAGATCCCATAGCAAAACATGATGCATTGTTTGCCAATGCCACTAATGCAGTTTTGACACAGAAATAATACGCCATTGTTTGGTTGCACGTGTTACTCTGTTTTCACCGCAGAAAGGCAGTACACGCTGTTTGGACGCTCCAATAAGGTTGTTAGACCGCAAAGTGCACTTGGTCATAGATGGACCTTAGGTTGAGCACAAGTTTGGCCACAGTTGAGGTGCTTTTTTAACATCGTGGTACTATTTCAAATGAACGGTTCACTTTTTGAACCCAATACTTTGAAAATGAACTGTTGGGGATGTTGGAATTAAACTTCATTAATAGTTATAACTTATAAATAATTAACTGTTTTATATCTGTTAACAGTAAGAGTCGTGATTCTTCAATAATCAGTTGCAATAGCAGCCACATTCCAACTTGTGAAATGGCGCGTACGCTCTCTGTGGATATACATCTCGAATAACTCACTCAAGCAGTACACATACTCTCACTTGCTTTTCAACACCTCTCTTTGTTGTTCCTGTGCATTTGGATAAGTGTATTTCAATCTTCTGTTTATTTGTATCTTTTAGAGCAAATTTGCCAAGAAAGCATACATATGTGATTTTTTTTCTTATCAGTAGAGAAAAAATGTTGTTTGAAAAAATGTCCTGTACAAGTCTGAAAATAAGATCTAAAAACGTACATATCTTATTTCTTTCTTATCAATAGAGAACAAATACCAGCGAGAGCACCTCCCCAGCAATCATGGACTCTGCCGCGGCCAACCTGGATGCCTATCCTCATGTATCGCCATCCCTGCTTTCAGAGGAGTTTCCCCCTTTGGCCGAGAGATCCCCTTTGGTGTCCCCCCTTTCAATGGACTCCCAATTCGTAGAAGATATGGACCTGGCACAAGGTAATCTCGACAAGGTGATGGACATTATGGGCTTCAGGTATAAGGCCCGAAGAAAGCCCTGACAGACTTTTGTGTTCAGTGTAGCCCCTACCACTCGCAAAGGTCGGAGGGAGCTCACCAGGATCTCAACTCTATGTCCTCCAGCCCTAGTCTGAGATGCCCTTCTAGGAGGGCTCGCACCTTGCCCCCCGATTCATGAAGCTCCTCACATGGATTGTGAGGGGCTATAGCGATCCCTTCAAACATAGGTCCACCCACAACTTATGTTGATCCTTTCTCCCAGCGGTTCTAGCGTTGGTAGAGACTAAGTTACCTAAACCCTTTCTTCCCCATATACGCCAAATTTGGGGGTCAAGACCGTGCAGCTGGCTTGCCTTACCAGTGGGCGCCTTGGGAGGTATTTGGGTGGTTTGGAACCCAACCCTCCATGCTTTCTCCTTGAGCATCAAGGCTTCTCGGTAATAACCCTCTTCTCTACCCTCTTCTCTACAGTGTCCAACGGCCTCAATTGGAAATTCACGGTTGATTACCACCAAATGCGGATTCCCTTCACGACCTCTTATGGTAGGAGGACCTAGCCTCCTCCCTCCCGCACCCTCTTTGGTGCCTAGTAGGGGATTTCAATGTGACCAGGTGGTCATTTGAGCACAATACCAACCACACCTCCCCCGCCATGGTGTTTTTCTCTGAGTTTATTACTCTAGAAACAACTTGCTAGACATTACTCTTCATGGGGTAACCTTCACTTGGTCAAACCACCCCCTCAACCCTTCCCCCTCTAAACTAGACCGATACCTAATCTCACTCAATTGGGATATCCATTTTCCGGTACCAACGCCCTAGCTCTACCAGTCCTCACTAAACTGGGATGGTCATTCTGCCGGTTTCCTCCTGCAATGTAAGCTTCAGCTCCTCAAGACATCGCCCAAAACCTAGGCTAGGCAACTTCCTAGAAACTTCAATGAACCTAAAGCATCCCTCAATGAAATAGCCCATTGGGACGCTACCGAGTTGTGGGGCAAGGCAAATTGCAATACCTCATTTCAGGAAGTCCTTCGCAAAGATCTTCTGGTACCAACGATCTAGGGTTAAGTGGCTAAGACAACAATTTGCATACTGCCTTCTTCCACAAGATCGCTAACTATCGAAGAAGGGACAACACCATCATTCATATCAAAATAAACAACCTCATCATCGACTAGCCCCCCCTTGTAGAGGGGACCACATTGATTTCTTTATGCACTGTTCTCTCACCAGATCGGCCCTCGTCCTTCCATGACTTCTCCTTTCGGTCTATCCCTTCAGCACAAGCCAATTGGCTCGAGCGGCCCTTTACTAAGGATGAGATCCTCAAAGCAGTCCAAGACCTAGGCCACGATCGTGCCCCCAGCCCGGATGGATTTTCGGTGGCCTTTTTCATTCCTTCTGAGATTCACTAAAGACCGATATTCTCTCCTTCTTCAATGAATCCCACTCTAGGGGTGTCGTCCACGAGGCCATGAATGCCACATTCATTGCCTTAATCCCCAAACTCGAAGGTGCTGAAGAGCTACGAGACTTTAGGCCAATAAGCCTGGTGATATCTTCCTAGAAGCCACTATCTAAAGTTCTAGCCACCATGCTCAAAGAGGTCTTACACTGAGTCATCTCCTCCACCCAAGGTGCCTTTGTTAAGGACCTATAAATCCTCGATGGAGCCTTCGTTGGTCATGAGTGTCTCCACTCACAACACTAGGGTAAACTCCCAGGGTTGATTATAAAGCTAGATTGGCAAAAGGCGTATGACCATGTAGATTGGTCTATTCTTGACCATACCTAGGATAGATTGGGCTTTGGCCCCCGGTGGCATAACTGGATCAAGGGGGTGTATCATCCACGTCCTTCTCTATCCTCCTCAATGGTTCCCCCAAAGGCTTCTTCAGCTCGTCTCGAGGGCTGAGACAGGAAGACCCCCTCTCCACCTTCTTGCTTGCTATTGTGGCTGAGGTCTTTAGCTGTTCCATTTCGGGCCTCTACAATGTTGGCCTTCTTGCTAGCTTTACTTAGGGCCCATGGGCTTGTCATCTCTCATTGTGATATGCGGATGACACCCTCCTCTTCTGTGATGCCTCAATTCAGCAGGTTGATACCTTGTGGGTTTTCTTAAAGTGCTTCGAAAATGGGTTTCCGAGTTAATATGGTCAAATCCTCCATGACGGTCAATGCTTTGAGCAACCATTCTATCGAACTTCTAGTTGCTCGATGGGGTCGGGTTGCAAAGTTGAACATCTGCCATCCACCTACCTAGGCCTCCCCCTCTGTATTGGGAAACCAAAGCATGGTCTCTGGAGTCATCTGATAGACAAATTTGATTGGTGTTTGCTGCCTGGAGGGGTAAGTTTCTTTCTCCAGTGGGCTGCACGACTTTAATTAAGGCAACCCTATCAAATATTCTGGTATTCAAATGTCCCTTTTTCTTATGCATGCATCGGTACTTGCCGTTTAGAACAAAAACAATTCCCTTGGTCTAGAGAGGAGGTTGTAAATTCCACCTTATCTCATGGGACAAAGTCTGCAGACTTCTTTGGGCTGGCGGCTTGGGCATCTATAGTATTAAGCACTACAATTTGGCCCTTCTAGGTAAATGGTGGTGGCACTTCACCACTCACCACAACCACCTTTGGAGATAGGATCTTTTATCAAAATACCGTATCCTCGACTCCGCTTGGCTCCCCCTAGAGGGTGGGCTCAACAATTCCTCTGGGATTTGGAAAGCCATTAATCGGTCCCTTGCTCTTTCGATTCTGAGCCAGAAACGATAACATGATCCAGTTTTGGACGAACTTCCGGATAGTCCACTCCCCGCCTATCTCAACATGATCCATCTCAACTCAAAGTGAGATGGTTCACATGGATAGTGTGCTCGAAAAAAGTCCTAACGGTGGACCAACTACAACATAGAGGCTTTCAACTCCCTAACAAATGCGTTATGTGCCTCAACGAGGAGGAATGTAATCCTCATATGTTCCTTCACTACCCCTTTGCTCAAGCCCTTTGGGCAGATATCTTGCGCCTTTTTGGTTTGCAATGGCTCCTCTGGCGGATTGCGGTGTCTCACCACTTGTGGACCTTATGGGAAGAGAGAAATTGCATAATCTTCCAAGGCAAGATCAAAACACTAGACTACCTCATTGACTCCCTTAGAGCTTCCATTATTTGCTGGGCTAATAACAACAAGCTCTTTAAGCATGCCTCTACCTCAGACTTGGCAGACCCTCATCTCACACTGTCCCACCAAAACCTCCCGCTCCTCCTTTTGGAGGCCTCCCAATCCAGATCAAATCACATTGAACTTCGACAACTGCTCTTTGGGCAACCTGGGCCCGTTAGGGGTAGATGGCTTATTTCGGGATTCAATGGGGAATACTATGTACATCTATCCAAACATATTGGTGTCACGGATTCCACAGTAGTCGAGGTCATTGCACTCCTCGAAGGCCTTAGAGCTTTCAACCCCGCTTGGATACCTACCCTTATCATTGAAGGGGACAACCACAACATTATTGAGTGGGCCTCAGGAGCAGCACCCTGTCCTTGGAGATTGCAATATCTCTTTGATGAGATCTTTTTTTGTTGCTCAGCCTCACAAATCTCATGGAGACATATTCAAAGGGAAGCCAACTCCAAAGCTGATGCACTTGCCAAAAGATGAACCCTCCTTAACTACTCTTTCATCAGCTGGAACTCGACTTTTTGCTCAGCCCCTTCCATTCTTGTTTGCTATATTGTATATGAAATACACCTTTTGATTATCCTTTCAGAGGGACACATTTTTTTGGAACCCATGAGGTTCTTGTGTAGGGCCGCAATTTTGTATGGGCTCCCGCTTTTTCTGTACGAATTTCCTTATCTCAATACAAAAGTTAACATTCTCAAAAAAATAAAAATAAGTCACTAAATAAATTTGAACCCCATCTCTCTTTCTCCCTCTATTAAATTGTAACCATCTCTCTTTCTATTGAATCGAAAATATTGTCGATCCGAACCTCTCTTTCTTCTCTTGTCGTCTTGTTTGATTGAACCTCTCTCTCTTGTGGGCTCTTACTTACAGGTAGTACAGGCCCTCTTCCCATCTTCAGTTAATCTCAGCCACACGTTTGGTTCTCTCTGGTTCCCAATAATTTGAAGTTTTGAACCCTTTTTTGTCCACCGTATGATAATTTAAATCCACTATTTGCCCTTTGTACGTCTTGTTTCTTTCATACATAAGCAAGTATGGACCCACAATCTCTATTGCAGATTGCAATAACAGTCTCTGCTCAAGTTTTCAAGGGAGATTTGGCCCTTCCATTACTGTGTAGAGTAAGCGCACCCTCCACCCTTTCTATATCTTGGCGTTTAACCAGCGTCTTAAAAAAAATGGATCCGTGGGGTGGATCGATACTGCTCCCGATTTTGATTGTCGGGCTTGGCAATCCAAATTGTCCAGATCGACAATATGAAAAAATTTAAAAAAGAAACAAGAAAACAAATAATTTAACAGTATATAATATAAGGGATTATCTACAAAAAGATCATCTATCTTTTGTACACGAAGGCTTCAAGTATTTTCATTCTTCATTCATTAGATGTTGAATTGGATGGCTTGGGATGAGCCTAAAATAGCATATAGCTGTGAACACTCCAGCAATTCAAAACAACGCCTAGCATTCAAATCCATGGAAATTACAAATTTTTTAACTTAAAAATTGAACTTTTTGCATCCAAAGAGAAGCTTAAAAAAACTTATGACAGGCAATGCGAGTTTAGAGAACCCGATGAGTTTAATATTTGCCAACATTTGCCCAAGGCAGTAGACTTGAAATTGTGATATTAAAAGAAATTATTACGTATCATCTAGTAAAAATCACTCGGAATTAATTCAATGATTGATGATTCCTGATCTGGATCGACGATTTCCAATTTGAATGGGTGGATTTCATCTAAAGTCCCATTGATGTAAGCCCACCTACACCATCCCAACCACAACGGCTAACTTATTATGGACAAAAATCCCATTGACATAAATCCCTTATGTCTACTCAACTAATTTCTTTGACCCAAAAATCCCATGCATTAAAAGTTTAAAACAATCCCTCTCCACCTCCCTCCCCCAACTCCCTCTCTCTCTCTCTCTCTCTCATATTAACACTCCCTTCCCCTTCCTCTCTCTATCTCACTAGCCCCAATATTTCTCCCCCATCTGAATTTCCATCTGTCCACAATCTCACTCAACTGATGTAAGCATGGCCCCAACGAATTCACAGACCCCAATAAAGGTTCAACATCCATCTCTATCCATCATTTCTGCTCTCCTTAAATGCTCCTCACAGACCCCAATAAAGGTTCAACAACCATCTCTATCCATCATTTCTGCTCTCCTTAAATGCTCCTCAAGCTGATACTTCAATGCTCCTCGAGCTGATACATATGTTTAGTCATTGTTCTTGTTGGAGGAATGCATTAATTTTAAGAAAGGGATTAAAAATGGCCAACCAGCTATATTGATTCTTGATCACTTGTAACTAAAAACCAGAGGTTCCAAATCAGGTTGCAGGAATTGTATGACAGAAATGTGAACCACAAAAAACAGGAAAAAGGAAGCAGACCAACATGGAAGCAATGGATTGTAGGCATACAGTAAACAGACCAACATTGAGTGGAAGCAAATGTGACCACAAAAAAACAGGAAAAGCAATGAATAACATCATATGAAACATAAGAAATTTGCCATGGCATCTATATTTCTAGCTGAATTATACATTTCCAGAAACTCTTTCTCACTCTAAACAAGCAGTACATGACAGAAGAGGCCAAATTCTCTCTCAAAACATGAAGCACACCATGGAAGTGAGAGAAACTCTTACCTCTCTCGCTCAGCTTTGAACCCAGGCCCCTGTCCTGACTAAAACGTGGACGCAGAGCGCAACTGAGATAGTGGCTATCACTATGGACTTTGCACGTGCATATCTCACAATATCTGAACCTCTCTCTAAAACATTGGAATTCATCACACTCATTGTCCTCAAATTGGATGACACTTTCCACAAAAGGAAGTCGAGGAAGGATCTTACAGTCTCAAAAGTAACTCTACCTGTTACATCCAAAAGAAACTTTCGATTGCTTGGAACAGCTAAAGTACCCGAAACCTTATCGATCCATCCATTTTGTTGAGTCCCACTAATGGAGTTCAAAGAACCTCTGCTTCCAGTTTGATCCATTGCCAATTGCGCCATGATTTTTTGGCCCTCAAAACCCTGTTTCTGAATATTTTGAGAATACCTAGCTTCATCATTTTGCAAATTCTCTGTGCTTAAACAATTTGCAGAGGACCCCATATCCAAATTATCTTCTATTTCACCATTGCTTGAACTAGAGGCATTGTTTTCACTGTTGTTGTTAGGTGGGCTCGTTAAAACTCGATGAGAGGTCTTAACTAGGGTTTCTACAGCTCCATTACAGACTGAAACCAACATATCCCTCACCTTGGCTTCATGCCTAGGGTTTGTCAAACCAGAAAAAATCTCATCATAGGTATTGATATCCATGGTTTTATCAAGATAGACTGCAACTGCTGTGCTAACAAAAAGTTGTATACAATCAGCTATGAGTTCCTTGCTCTTATCATTACAAATAATGGTGACCCATTTAGGGTTTGGTGACCCAGGCCTTTGATCACTCATCTGAACCGTAGAATTGACACTGTTGGATCCATGACTAGCCATAAAACCAGAGACCATGTTTCTAGCAAAGCTTCCCACGACAATTGAGGCAAAACCAGAACCAGCAGGGGTGAAAAGCTTGTCTAATAATCGATCAGAGTGTCCTAAAGCAGATGGTTCTTCTCTCTGATCAACGTTTTTCTCAGAACTGAAGCCCCTCAATACCCCAATTGTTAGGGCTTCAGTAACCCTAGATGCAGAAGCATGGAATTCATCAGATATAAGGATTTTAGAGATTTGCTTGAGACTATTAGGTACCTCGTTCGAATCAGATTGGATAAATTCCTTCAAGTCTTTGGAGACGACTCCAATGGTTTCAGCTGAATCAGAAGTAGCTTCAATGATGGTGATAAGGGTTTTCAAAAGTTGCAGAAGCTTCTTCCTTTTTCTAGTGATTGAAGGCGAGCTATAGAGCCTGTAAGCGCCATAGCCAGAGGCTCCACAAGCCGTTAAGAAGAGAAGCCAGTTCCTTCTCCTCTTTGAGAGGTACAAGCTCTTCAAGAATTGCAGGTCCATGAAACCCCAATCCTAGATCTTAGGGGTTTTAACCTCTCTATTCTGAAAGAAATTAAAGGTCTATGAAAACCCTAGCATCCAGTCCTTTCGGAAGTTGCATAAATCGTTAATAGAAAACCTTGGTTTCTCTGTGTGGAAACCCTAGCTCTTAATTGGGGATCAAATTTGTTACAGGGCTATGAATAACCCTAATTCCTGTCTCTTACAAGCGTCATATTGCTCGGGAAATATGATTCTAGGGTTTCATAAGAACCCCAGATTTACGCAGTTGGGCTGAAAAGCTCTAGTTGTTATGAGATGATGA